>NW_027210620.1:5272500-5659656 GCF_029030835.1 Brachyistius frenatus | reverse complement strand
TCGGTCTTTTAGTGTTTGTCAAATGTCTTCTGAGGCTGCTAATTGTTTATTTGTAGAATCTCGCACAATTAATAAAAACTTGTTATTAATATTTTGATGCCTTTTGGGAGTAAGTGGGGTGGATGAGTCTATTCAGAGTTTGTCTTCTACTCCGTTTTTTTTATTTTTTATTTTTTATGTCAAGACAAATGGACTCCATCCACTGTAGAAGTCCATTTACTATGTCATACTGTATGTTAAACCACACTAGGCTTATTATAACATTTCCCTATCACACTACAACACAGATCTTTTTCTCGGACAGAGGACATTACCAAATATTCCTGGTTACATGGAACCGATGCACATGTTTGCCTGAACTGTTGGAGCTGCACTGTGTCGTTCTGAACACTTTTTTTTTTTTAAATTTTTTTAAAGGAGCAGTATGTAGGATTTAGTGTCATCAAGTTGTGATGCAACAGATTGTAACCAACGGAACACCGTTGCCTCACCCTCTACTTACAACCGTGTAGGAGAATCTATGGTGGCCACGAAACCCGTGAAAAACTCCAAAGGTTTTTTTTTTTTCCTAAAGCCAATGTTTGATTTGTCCATTCAGGGCTTCTGTAGATACATGGCAGGCTCCGTGGAAGAGGACCTGCTATCTATGTAGATATGAAGAAGTCATTCTAAGGTAACAAAAAACACAAGGAAACGTCAGTATATGGAATGAAAATATAACTATGAATATTATACTCCATTTCTGCCGATAGATCCCTTTAAAATCTACACACTGGTTCTTTAATACTTGCTTTTTTTTTTGTTTGTTTGTTCTAGTTGTTAGTATCACAATGTTTTGTTTTGCTTTTTTTTTTTTTATTTTTTTTTTTAACCAAAAATACAACGAAGTCACTTGGGATGTTATTGCTTCCTATGTACCTGTTAGAAGTTCTGATTTACCTTTGGTTTGTTTCACGAGGTTGTTTTAAAAATGAAGTAAGAATTCAAATGTGCTAATTTGATACTTTGTCTGGACGACACAGTGCAGCTTTAAGCAAAGATGGATCTTAAAAGGGACATATGGTTCTTTGTTTGCTTTTAGAGTGCAAGCTCTGGTAATGGCATGCCTTCAGATTAATGTACTAATATATGTACTACTATCAAAGTGCTATTTAATAGTACTGGAATTGTTTTAGACTTTAAAATATATCATTTCAATTGTGTTATCCTCACTAATAACCCAGTGTGTTTTGAACTACCATGTCATTTTTATTGTCCAACCGATGTTTACCGGATTTTTGGGGGCTGATGCCGATATTAGGGAATAAAAAACAACAACAACTCAGATTTCAATATATTGACTGATATTCTTTACGGACACACATTTGTTGCAATGAACCCTAAAACTATCGTTATAAAACACCTGTGACAAAAACGTGATGGAGGCAGGGCGTTTTACAGTTTAACAAGAAATTGTCCAAAGTGGCATTAGTGAACTTTACGGGGAATTTAATCATTATAAATAACTATAAATCGAAATAAAATAAATTCTAAATGACCTCAAGCATCTTTTTCTGCATTATGTTCTCTAAAAAGAATGTCTTTTTTTTTTTTTTTTTTATATCGAACAACATATGTGCCATTAAAGATACATCTGTTATGGGCCGATATCGGCCGATAAATCAGCAAACCGTCACCCCCTCAGGAGTATAAATTCTGATTCGGCATGCTAAAATGTTGGCAAAGAAACATCTCCAGTTATTTAAACAGTCAAATTGCATGTAAAAGCATTTCTGAAAGGCCACCCTTAGTCTTAATGTGGTTCTACGGTTACAGAAAAAGCACAAAAACACACACACACCGCTGCATTTTGTCACGTTTAGGATCAAGTTTAAGGGGTGAAAACAGAAAAGTGTCGAGTAACGTTCCTGACTTGGGATCCTCTAGTGACAAAACGAATGAGCACGTTGTTCGCAGAATTTATCCCCACAAACTTGTACGTGCTACGTATCAGTAATTTTTGAATCGTTTTCATTTCAAATTTTCTTTGGGAAGCCTTTTAAAAGGAGACTGTTGAATCACCTGTTTTTATTGCCGTTTTCTATTTACTGTGAAATTAGCCCATTCTTGTGTTTTTTTTTACTGGGGGGGTGGGGGGGCATTATTAGTAAGCATGTGTCTTATGTGTAGTTGCTTTATTTTTCTAACGTGGCCATAATACACAGCTAAGACTTTAATATATAGAAAGTTTTTTTTTTAATTTTGAATGTGTGATGTGTAATTTAGTTGTCAAGGGAAAAAAAAAACAACAACTGTGATTTAAACTTACTGTTTGTGAATAACTATTATATGCAAGTGAGATATTTTCCAGGTTGCCAACTTGCCGTGTCACAAAGGAGCATTGAATCGATAGATTAGTACCGACATCCCGCAAGTGGCCATTTGTGTCTTTATGCAGTATCTCATAAATGCCTTAAGTGAGGATTTTGAAATAAACACATGGAATTCATTTCATTGAATGTTAGACATCAGACTGCTTCTCATTTGTCCTCAGTACTGGCACATACAGCACATCAGCCATGAATCCACAGATAACAATCACCCAATTCAGATCAATTCAAATAAACGGTGCTCATTGCTTCGTCGTACTCACCGACATCTTGTTTCTTTGCTTCAGCAACCAGCTGTTTTCAGAAAAAACACAAACAAAGGAACGGAGGCCAGGAGCACATTAGCTCGGCACAGGTGAATCGGTGTCATTGTGACTTAACTGGTGAGCAAAAGCAGATGTGGACATATGTCTAAAGTACCGGTAGGTTTATATGTAGAAATTGTGATGCCTTTCCAAATGTTTTGACACATGCTCAATCATCCGGGTAGAAAAAAAAATAAATAAATAAATCACAAAGTAGAATCATTTCATTTTGACCCACAGGTCGTAGGAAGGAACATTTCATCACTCATCCAGCCGAGACTCGACAAAGTCACTCGGGAGGAGTGGTGAAATGTTTCTCTGGCTAAAACTTCAGGTCCAGATGAGCCGACTCAACTTTCTGGGACAACATTATGAAGTTTGTCCACCAAGGAACAACGATGAGTTTTACCAACACGGGGTGACGATTTTTTTTTTTTTTTTTTAAGAGATAGAAAAAAAGGAAAAAAAAAAAAATCACCATGTAATTTTTTTTGACAAATTAGTAGCCAAGAAAAAAAAATTGTTGGACTTTCATCCCATTTCCAACATCATAAAATGAAAGCCCTCTAAAAAATAAATAATAATAATAAAAAAAAAAAGTAAAAATGACTTGCACTCACTTCCATCACTTGTGTTTTAATAAACCTTCTTCACAGATGATGGAGTTCCCCCCTGGTGGAATAGTAGAGAGAATACATTGAACTTTGTGGATACACAGTAAATTGTAGGTTAGGCGTGAAGGCGTTTGCTGTAGCGCCCTGGACATGAAATATGGCTCCACATATCTGAGATTCCTGTCCGGTGAAGTGTTACTGAGGCGTTTGTGTGCACGAGATTACATGTACAGGTAGGTGTGGCGCATGTTGCACTAAATCAGGTGTAGCAAACTTTCTGCGCATGTGCCTTATCAATTTATGCATATGGCAAGTTAAACGTAACAAAAACATTTCAACATTTATTTTTGAAATGGGTGATTTTTGTCCCTTTCAGCCTGCTGTAACGTCGTACATTTCCTGTGCCTGATCTAATGCAAAATGCCAGGGACCCTAAAAGTGACGCAGATGAACAGAATTCCCCGTCACTTTAAAATGAGTTGTATTTTTTATTTTTCGTGTTGTTCTGTGTCTTTTGACTCCTGACTGCTCTGCTCGTTGCGTAATCCGCGGCGGAGGACTAATGCTGCTGCAAATAAAAGCGGGAGCAGTGACTGAAGTGGACCATTAACGTACAACCACGAGACCATTGGATTTCAGAGTTTATTTTAGCTTCATGACAAACAGACCAGACAGTTGTCACTGACTTTACCACTAAAATCAAAATGAATATGAGTGGAATGAATCAAGTCAGTACAATGCTCATAAAATTTGACATTAACTTTAAAGGTGATGCTGATGAAATAATTTGGCACCTACACATTTATTAACATCCAAGGACCTTGCAGCTTTTGTGTACTTGGTATTGACAGGAACAGAGAAAATACAATTGGCTGGTGGCGTCCACGTCCTCCTCCCTACTACAAAAGCAAATGAACTAAGAAGAATCACTGCAGTGAAAGAACAAGACATTTATATTGAGAACATTTGTTTGCCGTTCCGGCTACCGCTGAGCGTAAAGCTGTTGATAAGATTGGCACTGATTTACATTTAGAGGCTTCAAAACGTGCTGAGATGCGCAGCTTTTAGACAGAACTCAAGCTACCAGCAATAAAAAATGGAACGACGCGTGTTATAAAACACATGTTCGTTGTGTTGCCTGCGCTCCGTGAACTTTGTACACTCCAGCAATTGTGATCACATTAGCCGCTTCACCCAAGCACCTTTTTCTTTTTTTCTTCTTTTTTTTTTTTTTTTGAAACGATATCCTCTGAGATGATTGGCACAATGTGCGTACAAATTACAATGAACTGAAGCCCCGTAGAATGTTACGCACGACACCAACACTTGCCCGAAAAGAACAAGGCAAAGAAAATCAGATGCAAAATTTGTAAACACTTTCCATTTTAACTAAAAAAAAAAAAGTCCCCTAAATGTAAACATGATAAATGTTGGTCCATTTAAACTTTGTTCATTACAGTTTAGATTACATTTGATCTATTGGATTACAATAAGCTATGATGGTAAAGATATTAGTAAATGTTCTGAATACTTAATTGCAAGTACATAATATAGAAAGTGACATTGTCGTAATTTTTATGTTTATTTTGTGCAAAATGCTTTAGTAAACTATAATTTGGCTTTATGAGAAACCTTAAAAAATTGGTTAACAATAAAAATTAAAAAAAAATAATCATAAGACGAATTTACAAAGCCCCCTGGAAAAAGTCTCCACACAATGTTTACAGTCATGCTCAAGCTTCCGCTCAAACATTCACGTCCACCTGTAATACTGTGCAAAAATGATGGGTTCAGCATGTGCAAGCAGCTCGGTCAAATCAACCATCTACCAGGTTCTGCAAGATTCTAGTCACCACCGGACGACACAAATGTTTAGCTCCAACCCGCGTCGAGTTGAACGGACCCCACGAGGCAAAAGAAAGTCAAAGTTAAGGCATCAGTCTACTTCTGAAGGCAGTACGAGTGACTCTAAAACACAGCTGATATCTTGCTAAGGTGGTTCCTAACTTGGCACACAAGTAGCATGAGACAACACAGTGGACCACTGACATTAAAACAAAAACATCACATTTTGGTATATAGCCAAGCCAAATATGAATCACCTTTATAGGTAAGCAGTTGCTCTGAGAAGTCTACAGTTTAGAGAACAAATTTCCAACACGGTCGCTGGAACTCGCCGGATCATTTTGAGAACTTTCCTGTCCATTTCTGCTGGATCATCACTAGTGCCAGGTCTAACTAAACATTTGGCTCTCTGGTTGGAAAAGAACATGCAGCCACCGAGGGAAGAATCCAGGGTTTTCTTCGTGTAGTTTCCACAAGTTCAGTAACATACGGACAAAGTTTGAATATGATGATTGCAACTAAAAAATACAAATCAAGACGAGCCTTCAGAGTCTAAAAGATAGGACACTGTCAAAGGTTAAACGAGAGCTTAAGGCAGCGATTTCTCCAGGAAGAAGCTACAATCTTGCAGAATTGGACGCCTGTGTGGACCGCTCGGCTCGGCTCGGCTCGGCTCGGCTCAGCTCAGCGTGTAATCTTTGTTGTCCCAGTCGTTAACAGTGGAATGAAAAGGGGAGGAAGGTTAAGTCGAGGGTTACAGGTCATCGTCCCCGATTCCCTCGAAAGCATAGTTGCCGTGGAAATCATTGCCGCTGATATCGTTTGCCGAGTTGGAGGCGCTGATCCCTCTGAGAGACACCGAACTCAGCTTGGTCTGAATGGAATAATCAATAGTATAATTAACGCTGGACTGCTGATTTATTACAAAATGTGCTGGCAATAGATTATTTCAGCATACAAGCATTCTCTTTTTTTGAGCATTATTTTTTTTTTTAAGGTATTATACAGTAAAAATAAAAAATGTACTCACTGAGAGTTTGATAATTTGTTCACGGTTTGGGTCTGGAGAGTCCTGTAGCCAAAACAAAAAACAAACAAACAAAAAAAAAAACAGTCAAATTAACCTTCACAGGAGATCTAAATGAAAACAAACCTGGCATGCTATTCCATTTCTCACCAGTAGAGGGGGAGATTTCACAGCTTGCTGACTGTCAGACCGATGGATGGAGCCGTTGTGTCGTTTCCTCAGCATCTGAGATGAAGACACAATAAAATATTACTGTTATTGTTTGGAAGGAAATGGAAGATGTTTGTTTTACTTTTACACGTTTTGAGATTTCAGCAAAGAAATACAAATGACCTATTATCTAAACTATCAAAGTAGACAAAATAGGTATGTAAAACCATTTACTGTTGAAAATGATGCCATAACGTGTGCAGTTACAAATTAAAAAGCCACATCAAACTCGCCATCATCTACACATCTCGGTATGAAATTTAAATAAGCGTTTCTCCTGACACACAAACCTTTTTTATGCTGCCTCCCGACTTCTTGACCATTAATTCATCCACCATAGACTGAAGGCAGATACTCATCATGATGGCCTGAAATCATAAACATAAACTCGGTACAATGTCTAGCAGTAATAAATAGTACAGCTGTGTCCTTCTATGACTTTTTGAAAATGCATATTCAGTTTATGCAAAAACTTCAAAATCCAGGAAACGTGGCTTTCATTGAACATTATGGTTACTGGCTCCACGTTGACCTCTCAGTGACCTCTCATTGACCTCTTAGTGACCTCTTACCTGTTGACTGGTGATGGTGACCCACTGGAGACGGTCCTTGCTCATCAGATACTCAAAGGCCAGCTCCAGTTTGACCTCACATTTGGCCGAGCTGCAGGGGTTGGTTGTACCGTTGGCTATAGGGACTTGCTGCAGCGTTGGACAAAAAAGTAGGGTTGTTTTTTTTTTGGAATAATTTGGTGCTCGGCTGAAGGGCTGCACGATTAATGGCATTAAAGACACGATCTCGATTTAATACCTCTATGGGATCTCGTTTCTGAATGACAAATATTCTGCTGCTTCAAAACAAGCGCTCCTACTTTCTCCCTCGACAAATGACAACGCCGCGTTACGCCACATGATGTTGACCAGCAGAAACAGAAAGGAAGGGAAATAAATCCAGTGAGAGTGAGATACCGGCAAAAACGAGAAAGGAAAAGACTTTCTACGTAAAAGAAGACAAGAAACTGAAGCTGCCTGTTTTGATGTTCAGTGTCGGATTCATTGAAGTGCTGCATTTAAAGGTAAAAACAAAAATGTTCTCTTTTTGTTGTCCAGTTCTACTTCAGGTACCATCATATTTCTTGTTATGGTTTCTTTTGTATCAGGTAAATAAGTGCAACTTATAATGAAAAACAAAACTGTGATTCTCATTTTATCCAGAATCGTGAAGCCTTACTTGTCATCATTGTCATCTTCATCACCATCTTCTAAATAAACAGAACCCCACAGCTGTCAAAACTGTTATCGTCACTTTATGTTCATTCCTTCTTTGTCCTTCGAGTTAAATTTTTGTCTTCTTGTGTTTCCATGAGTGAACGACAAAGAAACTCATTTCCAAAATCCCGAACCAACATCCTCCCGGCATTCTTAAACAGAGGATAAGCTTCCTATTCTTCTCCGTGACTGGAGCTCCGCAGAAGCAGCTCAAATCACATTTCCTATTCTACATCTCTTTTCTATAAGCCTCCATTATTGTGCCGCTATATTGGAGGGGGGGGGGGGCAGCAAAATCACAAGCTAAAAGATTAACATTGGTGTAAAGAATAAGAAATACACAAATACAGAATTATTACAAATGCCTTCAGAAATGTGTTAAGCCTACACACACACACACACACACACACACACACACACACACACACACACACACACACACACACACACAAAGCTCTTATTCCTGGAGCTGGGACTCTTGACAGAGTATTTCCTCTGGGCCAGCATCTCGCTGTGCCTCCCATCCTAACCACACACACACACACACACACACACACACACACACACACACACACACACACACACACACACACACACACACACACACACACACACACACACACACACACACACACACACACACAAAGATAACATCAAGAAATACAGACAAAAATAAAGGTCTGACACAAATACACACACACGTTAACTGTTTATACGAGTTCTTCCGGATGCAATTTGAGACTCGGCTACGAGGGAGGCGAGGGGGGGGGTCGCAGTGCAGCACCAAATGAAGTGTTTTGAATATTTTGTGGGACAGGAAAGGGCTCATTAAAATGACTTTGACCTCTGAAAAAGAGCTCAGGAATGAATCGCCCTGCCGGGCAGCGTGACGCCACCGTCTGTAATCAGACAGGCTTAAGATGCATCTTTATTTCAGACGTGTCGCCGCGTGTCCAGACCTCTGCGCAAATGAGCTTTTGGTGAATCATAAAAGCTTCAGTGATTCACATAATGACTGGGCTGCTTCAGCATCGATGCAATACAAAAGTGAACTGTGTTGCACCTCTCCGTTTAAAAAGGAGGTCTTGCGTGTGGAGTTGTTCAACTTTTAGATGGCAGCTGAGATCGTGCGGGCGGAGCTTCATGTAATGCGTTTCTCCCCAGAAAACACACTGTTCGCTGGTCAGGCCTTCGGAGGAGCCGTTTCTGTTGAACACGGCTGGCTGACCGGGAGTAGGCAGGAAAAGGAAAGACCTACAGCACTAATTGATTCAAAGTAATGTTTTTTTTTCGGGCAAATTTGGGTACCGAGAGGACTTCTTAGTATTGTTTTCTCAGACTTTGGAGAGTTCCCCCACATCCACATAAGACATTAGAAAACACACACTGCATAATAGGTTTACCATCTTGTGTTTTTGTTTTTCCACATCGTATTGTTTGTCTATTCATTGTACATCTCATCAGTTTGGCAGGAAAGCTGTTTTTGTCCTCCTATTTTTTATTTTTTTAAGATGCAGGCTCAGTTGACTGTGACTAATTGAGTATTTTGCCTCCAACGTCTCCTAGAAACAAAACAAAAAAATGCAAATTTTTCTTGTTCTTTTTTCCCCCCACGCCATTGACAGCGCAACACGCAGCACGAATGAATTACTATGAATCGAACCTTCGACTTGTCGGCCCATCCAGTCAATCACTGTCATCTGCTGAGCCAACAGACCCTGACAGCATCTCGTGCTGATCAACTCATTTACTGGGCGACAGTCTGAACAGCAGCCTCGTGCCTTAAACGTGTATCTTTGTTGCGTGAAGCGGCACCTTAACAGTCTTCCCTTTCCTCAAAGGTTATTTTTAATAAAAATTTAAAAAAAGTCAATTAAGTTTAAGACGTTAGTGCAGCTTTTAGCACGAGTTACGAGTGTGCAGTCCAGCCGTAAGTGTTTGGACAGTCACGTGGTGGCTGCTCCTCGGTCTCTCCGCTTCCGCACGCCCGGTTTACAGAAAAGGGATACCACATTAAAATGCAGAGTTGTAAGAACTGTGTGGGAGATTTGGCACTTTCATGTAATATTCATTGTTTTCTTTAGAATTTAGAACGTGTTGAATTGAATCAGGGAGCCTGGAGAACAAAACATAGGGAGCAGATAAGGCAATGGGTCCAAAGTAACTGAACGCCGCATGACTAATCGTTCCTGTGGAAGCTGCGTGTCATTTCAAAAATAGTTCATGCTTACAAAACGACCCGGAAAGAGCCTCTGTGCTGATTAGGATTAAAGAGGTGAAGTACTACACATGTAAAAGGTCTCCTTGTCTATGATCAAGAGAAGGCTTCATGACTAAAACCTATTAAGATAAAACACATTGATTGAGATCATTTGTTTTGACTTCATGTGAATCTATCTGATCATCGACACACATTACCTCCCCTCAGATCTTTCCATATGGATGAAACCTGAGATTTGGCACATTTTTTTTTATACTATTCATCGTTTTATTTCACACTGAATGTGTTAAAACACAGAGCCTGAAAAACAAAAAAACGATCTAAGTGCCTATGGTCTGGACTATATACTGACTAAGCAGAGTTGGTGCTTCCTCTTAAAGCCTGCCTTCAGATTCCCTCCTCTCTAATAGGTAATTATCAATTGAAGTAAAAGATGCTGTTCTATGTGTTAATCTGGTGGATCAATAAAGCACTACCCTTGTGGGAGCTGCGTGTTTGGGTAATTGAACTGATGAAGATAGATGGTGTGGAGGTCAGCGCTTTTAGCAACCCGTCGGGGGGTAAAAACGGGTGCTTGGCAAGACTCGAGACATTTTGTTTCTGGTGCAGCGGTGAGAGGAGGTTTGTACACACGCCAATATATATATAAACACCCGAGCGCTTGTTGCCAGCTCATAGTCTCCTAATAATATGATTAAGTTTAAAAAAAAAAAAAAAAAAGGTATGCTTGAAGGTAAATCCACTCATCCTCTCACACACACACACACACACACACACACACACACCGCGCGCGCGTCTACTTACAGAAGATGTGACTCGCCAACACCTCATGCGTGTGACCTTGAAGCTCCCCTCCTTCATCTGTTCATTGGGGAGCTTGACGTGGAAGTTGAGCTCATTGTTGCCAGCACTGACGATGACTTGGCAGCCCTTCTCGGGGAAGTCAGTGATGCAAGGGTCAAACTTGATATAGGCGTAATATTTGAGCGTCTGACCTAGATGGATGAACTGGGGGAAAAAAAAAAAAAAAAGCAGGAGAAAACAAATTTTTAGACGAACAAACTTCCCCCCTCCCCAGAAAATAAACTCTGTTTAATCCCTGAAGAATACAAGTTTGAATTCTCTCCTGGATTAATGTAATTAAAAATTCATAGCATGGAAAAAGTAGGCTAATTGCATAACAGGAATGCGCTGGAGGAAATATTCTCTATGGTGTACAGATTTTATCCTTGTACTAAAGACCTTTCCGAGTATCGACTCGATTCAACTGCCTCCTCTATATATATATATATACAAGAGCAGAATCATCCAGAAGAGATGGCTTTGCTTACTTCTTTCTTTGAGCCTTTCTCCTGCAATGACTTGAGTTGCCTGTGCTGGTCTTTGCTGACGAGTATCCAGCCTCGCTCAATGTCAGACACTGTCTGATGAAAGAAAAACAGAGGGTGAAGCTCATCTTTCTACACAGATGAACAAAGTAAAGCAGGTTAAGTGTGTTTCCTTCAGTACGAGAAATCCCACTCGTGTAAACAGTGCACGTCAGCAAATTAATCGCGCAGAAATATGCACAAACGCAAATGCTTGCAAACACCTTTCTGCTACACAAAGGGAAAACGCAGCAGCTCCAGATGTTAATCAAACTTGCAGCCCCAAAAATGCTTAACACAACAGATCCTGGTTGTCGCAGCAAAGGGAATGCGGTAATAATAAGATGAAAGAGGAACAAAGAGGTACAGGATTCAAGGTGTTGCAAAGTCAAAACAAGCTGACATTGCCATCAGATAGTGGACGGACCCCATGGGATGGACAAAAGCATTTGGCAGCCAACGCATGAAGCAGTTGCTTGGTTCAGATATATATATATATTTTTTTATGTATTGCTGGCACTGTGCAAATTTAATAAAATGTAACAGACACACGATGTAAACAAATACAATCGAGTGTAATTTAGATGTTCTGCTTAGGTCGACATCTCAAGAGGAAAGTAATTTAAAAGGTATTTTTGGAGACCACCGGTGAGGCTGGAAACAAACAACAGTGTCTGGTTTACCCCGAGTCATGAAATCTCTTACCTGGGCGTACAGCAAATTCAGGCCAACTCTGTTGTCCATTACATCACTGTCGTATGCCATGTCCCAGTAGCTGCAGACACAAAGAGCACAAACAGTCTGAACATAAACAGAATCTAACACAGCTGCACAGTTACTATTGCCGGTACCAAAACCAACATATTTCAAATGATTTGATGACGAGTTACCAAGCTTCAAACTTACTTATAAAATACAATCATATTTAACTTGAAGATAATATACCAATTTGTCAACTGGTATATTAATAAACTTATGATTCTATATACTGCAATATTCGACATTATTTAAAGTGCTGGTGTCCTGTAAAAACTATGTATCTTACCAAAAAACATCCATTTTCTGTGGCATGACAATGCATTTGACAGTTTTTTTACATGTCAAATGGTTTGGCTTCAAAAGTATTAGAATTGCCTCAACTCATTAAAGGAACATTTCATCCCTCTGTGTATACAGAGAAAAATGTAAATCATCAAATTAGGAGATGCATGGTTTTCTTTGGACACTGACGATAAGAGTATCAAAGGTGGACAAAATGTCTGAAATTGAACAGAGTAGAGTCAAATTGCATACAGTTACAGCCAGAAACCGGAATTTTTCTAAACAGTTTGTCAGATCTGTGAAATAAAATGACTCGTGGACAAACTCCTCCTTCTTTAAGTCAGTGAGACGGCAGTGTAAACGTTCATCTTGTGAATTTTTTTTGCTGTCGAGGTTGAAGGACAGTTGGTCTGGTGATGGTGATGAAATGGCACAAATTTCCACAGGCGGGCACTGTGGCTGTATGAGAAGGACTGCTGGTATTTCTGCACAGAGATGTGCGGGTGCCAGAGGGCAGCCTTAGTAATAGAAGCGAGACGTTAAAAAAAGAAACGCATGAATTCCTATCTGACGGTTTCCAGAGAAGACTCTAATCTGAAAATGGAACAAATCTCATTATAAAAAAAAAAAAAAAGAATGGCAAAGTGTGTGATTGAGATATTTTACTTCAAGAGTGTTTATCTCTCAGCTCCTGGATGTTTAATTTGATGATTGATACCAGTTTCATACCTCAGTTGAGAATTATTATTGCGTGAGTTAACAGAGCACCGAATTTCCTAATCCACTTTTGTGTTTCAGAAAAATCCTCACGGCATTCACATTTCCCAACACTTTAAGTGCGGACGTGACATTTAACATGTTGTAATTGTACGACATGAGGGGTGTTCGTAGACGGAGAAGCCGTTCAAGGAGATGTGAAGCATGTTGCCTGGCCACATCAGCAATTCAAAACAGGCAACAAAGGAGAAGAGGAAGGAGAGAGTGAGAGGAGGAGGGAGGAAAGGGAGTAGGAGCGCACGAGGAGATGAATCTGTAGAGGAGTGCTCGTATCTGGGAGGGTTCAGTTTTTGCCTCCTCAGATTCAATTAAAGGTGCACTGGAAACCCCTGCTGAGACAAAGTCGTTGTTGTGAATCTGCTATTACATACACAGATAGAGAATACCATTAAGCAAAGTTAATGTTGCTGTTGATCTAAAAACAAAACAAAACAAAAAACAGTATTCATATCCCCATTTTCTTTTCTTTAGATGGTTCTGTATTTGCCCGGCAAGGAAAAATGACTGACATTTTGTACAATCAATGTTTTCAGTGGACTGAGAGACACATTTCCACCATTTGTAGCTTTCACTTTGGGCCAAAAAGAGCTTTTTTGATTCCCTCTGACCTCATCCTCCCCTGGATCTCATACACTGGGGGTCTGTTTTTCCTCCACCTCCACTTGTTAGTTCAACATTCATTCTTCCCTCACCGCTCTACGCTCCAATGTGAAAGTAGGTCAGGAGGACTGAGACTTTCCTTAAGGCAGAAAGAAAGTAAACATCCTGTGTACCTTCACAGTCAGCAGGAGGCACGGTGACGAAAGAACAGACTCACGAGGAAGTAGAGAAATGTTATGTTGACAGAGGGAGCGGTCACAAACTTCAGACTGAATGAGGAACTGGTACCTTTCATGGATTAAATCTGTTTGGGTGGCCTGCCCAAACAGATCTGCTCCCACCCAGGAAGCTTTTTTTCATAGTTTTGTATTTTGTGACTTTCGTAGAGACCAAAATAGACCAGAACCAAGGGAGTTTTCTACACAACCGAAAGAAACGCAAATACAGATAACACACTAAGTTTAAGGATACACTGTTGGTTATTGTTTTGTACTGACATTAAATAAAGAGTTTTGCTTCATCTGGTGATGCTTAAAAACTACTCAGTTTTAAATAGTCCTCGTGTCGGTGGAGTCACCCACTCACTCTCCTCCCTCTAGTGACGACCTCCTTTATATAATTCTTAATTACTGGGCATCCACACAACTCCATATTCTGGTCTTCAAGAACTGCGGCCTTTATGAAACCAACATTCAGCTGAGAGTGTGTTTGAGGGGCGGGGGGTTCAATTCCGTGGGAATTTTTGAGGCTGTCAAGCTAGCTTTATTTCAAGAAAACAAATATAGCTGTTGCTCAATCAACGATAATTCCGGATAAATGACCCATTTCATGGGTGTCAAGTTGACAGATGGTGAAAAACACGACCCACTGTACGTTGCTTACGTAAAAGCCATTGTATCATGTCAGCTCAGGTCTGGTTTCTGTTTCTGCAGTTTAAGGAAAGTATGACCAATTAACAAATAACAGGCACTTCAGCGTTGCCGCCTGGTCCAGCCCTTTATTACAGTAACATCAGATTCGTGTCCCTAATCTGATCCCTGACTTTTCTGGGGGGACGCGTACTGTCTGGTCATGGAAACTACTGTCCTTGGCAAACACAGGTCTCTTTTCCACATTATCCTCCACTTTATAGAGGATGGTGATGTAGGATAAGCATCCCATAGTTCACTGCTTTTCTGACACATCAAGAGTTAGTAATAAAAAATGAGTAAAAAAATAACTAAAAAAAAAATATTTAAGAGAGAATTACATTTGACCAAGAACAGCAGATGTAGAATGCACTGCTTATTAAAACAAAAATCTCTTACTTCACTAGATTAGATGAGCAATGAATAACATGTGGAGAAAAGAAGTTTGGAAAGGACATGATGATCTCATTCAAATTACCTTTTCCGTAAGACGATCTGAAACTCGGAGCTCCGCAAGCTGGTAATGGATACGTAAGGCAGCTCAAACTCCTGCAGCTTCCGCACAACTGAGAGAGACACAGAAGGAGAAAGAGAGAAAGAGTCAGGCACAAGTGCAGCTCGAGTCCCAAGGACATGGATAATGGCGGTAACAACAAACAATGAGGGATGGGAAGACACCATCTGGACAGGTCCCAGCAGGGAATACATTGTGTGTCAGAGTATTCAAATGTTAAAAAAAGATTATGGGCTCTTGTGTACGTGTGGCCACAATCTGCAGCTGTTTCACTGCGGTCCGTTCCCTCAGGAGAGTGAAGCAGATTTCAGGTCTTTGCTGCTGTTGCTGCTGCGGCTGCTCAGTTTTCAGGTGTCAATAGAAATGCTCAACACCACAAATCAGATGACTGAACAACACTTCGGTTCGCCGTTAGATTTACAAAAGAGTGCTTACGCCTTTCTGGGAAGAGATGCTGCATACAGCAGACACAAACACATGCTGGTGAATTTGGTGCTGAAAATCTTGGCTGGAATACAGACACGGAAACAAACTGAATGCTTAAAAGTGCTTTGGATCATTTTTAGGAAAACTAAATCATCAGTGGGAACCTGAAAAATACACAAGAAGCAGATAAGAAGAGCGGCACTACTATTTCAAACCACACACTGGCTGCTCTTGACATGTCTTTGCATATTTTACAGCATATATTGATTTACACACAGACAGACCTCTGGGAATCTCAGCGCCTGTCAAGAGAGGAATTAAATTTTTCAAGCTATCCTGTTATGTCAAGCCTCCCACCATCAGTTTTACTTGATCCACAGCCTGTTGCTCTGGTTTCTAATAGTCAAGCTCTTCAGATGTAAAAGAGGGAATAAAGAACATGCCTGCAATATTTACAGATTCTTCCAAATGTACCGGGAACCATCTAGAGCCTGAAATTGATTTTAAGTGAGGGGAAGCATTTGACAGGCGAAAGTAGCAAGACGAGAATCTTTAGGACTGTGCGGGGGTTTGACGATGCAAAAAAACCAACAACAAAAAACAAACTGTAACATTATTCTGTAATGATGTGAATTGACACGGTAACATGGAAGTAAACAAAAGAGGAAAAAAAACACTTGAGATCACGCTGCTTCTCAGTTTTGGACGTTGTCCTATATGTAGCATTAAAAATACCAACGGCTGACAGTAAATTGTTGTAGTTGCAACGAGTAAGAAAAAGACCAAATGTTAAATGTACGCACAAACACCTTAAATACATCCAGTAGATGGGTAACGGCAAGTCAAATACAGACAACAAATATGTTTAACACCTCTTCCTCCGCC
Organism: Brachyistius frenatus; assembly: GCF_029030835.1. NCBI lineage: Eukaryota > Metazoa > Chordata > Actinopteri > Embiotocidae > Brachyistius > Brachyistius frenatus. The sequence goes on along the minus strand of NW_027210620.1, from coordinate 5,643,279 downwards.
CCCACACACACAAAACACTATCGCCGTATTTACAGTATATCTTCATGGAGAAGCAGTCAAATAAGCAAGTCATATCGTTTTGTCTGCTCAAGGTGTACACTCATCTTAGAAAAATCACTTGACTAATCAGGAGTTTACTTGTGAACGTGATGCCATTTTACAACCAACACAAGTGTCAGGTATCAGAACACCTGGAAACACTGCATTATAGCGCGGAGCGAAGCTCACACAACTCAAAACACTGCAACTTTTTAACAAGCACCAGCCAACAAAGACACCTGCCCTCTCCCTGACTATCACCTGACAAATGAATTACGCGTTGTAGCAGGAGACAGATACAACTCTCATGGTGCAAAGCATAAAATAATAACAAAATAAACCACTTCATCAAAAGGAACTGCACATTTAGTTTGCCTAAGTAAACATTGGTTATCTGATGGTTTCCTGCTTCAGCGTTTCATTAAAACTGAAACCACTACGAGGCCAATTTTCAATAGTTTCTCAGAAGTTTCTGAGAATTGCATTCCAGGGAGGACCTTAAAGATCAGCAGTAATAAATTATGGGTTTATTTATTTATTTTTTGTTTTTTTAATGAAAAGATAATCCTGAACACATTTGCTGGCACACAAGATTATTGTTAGTGTCTACTTTGCTTTTTCGCTGGTGTTTTTATACACTATCACTTACATGTTAAACTTCCATCCACACCTTCACGGATCAGGAAGAGACTGAAGTAACCAACAAGGTCATCTGGGAGGTCGAGCTTTGTTGCAACAGCCTGCAGAAAGACGATAAAGAGCGGAAGTTCAGTTTCACAGTTAAATTCAATTAATTCATTCTTTCAACTGAGATAAATGTGATAAAAGACGTGATAAAAAGAGCTCGGTATGAAGTGGAAAACGGGCGATCTTCATCTAAGATTGAACTATCCAACAGATTAAAAACTGGGATCTAATGATAATCATACTTTACCATCTCTATTTTACAACCAACTTTAAAGTGAGAGATTTTACATGCAGGAGGATTTTGTGAATATTATGTTTGAGCGTAAAGACATGTTTTCTTGACTTCTTCAGGTTTATGAAGGAAAAATTGGTTCGTTTTGGAACGTAGCCCCAATTATTATGATTCCATTCTTTCGGAGCATTTAGAGGGCAAAGTGTTAGAAGATAAACAAAAAAATACATAACATTTTTCGAAAAAGAAAACAAAATTTTTACATCTCAAAACAAAGAGTAGACTTTTTCGTTATCTGCTATATTGCACAGAAAAAGAGCTTACTCTGCAAAAACTATAGAAATCCATTTTTACATGACATTTCATTTTAGCTGATGCTTTTATCCAAGGCGACTTACAACATACCGATGGTACACCATCGGGAGCAATTTAGGGTTCAGTGTCTTGCTCAGGGACGCTTGGGCACGTGGGCGGGGGGGAGCTGGGGACCGAGCCACCCACCTTCCGATTGGTGTGCAACCCAGTCTACCGACTGAGCTACAGCCTCCCTCCCAGGGCCACAGAGAGACTGACGGAAACAAAGACCATTCACGCTCTCATTCACACCTAAGGGCAATTTCTAGAACCACCAATTAACCTGAGGTGCACGTTTTTGGATGTTGGGAGGAAGCCGGAGCACCCGGAGAGAACCCACGCAAACACAGGGAGAACATGCAAACTCCACACAGAAAGGCCCAGGACCGGATTCGAACCCGGAACCTTTCTGCTGTGAGGCGACAATGCTAACCACTGTGTCATTTGTGCCGCGTTGATAGAATGATTTCTTCTTGGACCTGTTGATACTCTCTCATAAGTTCACTGCAAACACACCCAAATGAAACATGAACACCATTGTTGAACTGCTGTTGTTGCTGTACAGTAGTGCTGTGTTGTGAGACCTGCTGTTGTGAACAGAGGTCACCTGTGGTTAAACTTTCAGAAGGGCACTTCAGAAGCGCTTGAACAAGCTTGATTTACAGCCAAGACCGACAGAGGACATCATGATGAAACATCAGCATGTTCACTGTGACGAGTTATTTCAGAGTGTGCTGCTGCCGCTGAGTGTTTTTATGATCAATGAGGAGCAGAAGGGAAGCAGATGTACTGAAATGTTTGGTCACAGTCAGGATCTGACAAAGTTTTCCAAAAATGGAATTAAGCCGTTTTATTTTTTTATATATAGATATATTTTCTTCATTATCTCACAATTACCACTTCTGTGTTTTTGTCCCGGATGCTTGTGTGAAGCCTTTTCAACATCTTATTCTACCATTTGTTTCTTTTCATCCAATTATGTTTTGTTGGTTTGTACGCCCATTTTGTTTTAAAAGGACTTACTAAAATCCTTCAAGTATTGCTTTTGTTGAGGAGGGTCTTTATAGATAAACAAAATTGTATTCATGGTACGGAGAGTCTCCGAGCTCAGAGAAGAGTCTAAAGCAATATTGCTTGCCTGGGGAGATTCCCAGGTGTCTGGCAGCTCAGTTATGAAGAGCAGGGAAAAAACATGCCTCTCGTTAAACAGAAACAAATACTGCCAATGTCGATAAACAGGAAAAAGTGTTTAAGACCTCAGATAATCTGAACTTTATGGAGACGTTTGGCCACTTGAAGAGTCAATCAGCACTCAGTCATATAATCTCCAGCTGGAAATTAAACTGTATTACTTCTTTACACTGCAGCAGGTTATTTACTCTGCACTCAGTAAACAGCAGCGTCTTAATCACACTTTAGTTTTCTAATATCTGTTTGTTACTTCTTAAAATATAATTACAAATATTTATAAGCTGCAGAAGTGGAGACTGCTTGAAAACATCGGCTTATGCTCTCAAACACTTACATCAAGGACATCCTCCGTCTGATCCGAGGTCAGAATGTTGACTGTGACCTTCTGACCGTTGGAGAGGCAGATGTCGAGAGCGACCTCTTCTGTGGGAATCTGCTGGGTCTCCTGTGGGAACCACACAAAACATAACAGGCTTTTATTCAGCTTCATGGGTAAGCTGGGTGTTTTCATTCCTGTCAGTCAACAACAAAAATCACACCGAGCCACACGGACGGAAGAAATATGGGCTGGTCAGAGCTGAGCTGAGGTATCGCTGGTGGATATATGACAAAAAAAATTAAACATAGAAGCACCCCTTCCACTTTTTATGAAGCAGTTTATGATCCCTTCATATATTTGGTTCTGGGTTAAGATCGAAATACAGTTCATCATAAAACACACCTTGCAACAAATTAAGAGTAGATGGAAAAGACAGAGAAATTGGCTACTTGTGGGAATTATTTTTATGCAGCAAATAAAATGAAGTGTGACTGGAACAAACAGATTACAAGGCAGACACCGAGGATAAACCTACGGAAAAAAAGATACGCACTATGTTAAAAAACCTTGTGTAAAATGTGGTTTAAATGGAAGCCATATTATGTTTAGCTGTCTGTAACTACAACGGTTCTAATCACTAACTTGTAATGTGTCTGAACGATTCATTATTCCGCAGATTCGTGTCATGATTAACTGATTGATCGTCTAAATAGTGCAAAAGAAAAGATCAAAATATCTATCCAAATGTTATCTGAATTGACGTTTCATTTTGTCCAACCAACAGCCTGAATCCAAAGATTTTACGTTTACAATAAGGAAAGCAGAAATTCTTCACATTTTAAATTTTAAAGTACCTTTTATTATAAAAAATTGTTGCAGTTTATTAATTACATTCTGTGATCAATAAACTTGGTAATAGACCAAGTGTTGTGGTTACATTCATCCCATCCATTTGTATTATTGCGGTCAGCTCCCAGAAATCATCATTTCATTTCATTTTAGCAGTGCTGTTTGTGATTCAGTTCAGAACTTAACTGAACAAGGCAGATGATGGAAAATTAACCCGCAGAATTCAATGAATAACAAGTAAGGACAATAAACTGAACTGCCAAAACCTATGAATATTTCAAAACTAAATAATAGCGTCTGAGCTGATATTGAGAAATATCAAACCCTGAACTGGATAACAGCAGTTTTCTCTCCTGTCTCTCACTTCCTCTGCTAAATCATCTCTTATCTTCCTTCTTTCCTCTGTGGACGGACTCCAAGAAGAGTCTTGTCACTGAAGGTGCAGATGAAACGACAACACTTGGTGGTAAATCATCTCTTATTATGCACCTGCCGTCCTCGCAGTACGTTTGAGGGGAGGGTGCAGAAACGGTGATGTGCACGATGACGTGGCTGCAGATGGATGGATCTGTCCATGATTTACAGCTCTCCTGGCAACACAGGTCGCAGTCTGCAACCTGGTCTGAATAAATTCAGTGTGTTCTCACAGCAGCATCCACTTTAGAGGAGATTTTGCTCCGATTTTTAGTGCTGCACAAAGAGCTTTTTGGCAAATCTCAGGGAGATGAATCATCAGGTGGCTCATGCTTTCCTAGTGGTTCAAAGGGATCCGGTATCCACACGTAATGCAAGTTTGTTGCCATGTTTGGCAAAAGGCTGCTTTCCCTAGTTTCATGTTTGAGGAAATCATTTCTCATGTTTCAGCATGGAAGCCAAATGTAATCTAACCAGTATTTTCCATGTAGAGATGACACAATCCAAGTATGTGCGGCAAACAGTAACAACAGCGCTACCTCACTCCACTGCTGTGCCAACAGTAATTACAGGTGACGGAGGAATGACTGCATCAGCACTTTGGTTAAAAGGGCGCTCCCTGCCTCGTCGCAGGCCTGGTGACCATGCTGATGCAACAGAAAACAGCCTAATGCAGACAAGAGGGGGGGGGAGAGAAACACCAACCTGCTGTGCTTTCCTTAAGAAGCTGTTGAACATCTCACTGGCTCCCAGCAAGGGATCCTGACGGACTGCAACGAATGGACAGGAGAGCAATGAGAGAGCAAATCAGCATCACGAATGCAAAATCAGTCAGATGTCACTGTTGTGTGGATTAGAAAGAGAGGCAATGATTGAATAATGAGTTCATTCAATTCAATTCAATTTATATAGCGCCAAGTCACAACAGAGGTTATTTCATGGTACTTAACACATTAAAGTCCTTACAGAAGAACTTTATAACATTATACAGAGAAACCCAACAATTCAACAATTCCAACATAAGCTAGAAGGGAAAAAAAACTCCTCTTTAAAGGGAGAAAAAGGAGTTAAGCATCCTTTCGTGAATGTTATTTGAATACAAATGTCTTTACGTGGAACCATTTCCCACTTTTTATTTGTTTTCCCCTTATGTAATCAGATTTTGTTCTTGTGAAATGAGTTGGACCTCTTAAGACATTTGTCAAGGCAATGAAGCCTAACATTAAAAAAAAAACCTGCATTTTAAAAGGTGAGGTCTGTAAAAACGATTTGTTATCTGGCAAAGGTTCAGTTAGTTCTAAATTATTACAAACCAGTTTCATCATAATGTAGTTCCTAGATTTAGTCAATAAAAGACAAGATTAACAAATCTTTTCTTTTTTTTTTGCTTAAGCTTTTAATTTCATACTGAGGCAGTTTTCAGTGTGTGTGTGTGTGTGTGTGTGTGTGTGTGTGTGTGTGTGTGTGTGTGTCTACCAGCCTGTACACTATTGTCCTTTTACAAATTAGTCTGAACGTTTAACAAAACTGTTCTGAGCCATCTGCGTCACAGAAGATTGTGTTTGTGGCAGTTCATTTTCCATAACTATGTAAAAAGCCATGATGTAACCAAGTGAACTTGTGGCCAAGAACACCCGGTGTGCGTATGCACCCAGACTATGTGCAAATACACACTGAAACAACGCTTCCTTGTTCTGCTGTAACTGCCAGTGCTTGAGAGGATTAAAACAAACCCTCTGCATTGCTGCCAGTTCCACTTATTCCCGTGTGTATGCAGAAAGTTCACCCTTAACCCGTTTACAGAATTTGGGTAATATGCTAAAAACCTCCCAAAGCAACCGACTCCAAAAGGACAGTTGGGGTTTTGAAAATGACGAGACACGCAAAGGAGGTCTTTAAAAACTGTCATGAGGCATTTTTACGAAAAAAAATAAAATAAGTAGTGTGTTTCTTTTGGTGTAAACACCATAAAGATAAATTATTCCTCGAGCCATTCGGTTTTTAATACAGAGAAAAGCCATGTACAGATCCTTAGAGGTAGCGCCTCATCACTTGAGAATTCAAACCCATAAAACTTTTAAAAGCCCAGCCAGGTCTGAGATCCTGAGTCGAGATTTTTTTTTTCTTTTTTTTTGTCATCACGTGTGCCAGCAATACATCACTGTCAAAGTGAAGCTTTGTGTCAGTGTCCAAGTCACTCTGTGCTCAGATCATCAGTTTTCAGTGAAAGCGTTTTATGTTTTTCAATGGCATGACGACACTCGTATATGGCAGGACTCCCCGCGGACACGGAGCCAACTCATTCTTGTGATTGTTGTGGAGAAGCATTTCAAGGAAATTGTGTTTGTGCTGCAAAAGTTAGTTTTCTTTTTCTTTCCTTTTTACTTTTTTCTCTTCACGACATGAAAAACACCCCTATCCTCCGTACGTTAAAAAAAAAAAAGGGGGGGAATAAATGGTCAGCAATATGGGAACTGCATTCAAAGAATAGTATCTCATTTAAACCATGAAAAAAACAAAAACAACCCTGCTCTCGCTGGGAATTAAATTCAGCCAGAAACGAGGTGAAACTGAATACAAGCCATCTGCAAAAAGTCCATTCAAAAGGAATAACTCACCAGCCTGCATGTATTTCTCCAGCTGTTCTCGTCTCTGCTCAACCTCAGCAGGGGTTAGTGTGAAGATCTTCTTTGGGGGGAAGGCAGGCACCACGTTGCTGCCATATTCTTTCTTTATCTGTTGGTGCAAACAACATGTTGTGAAGCTCAGCTGACAGAGCAGAGGTTAAAAGCTAATGCAACCTATATTTCTCTGCTTTTAACCGTGAAGAGGGGTGATCCGAAAAGTTGGCTAAAAATTAACATTTATTAATAAAGTCATGACTTCTTTGACCCCACATATGGTTTACACAATTTAACCTATTAACTTCAGTACAGAGTAACAGGCTCATAAATTTAAGAGTTGTGGATTCAGTTTTGTAAGAGGTACATTCAAGCTGTTTGGGATGAATCACAGGTTTATTTTAAGCCCCGTTTCAGCAACTAGCTGGTGGAGTTTCCGTGCATCTCACACACTCACTCACTCACTCACTCACTCACACACACACACACACACACACACACACACACACATCTGGAACCCTGAATATGTCATTCCAAGTTTATTTTGTCTTCCAGCTTCTTGACTCATTTCTTTCCATTTTCTATCATCTGAGGGTTGGTAGCTTTGAACCGTGGAAGTCTTAAACTAAGACCTCACAAATCTATAGTCACACATCAAATGCGGTTTCATTTGAACCCGTTCGCTGCTGCAGGAAAAAGCTGTACATCACATTCATCATTAGAAATTCACTGGCACGTTTTTTTTCCCCTCCTCACTGTGAAACACACAGCTCCAGCCCATATGGCATGATGACCGTTAACCACGGAGGGTGCTAGAGAAAGAGGGGTGATTTTCACCTCGACATATTGCCCTTTGGTATTTTCAGTACGCCAGAGACCGCACTGGTTACACATATAAATCAGCTCTCACAGCCACAGACACGCAGGACAGATTACAGATACATCAGTCTCCTAAATGTGAAACAAATGCGAACTCATGCGGCTTTGTTTGAGCAGAACTTGCCCTGTTTTCACTGCGGGCATTAAATAGTCTCTGAATCTTATAAAGCAGACACGGCTTTGTTACAAATCTTTACAGGAGAGAGAGAGAGAGAGAGAGAGAGAGAGAGAGAGAGAGAGACAAGACAAACCATTAAAATTCAAATGACCTCAGCGATAACCAAGTGGAGTGCGTGCCCGTGCTGCCCCATCATCACCACAGTGATTCGGGGTCATGCGTGCGCCACAGGAAGCCCTTCGGGGTTGACGCTTAAAGATTTGAATGTCTCATTTCCCCACACCCTGTTGCCTGGCAACGGCAACTGTCAGACTGGATAACACAGACTTGAGGATGAGATAGCAAAGTTTGGCCCTTGCTTGCTTATTTATTCATCAACGTGTGAAAACAGGAGACTGTGCACTTCTATAAGGCTATGTTGTATGTGGCGGTGAATATTTTAGAGCTCGGCCAGAAAACCGCCACCTAAATCCTTCTCTTACAGACAATGCTTTTACCTCTTTGACGCAAATTGTTACCATAAGAAATGTATGAGAAGCCCCGTCACAGGTACGTTAACAACCGCAGCACTACAGAAAACAAGCAGATTCTGACGACACTAATGTCCCACTAAGCACTGAAACATTATCTCTAGCTTTTTGGGAAGCTTCACTGAGGCAGAGACCAAAAAAAGAAAAAACAAGACCAGGCAACTCAACACTTTCCAACAACATTTCTTTTTCATATTGAGTTCCTTTTCCCAGCAGGTGAAGTGTAAGAAAGGCCAAGAACATTCCTTCCATGTCACCCACCTCCCTCCAACCGCCTCCATAATACTACGGAGTTTCAACTCTGGGAGGAACGAGAGCACTTCAAGACTTCAAACCGTCGCGGCCGTGATTCAAAGTGACGGGAGGCTGGCGTATCGACCGTCCCGACACAAAGACGAGAGAAAGGTCACACTGGGTGGATACGGTGGCATTTACACAGCATTTAGAGCAGCGCACACGCAGACCTGCTGGTCTGGCGCACACTGGCAGTGCAGTGGGTGTACTCTGCTGGTTAAAGCCTCACCTGTTCATGGAGGCCAAGAAGTTGACTGTAGCGTACCCGACAGTGCAGCACACCATTAACATGGATGTTGTAGGCCTGTGGGAAAGGAGTGGAGACACATTAATATGCGAGGAGAAACACTGTGTAAAGGTCTGATGTGGCGCAAAGAGACAGAATATGAAACACTTTAATTGATCTGTCAAAAAAAATCGTTTGGATAGAATTCCTCAAAAGAAATGAATCACGCATATAAAAATATGTAAAACACACACAAGTAGACAAAGTAAATAAATACTAAATAACAATTACCTTTCTTTAAATAGAAGACACATATTTTTTTTTCTTTTTTTTTTCTAATGTTTAATCCGATGCATTGCTCGAGATAGCAGCAGGTTACAGAGTCAGTGCAGAAATTAAACCAGAGCTGGTGAAAGACAGTGAGGAAATATCAGATAACATCCTGTACCTGCAGCATTAAGCTTCACTCCTGATTTCCATCACAACTCCTCAAAACAACCCGAGTTTCCATCCACCTCATCCTATCCTCCCACTGTGTGCTCCCTCCCTCTTTGTTTTCATTGGGGAGACTGAACAAATGAAGCGTGAATTAAATTCAATTACACCCTACAAGCTTCCAAAGGGAAAAGCAGAACCTGCAGCGCATTTCCTAATCTAAACAGTTTCTCCTTGCATTAGCCGGACGTTAACAAACACAGAAAGCACGTATCACGAGGGGAATCCTTAATCTTTTCTCCGAGGCACACTGTGTTTGTTTTGACAGCATCTATCACCGGATACTCCTCCGCAAAACCACCACTTGGAATTAGTAATCCAAATATCTGTGTGTTTTCATGTTAAGAGCCACTCGTGGAAAAAAATAATAAATAAAAAAAAATCTATTTTTCACATCAAATGCCTCATTAAGTTTCATAGAAAACCACATAAATGAAAAGTAATTCTTTAGTTATGCCTTTAGGAAGAAAAAAAAACTACTTTCAACGCCAATAAATCTGTTTATAATTCCGATTTAGATTTTGTCATATAGTTTTTAGTTATTGACAATAATACTTGCTGCTTCATTTGCTCAGAAATATCAGCTTCCACCAGTCTGTTTTCAGCTCTAGCCGTGGATAAGAGACGGCACCCTGGAAGCTTGCTGAGGAGCTTTCTCCGTATGGATGTCAAACTGTTGGTGCTTTAATCTCCTTCCCCTTCTATCTCAATTCATATTTACAGTCCACATGGTGGGTCATCCGTCCAAGCAAAAGGAATTTTGAGGACTCAAGTTCATACTGATGAATACAGTTGAGCACACTTTCTCTGAACCACACAGGCAATCAATGGGAAAACAGAAGAATTACAAATTTAGGGAGGGAAAGCAGAAGTTGAACAAATGAACTAAAATATCTTCATGTAAGCAGAGCTCAGGCAGGAAGGAAGAATGAGTGTGCAGAATGCCTTTGTTCTGTTGGATAATGCAAAAACTCACTAAGCTTTTTTGTATTTGTTGCGCGCGTGTGAATTTCAAAAAGTGCAACAGGCCGCATGTGTTTCCCTCTAAGTTACCAAAAATATCTTTGGCTTTTTCTTTTCCTGCAATTTTCTGCAGGCTAAATCTTAAACCAAAAATGAATTTATTGCACATTTTGATAACATCGCCTCATCAACTGAAAAACATGTTGACTTGATGATTTGACTGGGATCTGAAAGCTATTTTGATGCTTTGGACGTGATCAAAGTTGAATTGGTATTGAAACTTTCCATTCTTGCAACTATTGTGATGCGCATACTTATGCTCCTTCTACTCACGTAAAATCACATACGTGTGGGATGAAACTTGCGTCGGTCTGAGGAGGTCAAAGATAGGTGCTAATGTTAGCACATTTTAAGAATCCTCTTCCTAAGTATAAACTCATTGCTCACTGCCTGATGCCGCCAGACACAGGCTTGCTGTTAAGTACAACTTCCACAGTTTTGTAAGACTATAAAATGAGACAGATGAATGACTTCATACCTACGTCCGAACTTGCTCTTTAATCTGAGGTAAATGAGTCACCATCACTCACAGAGGCACCAAAGTCTATCTCTCTTTTACACACCTGCAAACACTAGAAAACATACTGTAAAAACCATGTGAAAGAGAGGAGGGTACATGTCTACTGGAAAACAGGAAGCAGGAGCACTCAGAAACCCAAAGAAATGTGTCTGAGCTTGCTCGGTAATAAGGCTATATTTAAAAAAAAAAAAAAAAAAAAACCTGCACCCTTTGTTATTCTAAAAAGCCCTATGCAAACTCGGCAGATTTTGTGGCCTAGTAGTTCCAAGGTACACAGCCCATCTCTCAGCATTATAATCAAGCAAAGTCCCTTCCTGTGCGCTGGCAACAGGAAGGTCACAATGACAGTCACAGGACAGCCAGCTGAGAGGTGAAAAGCCAGTGCTGAAGTTCCCACTGCAGCGCGAGCTATAAATGTGCTCGGCCAGGTAGAAACGAGTCGGACGTTGCACCTGAACTGCTCAGCTTAGAAATCTCTCGACTTTCAGCAAGGGAAGTAGACATTTGGAGAGCAGTGCGGAGACAAGATACCTGACGTTAGATTAACAGTTGTACATTTTTGCACTTGTTGTGCAATTTTGTCCACCACTTCTCCAACGAAAGTATCCAGAGTCAATTCTCTACTTGTCTGGGCAGCAGGGACAGTCAACACAAATACATTCAAATATGAATAAGCTTATTCTAAGATTGTCTTCCTCTTTGGAGCACATGGAGCCAAGATGGAAAATAGTTATTCACGGGAGTGTGACATTGAGAACAGCCAGTATGACCTCACACAGAAATCAGATGCAGTGGTCGTTACTTCAAAGCATCTCATCAAAATGTCTTTTGATGAAAAGACCTACAACAATCCAAAATATTTTTTGTTGCATTTTTTTCATATTACATCCAAAATAGACATGAAACAATCTCGAAGAGAACAAGTTGTTCCCCAGCAACTTGTGTTTATCCATCGTTCAGGTCACATTCACATTATTGCTGTTGTCCAGATTCTCGAGCCACATGAGGAAGAAATCTTTTGAGTTGACGCTAACTTTTTGGAGAAAAACTACATCTGGCAGACATTAGTACAACGTATCCTGACTGTGTCAGATACTGTTTTTTCATGCTTTACAAGGACAACCTCTTAAAACTTCTGCAAAAGCTTAAAATGTTTTCTGTATGTTGCAAATGGCAAAATGAAAATATTTTCAATGAATCTGTCTATTATTTTCTTGATTATTCAATTAGTCGTTCCATCTCTGAAATGTCAGAAAATAGAGAACATTTTCAACCAGTCTTTCCCAGTTTAAGGTGCAGCCTGAAATGTATTGTTCTGTCCTGACCAACAGTCCGCAACAAAAAGATGTTCAGTTTATCGTCACGTAGATGTACAGGAAGCAGAAAATAATCAAATTTAAGCTGCTGCAATCAAGAGAATTTGACTTGTTTTTACTTATTAAAAAATAACTCAAAACGATGAATAGATCATCCAAGGAGTTGGCGATTAATTTTCTACTAACTAATCGATTTATGGACTCATCTTTGCAGCTCTAAAGTCTCGTTGCTTCACCAACCTTTGTGAATGACGCCCTCGGAGCACCACAGTACATGTCTGCCAGTGCAGCGCCGGGCGAGCACCTTTCAAACAACAACAATAGTAATTCATAGCGCTCTACATGGATCGTGAAACAACATTTAAAAGACAATGACAACCAGAAAAGAAACGAATGAACCAAAAATAAACACATTGGGCCATGTGACCCTGCTGTACAACAACCAAGAGAGATAAGTAAGGAACAAATTACTGCTGCTCTTCATGTGCTGTCCAAGAGTGCTATATTTTACAACGGTACAATGACTGTTACTTAAAGGACCAAGTTCGGGCAACGCTGTCTGTATTTTCTCTGTAAATAAGAAAGAGGATTGCAATGTCATGGTGGCGAACCTCAAATCTCACTAAGAATGTAAGTGCTGACTCAAACACTTTAAAACAAAAGCGACTTTGTCGTGGCTAATGTGGGGAATCAGAAAGTGAGCCGTTCAAGTTTCCTCAGGTGACTTTGACAGTGCATGAAAACTTCAGACATCCCATCGCAGTGCAACATTTTGTAGCCACATTATCACTTTGACCGAATAAAGTTCAAACCCAAATGTATTGTTGAATTAGGGCTGGGAGAAATGTGTCAATGTTACATTATTATTATGACGAGTATGAATATTGTAGCATCGTGATGCGTCATAAGTGTCGTCTTTCTCTGGTTATAAAGGCTCTAATGCAGGAGAGTGATGTCATTTTCTGAACTTACCAGATGGCTCTAGATGTTTTACTTTTTTTTTTTTTTTTCCTTTGACCCAGTTATTATATCCACATTACCGATGATTATTAATAAACAAAGCTCACCGTGTAAATATATTGTGAAAGCGTCAATAAGACAACCCCCTGCAATATCAATATCAAAAGCATTTGGTAAGAAACAACATGGTATTGTATTTTGTCCATCTTGCCCTGCCCTCATGAGAGTTCAAAATCACTTTCACCCAACTCATTCACGTTTTAATCCTCTAATTCAAATCTCGAGCTTTAATATGAAGAGATTAATTTCATATGAATACACGTACTGTTTTGTAACCAAGAAGTTTTTTTTTTTATTTTTATTTTTTTATTGCGTTATTCAGTTTGTTTTTCCTTACGGCGATACGTCACGGCTCGTGCTACCAAATTAATTACAACAGTAAACACCGAAACTCGTGCTGCGTTGACATTAGCCCGACCTGTGGCCAGCTGAAGCAAAGAAAGCCTTAACCCGGACCAAAGTGAAAGCGGGTAAAACAAAAAAAACAAAACAAAAAAACAACACATTATCATGCTCACCACATATGTTGAACCGTTGTCTCCGGCACGGACCTCCGTTTCGGGGATGGAAAAATGCATTTTTTTTATTATTATTATTATTGTTTTTTTTAGCTCGACACGCACAGACCCTGCAGCCAGACGACGAGTCCTTTAAACGCCACCGCAGCCTTGCTTATGGAGAGGAAGACACCACAGTTTCCCCACGAAGTCCACTGCAGTGACTACGGAGGAGGAGGAGGAGGAGAAGGAGGAGGAGGAGGAGGCTCTCCACTCGGTTCATCCACTGGTTTGGAAGTCCGGGGATAGCGGTGCCAGACTCCGGGGCCCGACTGCTTTCGACTTTATTAGCTGGGCAACAACTCGTGTGCCAAACTCGCATTCGCGTTAAAACTTCTCCCACGTCAAACTTTTCTCTCCGCCGTTCCCGCAGCAGCCATGTTGCAAAGTGTTAAGTAATTACGCATTCACTGCTGGCGTTTTTTTTTTTTTTTTTTTTATAAATATATGGTGTTCACTCACTTTACGTAATTGGTAAAAAAAAAAAAAAAAAAAAAAACTTACACCACCTACTGTTGAGAACCGACACACACACACACACACGCAGGGTGATTCAGTTCATCAGCCGGATGAAGTTTTCTGGATAAAAGGTGCAGTTGGTTCCTGCAGGAACCGAGAGCGTCGGAAAAAGCCGCTTTCGGAAAAACGTGAGGGGACGGTTGCACTTGTTTTGTTTGTTATTCCTTCCTCCTAAATGTGCTGAAATAAAACCTAAACGGCGACAGAGGATATACATAGATCAAATGTGATCGATAACGCGGAAGGAAAAAAATATATATATATACAGACGTACCGCCGCCGTCGCGCCGTTATGTGCTCCGCACACCGACTGGCCCGTCGAGGGGCATTGCAACGATCCGTATGGGACAAACCATCTCATCGACAGCCGCGGGGGTGTTCGTCTTCACGGGTAGACAACATGGGAGTCTGTGGTAGAATATAAGACGGCAGTGCCACGATTTGTCCGACACAGTCCGTATTATAATATTGTATAAACATGCTACAAATATGCGTCCCTCCCTATTTAAAATCCCACAGTCATTTTACTTGAAGTCTCCCCACTTCGTTTGGTGCAACCCAAAATGACAGCGAAGGCGCAGTCAAAATTCATTATAGTCAAAATAATAATAAAAAAAATAAAATGCTCTCGAGATTTTGTCACCAGTTTTAGGAAATAAATCATATACATCCGTTTTATTATGATAACGCCCTAGTTTTATTGGGGGGGGGATTTATTCCCAACAACACGTTTTAACTTACAAAATGTTAATTCAAAACAAAAACTTTGAATTGGCTTCAAAATGGGGGATTTTCAAGAAAAATTCACAGGTCTAATAAAAAAAAAAGTCAAGATGCTTGCTTTGGGTATCGATACCGTATTTTAATTTTTTAGTTCTATCCACTAAAATGCACATGATGTTGTATTAAATCGTCCCGAACTGGATGTATGCGTAAATTCAGCGCAAAATTGAGAAGAAAAAAAAAAAAAAAAGGGTACATGTTCAAACAGCTTCCTGTCACGTGTCACCCAGTTGGATCATATGACTTCAGTCGATGAAAATGAAAGCTGTGTACAGCTGGCTGAGATCTGCAGCGCTTATTTTGATTTGTAATGTTTGTTTTAACGCAGGTTATCAGCTGACTGAGCTGCAGGTAAGGCAGGGACTGTAACAGCCGTATTTTTTATTATTATTATTATTATTATTATTAGAATAAGCAAATGGCACATCACACGCACGTATCACAAAAAACAAAACAAAAACACGTTTGTTTTGGTGGAGGTACAGTTGCTGTAGGTGCCAGCAAGGATGATCAGTCATCTTCTTGTTTATAACCGATGTTTCCTCGCTATCTTTATTTGTAACCGCAGGTATGCGCGCTGTGCAGCGGGACAGTCCGAAATGGCAGTGCCGTGGGTCCGTTTTGTTCCCGGTCCGCTGGACGGATAGACGGCCGCTGCTGCTTCAGAAATGTCAACACGAGCGACCCTGAATACGTCATCGGGTGAGAACTTTTAACGTTGCATTCATGGTCTCTCGGAAATGTAGGAATTACATTTGAACCAAAGATTTGTTAAAACTATAAAAGCAGTACGAAAGGCGGTAAAAAAAAAAAATTAAAAAAAAAAAAAATGTCCCAAGTGTGAAGAACAAAACTAAAAAGCACTTTTCGCTTATGTGACAAAAAAAAAAAAAAAAGCATCCGACTTATTGAATTTCAGCTGCAGTCTCTGTCCTTATTGAAGAGTACCTTATTGTTTTTTTCTTTGTCAGGTTGGACCTATCCAACTGTTCACTCACCCATGTGGAGAATCTTCAGGAAGCATCGACAGTGTTAATGTTGTAAGTACAGTAAATACACTTTCTCATCCCTTTTGCACAATTAACAGTGAAGTTAGCGCATCAAATAATAGCACGACTTTTTAATGCAACAAACAAGAACAAGTCTCATCACTGCTGCAGTTTGATCCTGCACAATAATGTGAGCCTGTTACACAAGATAAATTGTATTGTTATGAACTTCTGAACTACTGCACTCAGTACAACATATGTCAGATGTGTGGCCAATTTCTCAGAATGATCTTAATGTTGATCTACTGGTAAGGAATACAAATATTTAACTACTTCTAAGAGAAAGAAAGAAATAGAGCGAAAGCAAACTAGTTACACGCAAGTACTTTATTAGAGCACTTTAACATAACGAATGTATAACCATGTCTCTATCACGAATGTTAATATTGTACCATTTGTCTTCACTTGATGCATATTTGTATTACAGAGACCTCTCACACAATCCCACTGTCAACATCAGCGACACAGTATTTCAAGGGTTTAGTGAGTTAAATTGCATGTAAGTATTCTGCTATAAAAAATAAAAAAATTTAAATAAAGTTATGAACGATTCTCGTCTGCATTAGCTTAAGTTTTTCTTAACTTAATTTTACCGTCTCTTTAGAATTTTGCCAGAAGACGTAGATTGTCCTGGAGGCAACATTTCTTGGGAAAAAGTGAAGGTCAGAGATGGAAACCGTCTTTGTGAAGGCCAAAAAAGTATGTGCAACCAGACTGGACAGCTGTGTAAGTTCCCATCCCGTAATCTTTTATCGCGACACGTAACTTCTAAAACTGCAGCAGTTGTTTTGCGGTGCATCTATTCATAATTACTGGGACTCCACAGCCATGGACTGTCCGGAGAACTCCCTCTGCGCCCCCTACGGCCCCGGCTTCTTCGAGTGCAGCTGTGCGGACAGCTACCGTGGATACAAGTGTCTTCGAGAGGTCGGTCCCGCAAGGAGCTTTTGTTGTTATGTTGTTACCTACTTCATCGCTAAATTTAAAGGCCATTACATTTAATAATAATCCACTTGAATTTTTGATTGTATAAAGTTGTGCATTTGTTGAAACTGTCAATAGGGGGAGTTCCCAGCTCTACAGGTGTTCGGGCCTCTTGCAGCATCTACGGTTGTGATGTGTCTCCTGCTGTGGGCCACGCAGAGACGCAAGGCCAAATCACTCTGAGGCTGACCCGGGCGGGCGACCGGTTGTAATCTGACTAAAACTGACTGTTTTAAAAGGGAAAATGCTCACAAAGTCTGAGGCTTCCTTCTAAATATTTTATACATTTTGCACCTTTTGTGGGGCAGCTATACTTTATTTAAGGTGAATTTTCTTTTACTGTATCAATGCAATTTTAGAGAAAGGATTTACTCCCAAATTTACAATTTTGTTCTTATTTTGTCAATAACAACCACTATTAATACTTTAACTCTATTTTTAAATGCAATTGACTGACACAAGACGATAGTGAAGGTAAAACCCCCGTGGTTATTGAAATTATTCAGATTTGCTCAGCGATTTTTGTGCCAAACATGTACTGAATGTGCATGAATTTACACAAATACTAACTTTATGTCCAGAAGCATGTTTTTGGAGAATTTGGGCAACAACATGCAACATGTAAATACACACTTCACTGACAGCAAAAACTACGTCTGTTTTAATGTATGAATCGTGATGTGAACCATCAAGACTGCAAGCTTAACTGACATTTGATGTTTGTGCTTTAATGGAGATTTTATTAATTTAAAGGCAACGGTGTATTTCAAAAATAAAAAAATAAAAATAAGGAGGGACATTGAGTTTAACTACGACAGTTTGTCATTCAAACACCAAATACATAACACTGTGTTTGGAGTTATGTGGTGATGTTTATGCTTCTTACATTTTCAGAATCTTATCACATCAGCTGTAAGTTGAAACAAGGCACAACACGCGAGAGATGCTGTTAAATTACGCTCCACTATCTAACAATGCATCATTTTTGTGTGGCATCTTTTGTTCTTCGGTCACTTGTGTGGTAAACGTCTGGATGTTAATGGTCAAGTTGCTTCGATGCTTCCTCCGAATAAGATCCAGGGTTCTAATAAAGATTTTAAAATGGTACGTCTGTTTCTTTGTAATCAGTGTTTGGAAGTACCTAGTTAACTGTTATTAAATTATAAAATAAATGTAACTGTAATCAGTTAGTTACTGAGAAGGAAACATGTAATATAATTAGTTACGTTTCAAAATGTTGATGATTACAAAGGGGTTACATCTAAATATATTCTTTTCAGTAAAAACTTGACGTGTCTGATGTAACATTCACGCTATTGCTTTGCATATTTTTGCCACACCAAGTGCCGTCTGCCTATCTCTAGACAGGCTTCATTTATTTGGCAGGTTGAGCTCAAATTTTGAGCCTCTATTTTAATTGCTTCTCCTGCTTGAATCCACACCGAGTCTCGCCTGCCAATCAAATCGATGTGTTTGCTGCAGGCAACCCAAGGCAGTTGGATATATAGAGGACATATAAGTAATGTGATTTTTGTGACCGACCGGTGTCGGTGGTTAAGTGCAATGACGTTGAAGTCAAGAGGGTTTTTTTCTAAATGTGGTTTCATGGGTGGTAAAAATTTGCCGTAAAAGGTGGTCGATGCATATATTTCTATATATATATGCAGTCTATGGGGATACCCCTATCTACCACCGTTGCTACATTATGCATACACTGTTTTAAATGATCAAATGTTTTTGTAAAACATGACGGTCCTACGTGGATATTTCATTTATGAAGTCCAGTCAATACGTGGCCAAATAACTTATATTAGGCTAATTTGTATTGTTTATATGAAAACTGAAGCACGAATATCATCAGAGCTGGTATGCAAAAATATGTTTCAAGACCTGGGTTATGTCTTTCTCTTCTTGTGTCGAGTCATTCAAAACAAAAATTTATGGGAGCCATAAAATTCCTCTGAGATACTTGAGCTCCAACTGTAGTTAGGGAAACGTTTCTGGCTAGTTTAAATTTGCATGCTGTGGTTGACAACTGTGAAGCAGAGTTTGATTGCTCCGCTTTGACTGCGAGCAATTCAATATTCTGTTGTTAAGAAACAGTGGATCGATTAACATCTAAATACTAACATCTGAAGAACTGGCCTTCTCATCACATCCCCCTGGGAAACAAATCTCCGCAATTATCCAATCATACCATAGAAACACACATGGACACCATTTAAAAAGCATATGCCATTTCCGATATATATTTATTGCATGCTAAAAGCACGATATTTTGTGTTGTGTGCAAGCATTCATGCACACAGACTCAAGACAATCAGCCTCGTGGCTCAGTGAGGTGGAGGCTGTTCACTGGTCCACGTTTTTGACCCGCAGCACCACGGGGACCGAGGTGCACGGGATCATTCCCAGATCTGTGATGACTAGGTCCACAAAATCAGGCGGCGTCACGTCATACACCAAGTTAAGCAGGCCAAGAGAGGGCACCTGCTGCCAGTCCTCCAGCTGGGTCTTACCTTTACGGGTCACGATGAGGTCGTCTGGGTCATCTGGAAAGGAAAGCTGGAGGTAAAATGGCGGCTCTGACAGCTCTGTATATAAATGGAGGTAACACGGAGTAGCAGCAGAATTTGAACTGGAGGGATCCAAAATTGCTTTCAAGAAACATTTAGCGATTGTAGCAACCTAACAAATCTTATACGCCACAGTTCTTTCCTTACCGAGTTCATTGGATACGAAGGAATCTGTCTGCACCCTCTCACAGAACTTGTAGGTCTCACAACACACCAGCACAGGCACATTAAAGGCTTTGGCCACCAGAGCTATCTGCGACGTCCCCACTCGAGACATGACGTAGCCGTTGGCCAGCAGAGCATGAGCACCGAGGAACACCTTGGAGACCTGGAAGAGAACGAAGAGAACTGCTCGACAAATCGTTCTAATGTGACGCCTTTATCGATCCACTTTGGCTTCATGGCTACCTCTGGAAGGATGTAGGAGACGGCCGAGATTAGAACGTAGGTGCAGCTGATGCCTTTCTGGACCAGGCGCCTCAGGGCCTCCCTGCCCTCCAGCCGAGGCCTGCTGTCCACCACGATGACGCGGAACTTCCTGCTTTTCTCGAAGGCCTCGCACAGGATGTGGTTGACGAGTGACGAGCTGACAGAGAAGACGGAAGGAGAGATTAAAATTAGACGGGAGAAATGTTGAAAGGAAATGTGGAAGGAAGGACAAAGTTTGAGGCAAGACAAAAAATAGGGAAGAGAAAGTGGTTCTACGTGTCTGGATACGTGAGTGTTCCCTTTATTTACAAAAAAAAAAAAAATGCAATATAATGACCAAACTCAGATTTAAGAGTTGAAACTAAGCACAGTTACAAGAAACATGATTTTTAGTGTGTACATTGGCTTACCATCCATAAACTAGGATGACGTCCCCATCACTGATCTTTTCTATGGAGGACTTGGCGATAGCTTTAGCAGCAAGAATGATCTTCTCATTAATGTAGCAATCGATGCAGAGCTGCAGTTTGCTCTTTGCCTAAACAGAGACCATGGAGTGAAAAGGTTGGGAACTTAAAGAGTAAAAATGAAGTGTATTGTGTCAACAAGTCTTAAATGAGTCAAGTGTCTTGATTATGGTAATGTGGTGTGTGAAACTAACCTCTTCCTCTTTGCATTGACTAGAAATATTGGAGATCTCTTTCTTGATGTATTTGATTGCGTTACCCATGCTGGCTGACAGAGGGCGACACTGATTCAGAAAACTGAAAGAAAAACAAGGCAGGAGGAATTATAAGTGTTAAAACTGTTAAAACAAAAACTGAATTGAATTATTCAATTTGTGAAGTGATAAATGATGAGAAGAGTTAGAGGTGTAACTTATTATTATTATTATTATTATCTTCTTAGGATCCAATAAGGCTAAAACATATATTGATGATATAAGACTTACATTTTGTATTTTATTTTACCTGATATAAGGTTTCAGCTTGTTGACCAAGTCTCTAGATAGCTCCTCATTTGGAGGTGTTGTATAGTCCCTTATTACCTGAGGTGAAACAAAACACATAGATTTTAGCTTTAAATCTGTCCACAATAAAAAAAAAATTAAAAAAAAAAAAGCAGATGCCAACTTCACATTATTTTTAGGGTTTTGATGCAGCCCATCTTCGCCTTTGACCCACACATTAAGAATAGGTAACGGCTATGGCTATATTTTCTTAATGGGGTTGTCTTGATATTATTTCATGATTTTGACCCCCCCACCCCCCAAAAAAAGCTCATTTACTTGTGATAACGGGGTTAATTTACCTCATTATCACAAGATTACGACAGCCTTTTTCATTTTACGCAAATTTTATAGTGATATGTGAAAGCTAAAGTTTTTTTTACTAGTTCACTACTTGTTTACAAACAGCGTGAACCAAATCTCTTTTTCTTCCCGAGTCGACGTAAATACTGGCGATAGGACGGTGGGACTGTAAAGGACTCAGAATGAACGGTACCTGTTTGAAAGCATGCAGCAGGGCAACAGAGCGAGCGTTGGACCCGGCCACGATGCCCTGTGAATACTGGAGACCCAGTCGAACTATAGCAGGATGAATCACCGTGGAAGGAATGCTGCAAACACAGTCAATCACAATCAATGAGATTTATGGTCATTTTAACAGATGAATATGAATTATTGGCCTTGCATGGATCAAAGTCCTCTAAAGCACACCATCAGCCTGTTGTGCTGTCTGGTCTTAGGTCAGCTTACCTGACTTGCTGTGTTAGAGGCGCTTTGCGACTGTACTGGTGGAGATGAGAAAACAGGCTGACTTTGTAGCCGTAGTCTGAGCGGAGAGGGATCTGAAATCAAACACACAACACGATGTTCAGAGTCATTTTGTTTACTCTGCAACGCACTTTGACAAGAGAGCGGCGTGGATCACAACCAAAGACCTGCACAGCAAACAGCTCGGCGTCGTAGGCGAACGAAACGCGTAGAGTGAAATGAAGACATCGTACCGACCTACCACCTCCGGCTTAATGGAACAGTAACTTCACATCCGTTTCATTGACTTTGTAACGACAAAGTGGTTGATTGTGTTGGATTACAAACATTATCGTGGGTTAGCAAACCAAACGGAAATAAGAAAAACGTTAAAGGGACACTTTTTGTAAAGCCTGACCTCGATGGTTTTTACCTTTTTAGCAGCATCGTGCTCTGGTGTCTGAAAGAAATGTTCGGTCACATGCAGTTATTACTAATGGCGACGATTTCTCCAGAGTTACTGGGTAAATCACAGAAATTATGCAAAGAAAATAGCAATGAATAGCAAGTCAAATTTGTTAATACAGGATTGTGACTTTTGTTTTGTTAGAAATAATCCAGTTGTAAGTAATAAAAATGTTCCCGTTACAAACCTGACACCTGTAGGAGACCTCATACTTCGGACTTGCATTGCATGTTAAACATACATCACATATGTCTTTCTGCTGAGTACATTTACAATAGTGCCTTTTCCTGAGGCTCAGGTGCAGTGGTAACGGTGGGCAGTTAGTGGACTAAAAACGATGCATTTTCATGCAATTTTGGAGCGTTATCATGAGAATATCTATTTAAAAATGATCAAATTAATACAAATTTGATTGGTAAAGCAAAGTTTACAGTGAAACTACAGTGGCTCAGGTGCTGTGAAAAAAAAGGCTGGGCGCTACACTTGAGAGATATAATGGTTGGGAAAACCCTGCTGCATGTTAGATAAATTCAAATAATATCGTTACTTGCTATTAGAGCATCTAAGATCAGGCTACTTCTAATTAAAAAAAAAAAAGTCAAGCCCATTTCTCAGTTAACAAATGCTCTTACAATTCTAGTTGAAAAAAATGTCCCCTTGGGGATTAATAAAGTAACTACCTACCAACCTAGTTTATATTAAGTTTATGATGTCAAGCCATGTTGAGTCAGACAAAGCATGCTTTTAGTAAAACGGTTCTTTAGTAGTGACACAAAACGTTTCCCACCTGTTGTCTTTCCAGCTTCTTGGCCAGTTTCTTTAAAACGTCTGGGTTGTCCACTTGAATATGTTCAGGAAGCCTCTTCACCACTGAAAATACAAAGTGTGTCACCATCTCCACAACACCCTGATGAGCCTAAAACATTAGGACCACCTCTGCCTGATATACTGTTTGAGGCACGGACCATGCAAAACCTCTGGAGATGTCCTGCGGTATCTGATACCAAGACGTTGCCGCCTTTCAATTTCCGAGATCCTCCAACAAAGTGGTCTCTCGATGACAATTTGGCCAAAGTCCAAAGTCCTCAGGTCTCTGCTCATTTCTGAGATTGTTCACTTCACATCGTATATATATATATATATATCCCAGCGCTTGACATGTGGTATTGTAACTACTGTTAGAAAATAATCATCGGTGATTGGTTGTAATGTTTAGGCTCATCTGTGTACGTAGCATGTTATCTCAGATTGTCAGAACGATGACTGTTAACCTGGCGAGTATATCCGTACCTGGCTGCAGATCGCTGGGCGGTGCTTTAGATTTGACTGTGACGGGCTGCTGTGCAGCGTCTCCCTTCTTGCCATGTTTGGACGCCCTGTCAGCCTCTTGCCGAGCTCTCCTCTCAGCTTTCAGCTCCGCCTTACTCTTAGCGGGTTTGTCTGCCGGGGAAGGAGCCTCTGGGGCAGGCACGGGAACTGGCGCAGGAGCAGGCACTTTTGAGGGAGCTGGAAAAACACCCAGCGGACATAGACATAAAAAAAAAGAAAAAAAGATGGATCACAGTGAGAACAAACATTTCTTCACATCTTCACGTGCATGTAACGACAACAACCCTTCGGCGCCGTCCAAACAATACGCACCTTTCGGTGTTGTGGATTGCGTTGGAGTCTGGGATGCTGCAGCAGTTGAAACGGCCGGCTTCTTTTCTTTCTCACTTTCTTGTGAAGCCTTGTCATCTTTTTTCTCTTTGTTTTTCTTTTGCTGTTTCTTCTCTTTCCTCAGCCGTTGCTTCTCCTCTTTGGTCAGCTCTTTGCCTTCATTCTGTTAAAGAGACCGTGTCAGGAAGGGTAGTCCAAAAAAAACACACACACACACACACACACACACACACACACACACACACACACACACACACACACACACACACACACGCACGCATTGCAGCAGATATTTAACCGTATACCGGTATGAGACGGTCACAAAATTCAAAGAAAACCAAACTCTAACCTTCACACGTTGAATATCTTCTTTCCTTTCAGGTCCATCTGGAAGACAAGCAATTCATTATTCATTAAAACATGTGGATGTGCCAACATTTCAATCATGATGTTTCAGCGGCATCGTGCTAACAGGGCTGGTCCGCCGGCATCTATTCGCAGCACAGTACCGGCTGATAACACACATCTTATTACATTATTCTCCTAATTTTACAAACTACTGGAAAAGATGATGCAATAACGTCGCGATGTCTGCCGTTAACCGGCACTGTCTTTATCGCAGCGGTGCCGCTGGCTGACTTGCGATGCTAACGTTAGCAGTATTAGCATCGGGAAATTAACTCCGCCTGCGAGTCAAAACTGAAGACCCCAAAAGAAAAACTACAAGCACCGGATGTTTCTTTGTTACAACCGCCGCAGAGAAATAAAAAAAATACCTGGAAAGTGTCATAAAGTCCAGCTGTTACACACTCTCAAACTCACCTGTCACTCCACTGTCAGCCATGTTTACGATGCTGCTCCACTTCCTCTGCTGCGGAAACTACAGCCGTTAAAAACGTAGAGCGCCCCCTAATGGAAAGACGGTAGACAGTAGAAAATGCACCCTGACGATTTTCCAGTTCATCAGTGGTGGAAAGTATCCAAGTTAATTTAGTCATGTAATATTATTCTTAATATAAATTTGAGTATTTCCATTTGATGCTACTTTATACTTTTACTCCACTATTTTTCAGCGGGCGAAAGATTGTACTTTTTACTCAATTATATTTATTGGGCAGCTTTAGTCACTAGTTACTTGTAAGATTACAGTTTTTCATACCCCTCCTGCCCTGTGGAAACATGCATTTTCAAATTTGGTGATTATCTATTTGAACCTTTCTGATATATTGAAGGATAACGTTCATCTCTGGGTTGAGAAAATTCTCCTTCTTCTTGAGGTAGATTTTCAGAAAGGTAAAACAGTATTGTGTGTTTGAGCTTGTTGACTTTTTACAGATATTTTTACAGGGGACTATAAATATGATGATCTTGTGCAATATGATGCATTTCTGTGTACTAAACTAAAACAAATTAGCTCAACCTTATATTACCACAGTCAAATGTGCATTCATGCAGCAGTAATATTAATGCATAAATATATAATAGTACAACACTGCAGAGAGCATTTCCTGCATAGTTTATACTTTTATTATTATACTCATCTATACATCTCATACAGTGTTAATTATATTTATTTGCAGGTCTTGCATTTTTATTCTTGTCTATATAGTCTCTCTGCTCATTCTACTTTGTCATGTGTAAAATCTCCTACACATCTTACTGTGTATTGGTGTCATATCTGATAAATATAAGCAGTGAGTGACAACATTTTGTATAAAGGTTATCATATTTACTAATTTGATCATTATCATTTTATAACAAGCATATTTTCTCAGCTATCTCCCTTCAAACCCTGACACACCCCTGATGTGAAGTATATTTTAACGACAAGCGCTCCTTCAGTCTGCTCAAGACTTGGATTTTGTTCATTTCTATGTTGTGATGTTATGGATAAATTTTTAACATGCTGATGTTAATTATCCATAGCTAGTGCAGTTTTAAGTCTTTGTATTGCATCTTTAACAGCCTACCATTTGTGAAGTGCAACATGAAAGGGTAGCATGGCTTACGGGGTTCAAATTTACATCTACATTTTTTAGAATTAGCTGTTTTGACTGAGAGCGAAAAATTCAGTGTCTTTGTAACGAACCCTTTCCTAAGGACACAAGTGGGTGATGAAAGTGGGTGTGCAATACTGAAAGCTGAAACATCCGGGGATCTCTGTGTACTTGTCATTTATTTGGATCCCCATGATATTTTCACAGTTACCAGAGAGTTTCCTGCATCAGAGTGTTTTGCTGGCCTTGTGAGTATCTTGTTACATATCATTCAGCACAACTAAAAACATAATCACTTAATGAAATCTGAGTATTGTTTACATTATCATCGCTATCCATGGTACTGAATTCTCTGGACTGGACCCAGTGTGTACTGTCAGACTCTGGATAACATCATTTAATGACGTCGGGCAACAACTGCACTGCTTTTCTGAGTACATTATTGACTACATTATAATTCACTGTACATTCTAAATTACCAATAACTGAAAAACAAATGACAAAAAGTACTTGTATTACCACATTATTTGTGAATGCAAAGGTGGATAGTCAAGGTGTACGGTGTACAGTAAGGTCGGAAGCATATCTGTAGCTATAACTTCAGACATTTGGGTTGTATTTTTAATAGTACAATGCGAATGAACATCATCTTTCACTCTTTTCTTTTTGTAATACGAAAATTAGGCACGTTGCATGTATTTTATGTGTGATCAGAAACAAGAAAAAAAAATCACTCATTAAAAAAATGGACAGAAGCAAATCAGAAGAATGTAAATTGAACAATGTACATTGTCAGGAATCTTTTATTTGCTTTTTAAACACACATTGCCACACTGGAAACAACCAATACGAAACTACTACAGGAAAGTAAAAAAAAAAATCTATAATCGATAGTGTATAGTCTCTCTGTCACCAGACTACCTCCTCCTGAGTAAGCAGCATTCCACCACAACGCCACTGTGTCTTTGATTCCACGCTGACTCAATTCACGACGCGGTAGCTGGTTGAAGGGGACCAAACCTCACAGAAACACCTGACTTGGTTCCGTTTGACCAGCCACAGCAAGGCGTGTTGCTTCAGCTGCAAAGAGGCAGAGCCAGAGAGAGGGAAGAGAGCAAGGAGCGGGCATGCAGTGAGGAAGACCGGAGGGAAGGTTACAGGGGTAAAGGGAAGTAGAGAATGGAGAGGGGGAATGAGAGAGAAGAAAGAGAAAGGTGGAGATCATCTGGAGTCCTCTTCAGTCTTACCTGATGAAACACACAGAGAGAAAGAGAATATTATCAACGAGTCAAACTTGGTTACAACATAGAAAGAAGTGGCACCGTGTTGTCAAGCAGATAGTTCCTATTTCGAGGTTTGGGAAGCCTGACAGCTGGTGACATTTCCCCATTTCCTTCCAGACCCAGCCTACAGGAGTGAACTTTCACCCTCGGTGACAGCTCCACATCTCTGGCCTCCCTCCCCTCTTCCTTTTCTGAGAGTTCTGCGGTTGCTATAATGGGTGACAGCTGTGGTCTGTCAATCCTCCTTGACTATCAGCAGTTGGGGCAGGGCAGGAATTTTTGCAAGAAGTCCCTGAGACCCGATCAGTCGCCCGAGAGTAATGCTAACTGTACACGTGTCTGAGTGAGCTGAAGGAGAGGGAATAGGCCTTTCACCTGTTGTCCTGCCACACACACACACACACACACACACACACACACACACACACACACACACACACACACACACACACACACACACACACACACACACACACACACACACACACACACACACACACACACATGCTTATGAATCCTGACATCCGCCTCCTGTCTCATAAAACAGACAAAGGCACACTCAGGCAATGTTGTTGAATGAAGCCTCACCTTTGAGAGCAGAAATGAATACACGTTAAATAAAAACAGTGTTGTGTCTTCTCCCCAGTGTGGTTGAAGCTGAAGTCCCCTTGAAACCACACACTTCCTTACATTCCATAAGTGGTGTATTAATATGGGGATATAAGGAAGCATGTCCTCACAAGGGGTAACAACTGGATGCACTGCTCCTCGGACACAAAGCACCCTTTCACAGTCGCACACGAAGAGAAGCGGGAACAACCGGCTTAACAATGGTTAACTGTGACAGAGTGAGCGGAGAGGAATGGGGCCACAGAAACACATGTTGGCGGCTTCGATCATCTGCGCCACCAAAAATGTGGAGATGTAGAACTTTTGTTTGACAGAAGAAATAAAAATTGTTTGGCTTGTTTTCTGAATGTTGTCTTCCTGTAGGACTTTTCAATAAGTGAAAATAAGTAAATTTTTTAATTAAGATTCTGCTCAATTCAAGTCCATTCAGCTTTTTGATGCCAATGTGATGATGCTGAACTGTGTTTAAATAACTCTGGAGGGTGAGGCGAATACTGACTTCCAGCAGACAAAGGTCACAGCCTGATGTATTTCCTAAACATCATGCCAAGTCAGACTAAAATGCACCTTAAAAAAACTGTTTTTAAAACACAATTGATACAAAGGGTACATAGTTGTTGTTTTTTTTTTTAAAAGAGAGCTTGAATAGATTTTAAATATGTTTTACTCACCTTCATTGAACTCTGTTGTGCCTCCTCTTGTATTCTTCTTGTGGTTGAGATGGAGGCCACAGTCCGCCTCTCCTTCACAATCACTCTTTTTCTAGTCATGATTTCCTTGATAAATCTAACCCCTGCTACGACAACTAGCTCCCTACCAAATGGCCGGTTAGAAAGACTAGCCCACCTACTCTGATTAGACTGTGATGGCTCCTCTGAGAGACACATGCCAAGACACCAAATTTTCCTGATTTCTTTCCTGTATCACACCTCAGCTTCCCCTCACCTGGCAGTGGTGTCGGGCTCTGCCACGTTGTGTTGTGTCTTGAATATAACTGAGGCAAAACAAAACATCTAACAAGTGGTCTGACACCTGATGTGCTGCCAATTGAGAAAACTGAAGTAAAAGGAAACTAAAGGATTCAAACCTGCTGGTGAATTTAGAAAATTTGGGGTTGACTGAATATGGCAGATTTAAACGAAAATCTAGGACCAAAATCACTTTAGACTATTACAAAATAGATAGAAGTCAGACCAGCCTCACTCCTTGTCCCTGAAACTGTCCTTTTCCCTTTTTGCCACCCATTAAAGCTCATCTCAAACTAACCCTCCACTCCATAAGTTTCACCCTCTTCTCTCTTCCCCTCAGCCCTCTCCTGCGGTCAACCATCCTCCTCTGTATCTGCCCGGTGGATTGTGCCCACAACAGGCCTTGTAGATCAGCCTTTTCTATCCCGCCAGGAGCGCCCCCCTCCAATGCGGCCTCCCACCTGTTGGTGTCCTTTAGAAGCCCGGGCCTCTCCTGCGCCTCCTGTCCGGCCCAATCAGGGCCTTGACAGGGGGGAGCCAGCCTGTGAAATCACACCTCTCAGCTGTTCACACTGGACTCGAGACACCCTACACCCCTGCCTCTGTTCAGCCCCCCACCCCACCCTGCCTCTATTTTACACTGAATGTCAATGGCTCCTTTTTGGAGAGAAAGAGAGAGATACAGAGAAACAAGGAAGCAACTGCGAGATGGGCGTGTTTTACTGGGTTTTTGGGGGTACAGTCAGTGCAGCAGTTACAGTCGGCCGTGAGTCACAGCTGAAGCCAAGGTTGAATTTCATCCCAGTTTGGTTTTCACTCTGGCTCCAATGTACAGGAAAAAGAAGAAGATGTGACATTCAGTGTTATCAAATGGCTTCACCATTTTCAATCCGTTTTATGTGATGACATGATGATTTAGATGAGCGGGGTGGCCACACAATCCGCTCCACAGTGGAAGCAAAGAGGGCAATGCTTTCAGAAATTGTAACGTAACCTTCTGTCCATGAAGCACGGCCAATGATATGTGAGGAGTGTGAATAAGTTATATGGGTGTTCTTGTGGCACCATAAAAACAAGCAATAAATTCTCCAGTGGCCACAAGGTGACCATCCTGCCACCATGGCACTTACAAAACAGTGGATTTAAAATAAGCTACTTTTGTGGGAGGGGAAAAAGAAAATTGGAAAATTACTAAAAAAGTAGCTACATTTGAGCCACTTAACCAGTTCGAATGTGACTTTTCTTTGTTGATTTGTTCTCAGTAATCAGACAGTTTTGATCGTATGACACTTCTGAAACATGTGTGTGACCATACAGTGATTACCAATACCGTGGAGGCAAACAGGCCGAGCTCAAGGGTTCATTTTCCTCTGCAGCAAGCACAAGCCGCTCCACTAAGGTCAACACCTGTGTTCTAAAATCAGCGCCAGGGATGGGTGTGATAGGAACCCGGGCCTCATTCACAGAAAGCTCGAGCTCAGAGAGGGGGGCTTATATTGAAACCCAACGCTCTCGCTATTTTCGAGGCACTCACCTTCCACAAATAGCAACCCCCCATTGCATCTTTGTAGCTCCCCTTTTTTCCTTTTTTCCTTTTTGCTCCACCACAGGATGTTGTCTAAATTCGACAGTTGTTCAATATTTCCCATGGCCCCAAGCCAAGGTGTATCACAAATGCAACATTTCCACTAATGTCAGCTATGCACCAAGGCCTTGCCAGTTATATCTGGGTGCTGGGAGTATCAGATGACTTTTGTTGTTGAGTGGATTCTGGGGGCCCTCACACCGGACACAATGGTAAAAGACACAAATCGTATTCGTGCTGTTCCTCAAAGCGGGACAGCTGATCATTGTCACATACTCACTCAGAGGCCCCGAGGATTTGCCAACAAACAGATCAGCTAAAGACTCTCTTCTAATCATCTGTCTCTCCTTCATCATATGTCATGAATCATGCAAAAGAGCACATCTTACTGTGATTGTCTTTTTTTTTTTTTATCTGTCAACCCCTTTCCTGCTTTATATATTTGAGTTCCAATTATCAGGCTGGTGTTCACTGACAGATCTGAAGTAATCCCTCAACAAACCCATCAAATACATGAGTGTGATTCAGGATGAGATTTGAATTCATTCACAAATTCCCTGAGTCATTTTCAAGAACAATTAAAGCCAGAATTGGAGAGAGACTGCACAGGAGCGGCTGAGCTTCATGGTATCTACAAATTGGGCCAAGTGAGGTTATTTTTAACCAGTGTTCACATACCGGGGCCGCCGTTTGCTAATCACTTTGTTCCCCTCTGTCATAGCCGTCCATCCTGCTGCCAGCGTCCCACTGCTTCTGGGGAGGTCACAACACACTTCTCTTGGCAGGAGGAAATAATTTCCCTCGGGACAGCAGGTAGGAGTTAGACTGACTAAACCCAGAGCAGTTTCTTCAACGGCGGACAGCACGGAAATCTATCAGTATAAATAAACCGGCAGCTGACACCAGACCAGGTCCTGCACATTATAGGACAGGATAAGAAAAGCTCTCAGATTAACCCCTCTTGTCGCAGGAAACCCCCTGCAGGAGCTGGAGAGTTAACCTTACAAATCACTTTCGAATGCGACTCGAAATCAGAATGGGATTATGCTCACAGGAAAAAAAAACAAATATGATTAAGGAAAACTTAACATTATAAACAGAAACACTTCAATAAAAAACAAAAGTAAAGTGACAGTGAGCTGCTTAATCCAAACAAAGACAAGGCCGTACTGTGTTGCTGACTCATTACGTGGTCTGACTTTAATGCCACACTCTGTCCTTCCCTGGGCACACCAGTTGCCAGCGCTGAGATTGACACAGCTGTTGAAAGCAGCCCAGCCCTGTGTGGTGAAGCAATGGAGCAGAAAGGTCAAAGGTCACCGGCATTTAGGCTAAAAGAGAGAACAGGTGACGGAGAGGTGAAGGGAATGCGCTCACGTGATTCACAAGAGGGGGGAGAAGGATTTTAGATGGATGCTTTGAGGTCATTCGATTTTAGGACTGAAGAACTGAACAGCAAATTGATTACAGTGAGGAGCTTCTCTGTTTAGCTGTTTGGTAACAGTACAACAAATAATTCCATGTTATTTTAACCCCCCCCTCCAAAAAAACCCCCAAAAAACACCAGAAAGCACAATGGCTGTAACCGGTGAGGCTATGTACAGATCACTTTTGATCACGTTTCATCTCCAGAGATTACTTTTAATGGACACCCTAATTAGACTCCAGTCTGTCACTGAAGCCCCAACAGGGTGTTAAAACAGGAAACCCATCCCTGACTTTTCTCACCAACCAAACAATGAGGACATAAAAGGGCTCTGGGTGTCACACCGGGGCCTGTACCGCCCTAAATGGCCCTGTTGTAGCAGTCAGCGGATGACAGGTGAGCTTCAGTGTGGTAGATCGCTGTACACCAGAGTCCGTGGGCCATATCAGAGCACAGACATCACTCTTTGATAAATTAAGTCGACTTTTATTAAACACTCACACTGTGGCAGTCTTCACCTGCGCAGTACTTTACTTATGTCACTCTTGATTGCAAAAACAATCTCAAAGGACTTCACAGGCCTGCACTCAGCAGGAAGCAAGGACAACAATTATAGCAGGTATTTAATATCCAGCATACAGTTTAAAATACTGTTAGTTGGCTAATAAAAGTCCTGCGTAGTCATGGAAACCAATGCTTCTAATGTTGGTCAATACCAATGTGCACATAAATGTGTCTTGAATAATTTGACCTCATAGTTACAGTGGAAACACTAGTGGTAGTGATGATGGAAAGTATCTCACACCATACATCAGCCTGTGTACTGACATATGTGCCTATTGATAGTGGAGCAAAATGTGGACATCCATATTAATATACTGTATAAAAGTAGTACAAAGGAGGTTCAGTAACATTTTCAGTGCAGTACATCAGGTGATATACAGACTGCTTTGAATAATTACTCAATAATGTTAATTGCCTGTTAAAAGTGAATATTGAAATGTTTCACTGTAACAGATAATATTTAAGAATATATTGTAACACTTGTTTTATTTCAGGTCCATCATCTACTTATAAAATGTCTTGAAAAGATGTGTGTAATTCGGTGATATTTATTGGGAAAGGAGAGATACAAGTTTAAGATTGTTTTTTTTTAGTTTAGTTAAATTCATAAAACAAAAAAGTTTATTTGTGCCTGGAGATAAATTTCACTTTTAGAATTTAGCTTACGATTAAGTAAAATGAATTCATTTGAAGATGCCAAAATTACTTCCTGTGAAAATTAGGTTAATTTTTTAAGAAAACTAGGAAACTACGAGTCCAGTGAAGTAAAGTAATATACATAATATTTGTGCACAGTACACTCACTGAAGTGTACTGCATACATACTTTAGTGTGTCTCAGAGATTGATATTTTAAAACATGTGCAAATAAAACCAAAATTACCAGTAAGGTCAGAGCATTAAGTTCATTTTTATAAGGGAATTTGAGTGTACTAACCCTTTAAGGATGTGTTGTCTTAACCCTCGTGTCGTCCTTGGGTCAAAATGGGTCAACCGAGTTCTATTTTATTTCTATATTTTCATATTTTTTTGGGCTCATTCGTGACAAGGATGCTGTGAGGGTTTCTTTAAACCAAAAAAAAAAAATCCCCAAAAATATAAAAATATAGAAATAAAATAGAACTTGGTTGAACACAGCTGCAGGTCATTTTGACCCGTGGACAACAGGAGGGTATAGTGTTGAACAAAATCTACATATAATGCTATATGTAAAGTTTTACACCGACAAATACAAAGTCTAAGTAAGACACATTTATCATTTACAGAAGATAGCCTGCATCATACTGTATTTCCAAAATACAGACAAAATCCAGCTTTTCTGAGAACCTCAAAGGTTGATCTGCTATTACAGTAAATGTTTCTCCCTGGTGCTGTGTAACTTATATTAACATGTTCCTTTTACTGGGCTCCCAGTTGAAGAATGAGCAGCCCACGGACACCCGTGTGCCTGTGGGGGTCGTGAGTCAGTCAGCTGCCCGACTCCGACCAAAAGGGAACGACAACTGCAGGAGAGGCGGCAGCAACAGCAGCAGCAGCAGCAGCAGCAGCAGCAGCAACAGCAGCAGCAGCAGGCACAGAGGAGAGATGGGGTTTATGGAGGCCACAGCGAGGAGCGTCAGCTGAATCAACCACCCAGCTGAGGATGTTTCAAGTTAGAGTCAGCGTTGATCAGTGAGGGTCTCTGTTCGGTCCAACTCGTCTGCTGTCCCAACAAGTAATCTAGTATTCCAGTCAAATAGAAATGAAGTCATGAATCAGCTTTGAGCATCTGTTTCATTTATAAATGGGCGGACCTCGGACATGTTTCCAAGGTGGGAAATTAAGGTAAACTTGAGCTCGGAAAGTAAAGTAAACTTATGCTCAGTGAATGAGGTGAACTTAAATTAGGTAATTAAGATAAACTTCAGTTCGGTAAGGTAAACTTGAATTAAGATAAACTTGAGAAATGCGGCTGAACAGCAAGAAAATCGCTTGCAGTGCTTCCCATAAAAACAAATATAAAGGAACATAAAAACATGTTAAAAGGTAAATAATGAAATTAAAAAGGGACAAGAACTATCTCGTCTTACATCCTGTCAGCTCATCTAGAGGGCCAACAAATGTCCCAAAATCTCTTGAACTTGACAGCTATTATAATAATACTAGACGTAACTGCCATTCAGAATCATGTAAAAACCATGTCCAGGATGTCTGTGCAATAGTGATTCATCCGGTCGTATTATGTTCTTTTCATTGTCTCCATCCCTCTGCTGTAAGATGTCCTCGGTCAATGGGTTCTTAGAAGACAATGGCCTGTTGTTTGAATGCCTCAGTGAGTAACTGTATGGTGACTTTTTTTTACACTGCGGCCATTTGTTCATCTCCATCACTCATGTGTAGTTTGTTTACAACAGAACAAGTGATAATAAACCAAAAATTGCCGCACAACCTCATGTCACCTTCATCCGCCAGTTTCTTCCCTCCTATCTTCCTGTATAATAGGTGTAAAATGAGTAAAAAAAACAAAAAACACAAGACCTACAAGTTTGATCATTTATACGTACTTTTTTATGCTATATTCTCAAAAATGCGTCCCTTTCTAACCCGCACCCACCTCAGCACCTCCTCTCGTCCTCTTCATCCCCCTCATGGGATGTAACAGCTGTGGTGTCACCCCGTGCCACATGACATGGGCAGGTGGGAGAAACCTATGTGGGACATTGACCCCCCCCCCCCCCACCACCCCCTCCCAACCCCCCAATACCCTCTTTCTTCCCTCCTATTCTGTCTCTCTGAATGTCAAACTACACACACACACACACACACACACACACACACACACACACACACACACACACACACACACACACACACACACACACACACACACACACACACATCTATCTCTACTTTTCAAGGGTGTGGCCATTTTGCATTGCTGGAATGTGCTCTGTGTTTGTAACTCATACTGTATGTTTGATCTGATGAAATCCGACAAAAATTGTGATCCAGTTCCTGCCTGCTTTTCACTGCCGTGTTTCTGTTTCAGCAGCTTAACTAATTAATTAATTGTGACTTCTTTCTCTCAGTACAGTATGACACGACACCCTGTTGGATTGTAGCTCTGATGCGCTGGGATATTTCACTTTACTCCATTTTGGTCACCATGATGAAGATCAATTAACTTACATATTTTTGGCACTGCCCTCAAGTCACATTGTTCTGTACCAAAATGTAAAATGAGAAAAATGAAGGGAGAATTTCACATTCGGACCTGCTTGGAAAAATGTTTGTTTTCAACTCCAAAATATAAAGAAAAGGTATTTGTAAAAAAATATATGCTTTCCCATGCTAGATGGTAAAAACATTATCAGTTGAAGAGCTGTACCTGCTAGAAGGATTTTGGACATCACAGGTTTGGAAGCCAAATCCTGGTTCAATAGAGAACGTACACTGTACTGCACCTGTATCTTTGAAAGAAGCATCTAAACTTTAGAGTATCATATCAGATGCAGATTATTATTATTTAAAAAAAAGAGAGCATTTTTATATGTCTTCGAAGATGTCTGGAGGGGCCTTGTAAATTTTGTTATTGTAGTTAATGGATAAATCAGCGAGTGAAAAACGGATTTGATTTATGGTACCTGCTATAAATATTGTCAGCAAAAGACACTTGAAGTAAAAAAATATTTAGTTGTTAATATTGATGCATTAACACATACAAAGCATTTTAAGTGTATATGCGGACTATTGCTGGGTTTAGTAAAAGCACAGTTCGGAAATGTAGCCTATTATATTTTGGATGTCCAGTCTGCAAAGAAACTGACTATAGGTATTGAACATATGTAGTGGGGTAATAAGTATTATATTTACACGTGAAATGCATTGAAAAAATATTAAGCAATATTCTTAACAACATTAAAATAAAGTACAAGTAGACTACCACAATATTTGAATAAGCAAATGGTAGCCCACTTACATCTCTGTAGTTTCACGTTGCTGTAGAGGAAAGGAGCCACAAAGATAACTTTCTCAAGCCTTTAATTTCCTCTTTGGTTCAAGCGATAGTAATTCATCTTTAGAAATAGACACATGTCGAAATGTCAACACAAGACGAAAGTCTTCTTTGGTGTTTTATTTTAGTTTTTCCCACTTTTATCGCTGGGGGAACGGATTGCGCTGGTTCAGTTTCTAGGGACCGTTTTTACGAACGGACTGATCGGAGCGAGAAGTCGTTCAGGCCGTGATCACAGTTTGACGTTGTTATTTTTGTTGTTGTTGATATTTTCGTACGTAATGACATAACCAAAATCTAAACTATATCAGTGCACGTATTCGACTTGCAGAGGAGGAGTAAAAGGGGGAAGAGTAGACGGACAAACAGTAAAGTAACGTGTTGATATTTGCGTTTCGCCTCCTCTCCAGTCGACGCGATGTTCCTGACAACCGGCCGGCTGTCCAAAGTGCTGCAGCTCACCCTGGCGGTCATCAAACCCGACGCTGTAGCTCATCCTCTGATGCTGGAGGTCAGTGTTTTGACATAAAGTCACACGCGTTCAGACCGACCGACCGACCGACCGACGCCCAGCAGGGCTCGTCTCTTTAAAGTGACGTCAGTCTTCAAGAGTGAGCAGCCAGACAAAGGAGTGAACATTATCTCGAGGTCTTAAAGCAGATGTTCTTCATACCATTCAGTGTGGCTGAATACATTTTGTGCAAAACTCGTTGTTCCCCAATGGGCTCCCAACTTTTAACCCACAGACACCTGTGCATTGTATATTATATTTCAGGAAGAAAGGAACGAATCCAGCTACCCCCGTTCTCAAAATACATAGTTTGTCTGCTGATACTCTGTACACAGTCCACTAAACAAATATATTACCAAAACAGTCCAAGAATTTGATCCGTATTCTTTATTTCTTGTATTTGAACATTTGAAATGAGAGAATTGCACAATTTGACGTGTGGATATCGATCTGGGTTCGTGGGGTATCTTTTCTTATTCATTTGTACCATATGATTTAGACAAGCACCCTCTACATGCACTTGATCCAGACATATTTACACGTAGCGTTAGTCGCAGCGTTTTATTGTTCTCCTTTCAGGCTCTTCACCAGAGAATCCTGGACAACAACTTTGTGATAGTTCGATACAAAGATCTGATGTGGAGAAGACGGGACTCTGAGAGGTTTTATGCTGAACACTCAGGTGTGAACGCAACACATTCCTGTTCAAATGAGACCAAAAAGTCCCACTGTAGTATTTCCATGTGACCAAATGAACGAGTCAGCAGCTTATTTTGCACATTATCATATCATATTCATCGTATGTGTCATACTTTACTGTGTTGCTTGATCGCCCGCAGGACAAAATAATCTCCCGTTTAGAGAAAGATTCATGAAAAGGATTTTTTTTTTAATATATTTTCCTTCCCAAGTCAGACAGTGAAGAATAGTGTCACAAAGTTTTTAGAGTTTAAAAAGTGTTAAATATTTGTGCTTCCTCTTTTTTTCCTCAGAGCGATTCTTCTATCAGAGACTTGTTGAATTCATGTCAAGGTAGGTCAGTGATTGCGACACCGTTTGTTGATTGCATGCGATTATCTTTCGATGCGGTGTGATTGGATGCATGTCGTTCTGCACGATGAATTTAAAATGGAATAATAGGGAGATTTCCAGACGACATCACCCACTGGGCAGACACAGAAAAAGCTCCACTCTGTCGACGCTGGTCCTCTTTCATGCTCAGCAAGTCGCCAATACATTTGTTTTTTTTTATAACTTTACAACAGGAGTTTCAATTATCAGCGTACTGCCATTTGTAGCACCACATCCTCAGAGCAATTGTCTAAATAAATCCACCATGCAGCCTGCTCACAACAGCTCTACATGCAGTGAACCCCCATGGATTGGACAAGGTGTTTGTAATTACATCCTCATTTTCCTGCGGTCACAGCGGGAATCAGTATTTGCTACAGCAACCTTTCTCTGGGTGCTGCTCTTGGAAACACAGGAAGCATGTTTGAGCTTGACGCAGTTCCAGTTGGCATCATTTAGCTACAACTGATAACCCGATAGCTGCATCTGCTAGATATTTGTGGCCGAGCTCTCCTCCCAGGAGGTCTTGGGAGTTCATTTTGGGCTTTTCATTGAGAAAGCATCCAATGTTGAAAACAGACAGACAAGAGTAGCACTCGGTGTTGCTGTCACTGCGGTTTCCATGGCATAATATTTAACTGTAACTAACTGTATTCATGACTGCTGAAACGTGCATTGAAATGTTCCCACAGCGGGCCGATGCGAGCGTACGTTTTAGCCCGAGAGGACGCCGTACGACACTGGAGAGAACTGATGGGGCCGACCAAAGTGTTCAGAGCCAGATACACGTCCCCGGCCTCCATCAGGGCCCAGTTCGGGCTCACAGACACCAGGAATACAACTCACGGCTCAGGTACAAGAAGTCCTGAGTTTTATGATTCTGAACCAATAAAATAATAGCATAATGTTCTGTATAATCCAGAGAGGTACAGATTATTATTTTTTTTAACATATACGTTTAAAAAAATATGAAGTGTCGTAACTGCTACTACGCTCACTCATTAAAACACTCCTGTTATAGATTATTTTATTTTATTTATTTTTTGGAATAAGAGTCAAGAGTATGATAACACAAAAATGTCATCAACAGATTACTTGGACTATAAAATCCCTGTGCTACCAATGGCATTTTTCAGCCATACTTAAAAGATTGTATTTTAGTGTATGTTTGGGTCTCACGTTTGTAAAATGATCATATTCAAATCTTCTTTTCTGCAGATTCTCCTGAGTCAGCGCAAAGAGAAATTGGCTTCTTCTTCCCAGATTTCTCTGCAGACGAGTGGATGGAGAAGGAGGAGCCGTCGTTCAGATCAGGACTGATACATTATGACCAAGAAAACAAGATCCACACACTGTCAACACCAAGCTGACCCCAGAACAGCTTCCGCACTGAGAAAGTATAAAGACTCTTGTTAGTGTTCATCACATGACAACACAAGCTGCCACAGCTGAAGTGCAACCCTTGTTGTTCAAAGTGCCAGTATGTTTGTATCGTGTCTGAATAAGGATGATAAATGGTTCGGTTGAATTTATTGTCATTAGAAAACACACATCACCAGATAAAAAAAAGTGAACACTGTGTTGTACAAAACAAACACACCAGAGAGTTTTTATCATGACAAACTCCTGTCCGGGCTTCACTGTAAATAGTGCAATCGTAACAATCAGTTCTAGTTTCCTGAGCCATACAGATTGGAGGACAGCAGCGACCACATGCCAGATAACAAAACTATGGAATATTTATACAAAGTGAATATTCAGCAGTGTGAAATAATACTGTAATAATAGCTTTACACATATATTTATCCTCAAAGTCATGGTAGGGCATTCTCACACCTGAAGGTCTGAACCAAAGTTCATGTTCTTGTTACATCGTTTACATTTTATCCGGTTCGTTTTGGTTTCACGTTGCAATTTTGCCAGCGCATTGAAGAACTTTTAATGACACACGTCTTGTTGCCATCACCTACATGAGCTTCGTCTTCCTATACTTGATATTGATTGGTTTATAGACAGGCGTGCATGCGATGTCGCATGTTGTCAATTCGGCCTGTGTTTCAGTTTTGTTGCGCAGCCAGTTTCTTTTTCTTCAGGTGGTGTAGCTCTCCGTCCCTCTCATGTCCTCTCTCTCTCTCTCGCGCTTTTTTTTGTGTGCCAGTTTTGGCATTTTCTATTTATTTTTCAAGTTGCCCTGTTTTGTATTTTCCAGTTTTATGTCTGCGAGGTGTCAAAGTAGAGTAAAACATACATTATGCAGTGTTAAATACAACACGGCCGAGTTCAACATGTCCCCTGTTTTCAGTCAAACTAAAGTCTCATCCTTGTCCTTTCAACAGCCGTCAGACGATTAAGATTCCTTCGCCTTGTTCCCAATCATTAAAAGTTTGTTTGGGCTTCTTCCAGTCTCACCTGCACTCAAGTGTTTTGTGTGGCCACCTGTTTGACGGTCTCCACGGGCTTCATCACCTCGTAGGTGGTGAGGGACTTCTTCACCTTCCCGTTCTTGTCCACCTGGTGGATGCTCTGTGTCACTGTGATCGTCACCTGCTTGGTCGACATCCGATTGTCCTGCCATTTGGTCTGTTCATGGAGAAGCACAAACAAGTGGGGGAGTTTGTTTAAAGGGCCGATTGTGGCATTAATTAAGGGGCATTTGAGATATGTCTTTTTAAAAAAAATGTTTTTATATAATTTTGAAAACAAAATAAACATTACAATTTCCCATAGCTCAATGTGACGTTAAAATTTCATGTTTTGTTCAACCAACAGTACCACCAACCCAGAAATACTCCAAAGAAAAGCATAAAAAAAAAAAAATCCCCAATTTGATTGAAATAAAAAGACTAAAATGATTATTTGCTAAAGCTCAAATCGGCTCTAAATGTAACACAAAAGTACGACATAAAAATTACAATGGTTGAAGGAGATGATTTGATTCTCTACACTTTTCACCTACATTGGAGGTCTCCCACAACTCATCAGATTTACCCAATGCGTGTATTTAAAAGAAAAATTAAAGCGGAGGAAAGAAAAGGTGCTCGAATATTCTAAACCTGCTCAAGGTTTTTAGGACATTTGGAGAAGCTTACAATCTCTTCAGTGTGTAGAACACTCCGGCGCTGCACCGTGGTGCCGGATGAAGGCAGCACCACGTCCTCCAGCGGAGAGGCCAGTATTGCAGGTGGGCTGCCAGGTTTCACATCGTTCAGGCTGGCTTCAGACCCGGCCGAGCAGACCTTCAGGTACGCCTGAGCGGGAGGAGGGAGCCCGTCTTCAAAGAAATCTGGAACTGTGACAAAGCAAAGCCTCATCTCGGTCCTGTGGAGCAACTGAGCCACTGGATCGGTTCAATGCAACCTGTCCAACCTCGAACACAGCAAAGCTTTTAACTTTGTCAGAGTCACTGAACTGATCCGATGGCAGCGTGGAACAGTGAAGTGTGATCAATTATGGAAAACACTCCAAAGTCTTATTTGGTTAAGACATTGTGTTTACAGGATGTTGGCATTTTACAGTGTGCACACATTCTCTCTCTCCTCTGCAATGTGAGAGTAAGTGCCCAAATATAAAGGATAATATGTGTTGTTGTTGGGACATACATAATAAAGCCTTTTTGATTAATATCTCAGAGGCACATGCATGTTAGATTTATGTGGAACCACTGTTTGACAGAGTCCTTGTGGCATCCAGCTGCTGATTAATTCTGGATCTGTTTTATCTTTTCAGAGTGGAGCTGAAATCAATTTGTCTCCACAATTACATCAAGGCTCATCTGCCAGCATTCACTAACAGCTGTATCTGTTGCCATGAGAGCCAACTCCTGTTTGAGCGCAGTGGCTTTTGATGCAGACTATTATGTCCGTCCATTGATTCATCTGGCTTCAAAGACAACGCCCCCACAGTTCAGTGCAAAAGACAAATTAACAAACAACAATAGAGAATCCACGAAGGAGCTCCATCTGTTTCTCACCTGTATGAAGAGGCACAAGTGACAAACTGCACACTGGACGAACAGGGGTCTCCAAAGCTGATGCTTTGACGTTGTGTCGTACTCAGTCTGAGCTACAGCATGAAGGTCACCACAATCTTTATTTCAATTGTCCGTATGTATAATGGATTCTTGTTGACCTCTGACAGTGTTTGATATGAAGAAACGATATCATGTTTCCTGACAGGAAAACCAAATCAACTGATGTCACAGGTATCACACTCCACTTAGATGTGGCGACCATTCATTGTCAAATTACTCAGCGACGTGGCTCTAAGTCTGAACTTAAAACAGTCCCAATGAACCAAAAACAGGTCATTTCAACAAGTTTTCAGCTCAATTAAAGACATCAGTGGACGACATTTGGATGCAGGAGATCAATGTGAAAATATGATGTAGACTTTAGAAATAATAGTTGTAAATGCACCATATTCTGTGGTGGGAACCTAATTAAATGCCAATTCATACTGCCGTGAACAGTTCATTAAATTGTTCAGCAGTTAAATTAATGCCTGCTCCTGTTCACAGATTCATTTAGTATTCATTCAACCATCCACTCAGCCGTAACTCCTTCATCATACCGGGGCTGATTGTTTTCTCCGAAGCGAAGCCGGCCTCAGAGTTCTCCGAGGGGATGCTCTGGATGGATGACAGGGGGATATCGGTGTCTGTGCTCGTCAGCCATGTCGACTCCGTCTCTTTGGTCCAGCTCTCCAGATAGCGAGGCTCCAGAGCGTCAGTCCTGCTCCCACCACAGCCCATAGCTCTGCCTCGGGGCGCCTTTGTTTCCCAGCTCAACTTTTCTTCAGAGAAGAGAAAGACAACGGAAATAAAATCACACTGGAACTCAGTTTCATCACAGGAAGCTGCGATATCGGTAGGAACTCTTTCAGATGGTCTCTGCATAAGATTATGTTTGGGGTCGGAAAGACGCCCATTTTAAGTTTAAATCAGTACTTTAAAAAAAAAAAAAAAAAAAAAAAAAAAAAAAAAAAAAAAAAAAAAAAAAAAAAAAAAAAAAAAAAAAAAAAAAAAAAAAAAAAAAAAAAAAAAAAAAAAAAAAAAAAAAAAAAAAAAAAAAAAAAAAAAAAAAAAAAAAAAAAAAAAAAAAAAAAAAAAAAAAAAAAAAAAAAAAAAAAAAAAAAAAAAAAAAAAAAAAAAAAAAAAAAAAAAAAAAAAAAAAAAAAAAAAAAAAAAAAAAAAAAAAAAAAAAAAAAAAAAAAAAAAAAAAAAAAAAATTCTCTCCGATGACCTCAACACAAGCACATAATACGTACAGCACAGCCCACAGCTGTGGGAGAAACTCAGGGTCCTCATAGGGTTCGTCTCTAGTGACTTCAATCCTTCAAAGAGTAGACTGAGTGGTCCCTTTCTCATGAACTCAGATATGTTTCTCCAGGAGCATTTAAAGGCCGCATCTTCTGTTGGTCGAGCAGGCCAAGGAGAGAATACAGAAGCTAGTTGATCATCAAAACATCATCCTGCCACCTTAAATGAAGGGAGACAGAGAGAGAGAGACCGGAAATTAGATGGAAATGCATCAATTTGTGTGTTTTCTTGGTATTTTCTTACAAGAAAAATGTGCCACTTTTTATGTGGATGTCTTAATGAATTCTCCGTCTCTGGGCAGCAGCTAAAGCTGTTGTTCTTCAGGCACCAGCTAAGTCATTTAACGTGTAAAGTGACA
The DNA here is from genome assembly GCF_029030835.1 of Brachyistius frenatus. Taxonomy (NCBI): domain Eukaryota; kingdom Metazoa; phylum Chordata; class Actinopteri; family Embiotocidae; genus Brachyistius; species Brachyistius frenatus. Next base: position 5,599,671 of record NW_027210620.1, on the reverse strand, counting down.
TAGTTGGTGGCCTGAAGAGCTACAAGTAAAAGATAATTGAGCTGCCTAAGTAAACCCGGAAAGCTCTACAAGGCCGCTCCAAAATTAAACTTGCTTATCTGCGAGAACACATTTCACAGTGTTTTTGGCTGACTTGGATATTCATTGGTATTTATTTAAACCAGAGTACAAAGAAGAGGAAAGGCAGCAGAGACAGAAAGACGCTGCGGTCCTGCAAGAGGATATGGCCAACGGGATCCATCGAAGAACTGAGCTGCCGAGACCAAACTGACTTTTGCTCCAATGCCTCCAGAAACTAAATCATTCTGCTGCAATGAATTTCAGCTTTGGCAGTTTTTGTTGGATACTGCAGCTGACGCCAACCGAGGAAGCCATGTGTGCGTAATGCATGAAAGTTTTCTTTTCACTCTGACAGAGGTGATGTTCTCAAGAGATATTGAAGAAAAACTGGAAAAGTCAACTAAAACCAGCAGGCTGAGAGGACAGATGACCAAGTGAGAGGATTTTTGTCACCTGACACTTTGTTTTGGCCAACAAAGTAGGCGAGGGTGGTGATGCACAGCAATGTTGGACAAACTGTTTTCTCAACAGGATGTGTTGTTTGTGTTTACAATAGCTGCTAATGTTTCAGCATATGATCAGTACAACACCTCCTTTCTTTTGCTTTATACAAACAATATCAATTGGCAACTTATAGTTGGTTTTTTTTGAGTGGGTGCTAAAGAGTGGGAAGACTTGGTGAAGGAAACCAACGGATTTTGGGGTTTGGCATCAGAAGCTTGCCGCAATGCATCCTGGTACATGTTGGCATCGCTGGCATGGTCTGTTAACAGGAAGAGTCAGAAAAGCTCAGCTGTCTTGGTCAGTATACTCAGGAATGTATTGCTTCAATTGACAACGTTTACCGTTAACACTGAGTAGACTGCATAAAGTCTATCTATCTATCTATCTATCTATCTATCTATCTATCTATCTATCTATCTATCTATCTATCTATCTATCTATCTATCTATCTATCTATCTATCTATCTATCTAGAGACCAACTATAATTGGATCAATCCACCTTAAACAATCCTTATAATAAAAACCAATTCTGTCTTAATCACTTCTCAATCGGGGTAATTGAGTCTACCTAAAATCAGAATCAGAAGTCAGAATATCATTGATGCACTGACACGTTCACAGTCAGGCCTCTATGGATCATGATGTCCTCTGATTAACTAATTGAATTGCCTTTGCCCGGACAATCAGGCTGGAATAAATGAATCGGAGCATCAGTGCCACCGCACAGCCGTAACGCAGCTTGTGGGGGGTAAAAGCGCTGTAAAACGCATTCTTATACGGGTCTGACAAGCAACATGATATGTCGGTAGCTTTCGCACCGCCGTCATCTCCACAGGCCATAAGAAAAATATCAGCGTGAAATAAAAACCAAATCGAAACGAGCTGTAAATATTAACGACAGAAACGACGCAGTCCAATGCAAGAGAAATCAAACACTGAGAGATGGTCAATGCTTACGGATGATGGAAAGTCCGCCTTTCTGTCTCGCCTCGACGCACCTCCTGCGTGTCGTCTGCCAGTCAGACTTGTAACATTGTTAATGATGGCACACACACACACACACACACACACACACACACACACACACACACACACACACACACACACACACACACACACACACACACACACACACACACACACACACACACACCGGTCTCTAACACACAACAGCGCATCTGTTCGCACCACCAGCCTCCTCATTCATCCTCCGTAACAACATCAAAGGTGGACAGTAGATGTTAAAATCGTCCATCGTCTGGTCGAGAACACGACGGACTATCTGTCTGTCTTCGGATTGAAATATAAGGAGGGGAGGGGGAGGCTGGGGGGGGGGGGGTTACCTCAGCTGTTGCCAGGTAAACTTAAATAGTATAACGGTCCTCTGTGGTGATTGCATTGAGCACATGTTCTGCTTCGTAACCAGTAATAGAGCTGCACTTTGGTCCGTTGCGGTTTGTTGGCAATCAATAAATTACATTTACTGTACACAAAAATAAAGGCTGCAGTACTAAGTTTGAAAGAAAAAAAAAGATTCTATTTTAGTGCTTTACTGACTGAATATACAAAAACCTACAGTCCCTTTTCACTGCAGACATTGTGACTTGTTATCATAGGTAAAGCACACGTGCATTAATGATGGGTCAGTTCCATTAAGTGTCCCAGTAAGCAACGGCAATGAACCAGCATGCACAAAAAGCAGGACCTGCCCTAAGTGGAATGCAGCCTTCACTAATAAACCTGTACTTTCCCCACAACAGGTCAAACTGTCTATACTGATGACATTTACCTTGAATAATGTTTCATTGTTCAAGTTTGTAGTTGACCTGTTGTTTGCGTGGATCTCTGATAAATGTTTTCACAGTCTTGCTCAACAGTACACGCACAGTATATTATCACAGCGGTGCCCCTCACACCCCTAAAAAGATGTTCACTACTCTGCCCACAAGGGGACACTCCCAGCCCACTCCTTTACTTGCACAACAGGGCAGATGGACCAAATCATTGTAAAGGTTTCAAGATTTCATTTAAATAGTAAATAAGTTAATGGTGGTTGTTTGGTTGGTAAAGCGATAAATCTTTGAAAATATTTTTTGATTTTTTTTTTTTTTTGGCTTTGATTGACAGCTATCAATAGGCTTCAATCAAATCCCTTACAGATTTTTTTTCTTCTTCCTATGCTTTCCATATGGGACACATGCGTACTTATATGGGTCATGTATGACACCTGTTTACCACATGTTGCAACATATGGTAACATGGGGAAAATATGGGCATCTACATGGACTTCACACATTACACAATGGAAATGTTCCAAAACCACAATGCCCATGGGCAAAAATACATGTTTCACATGTGCAGAATCATGCGTGTATGTGGTCACATGTAATCACATGAGTTTTTGCACACGTGAAATTCATGTGTTTTTTCTGCACAGGATGTCAAACCGTTGCTCTTGAAATCAGGTAATTAAAGGAGAAGTGACTGGTATGTTGACAAGACAAACAACTGCATGTCTTGTTAAAGGAAAACAACCAACCTAAAGGTGTTCAGATTGTATGTGCAAAAGTTAAGACAATTTGGACAAAACAGAAGCAAAAATCACTATTATCAGGTATCAGGATGAGATTTTATGACTAATATCAATAACAAAGTAGGAATGACAATATTTTTGCAGATTTTTATATCCTGTACAAAACCAGGATCGTGAAGCAGCTAAATATAATTCTCTCTATTGTGTTGTTCTACTGTGACATGTCAGCACATCCGCTGCCAAAAAACCCCATAAACAGCTCCAACCGCGCCGTGGTAAAATTCACGTCACCACAAAGCAGCTGCTTCTTTCTCCAAACTGCATTTCACTGATTGCTTGTGAAACTTCTGACTTGGCAGCAAAGTGCACATTCATCACAGTTCTGCTCTGTGCGATTTCCACCATGAAGTGAAGGAACAATAAACAGCATCCCTCTTTGTGCTTTATTGCAGGGACAGCGTTTGAAAAACTGTGGCTGCTTTGAGGGAGAGGTCCGCACGTGTGTGAATCAAGGTCATTTATTTCTGATGGATCCGCTGCCAATAAAGCACATTACAAAAACACAAAGGAAGAATGGAGCTCGCGACCGTAAGATCAATCCACTAATGCGGAAGCTCAGCGTTTGTTGCTGTCGTGAAGCAGTCTGAGGGAACGGTTTAATGTGCAAACAGTATTCGCTGGCCGATTAGTAATGACCAGTGAGGGAACGTACGGTATACCACTTTTCACAAGGTCTTTCGAATAGCCAAGACTGGACCTGATGCACAACACCTCAAAATGCTGAGGTGCAAACGTCAAAATGTTCGATTTCCTTTGCCTAATGGGCAGTCCATAATGGAAAGTGATGAGTCACTCCTGTGATGGGGGTGTCACTTACAGTTCACTCCTGTCTGCTGCATCACTGAACAACCCTCCTGTAAACACGTGCAAAGTACTGAGCTGAAAACTAGAGAACATGTTTAGTCTCTGCAGACAGACAATTATGGTTCACTGAGGGGAATTATATAAAAAAAAGAAAGAAAAAAAAAGAAGAAGACTGTACTGCCGCTTGCCCTTTAAATACATATCCAGCCGTTACCAGGTGCCGGTCTGACAGGGTCCTGAACTGAATCAAATCCCTGTGACTTCCTGCGCTCAGCCCTCGCCTCGTTTCCCCGTCACCCAGCTAATGAATCTCGCTTCCTGTGGACAGTCTGGTCAATATGAGGCTGGACAGCTGTGATTTGTATGTCCTGCCCCTCTGTCATATTGGACCACTGGTCAATAGGCCTGTCTTTCCCATTACCCTGGCGATTAATGCGACGCGCTACCAAACGCTACACTGGAGTGACTCATGGTGCATCATGGGGCTCACAGCGGTTTCAGCTGTAAGCAAAGAAGCATACTGCGATATTATGTTGAACATTTACTTTATGTTAGGTTTAATACGGGTAGAAGCCTTCGCTTAACTGTGAGGAAGTATGTAATAGATTGTAGTGAGTCCAAGTGAAGTCTCATTCCTGGTCCCATATTGTATAAATTCAGGTTTCCATTTCTTTTTTTTAATTCTAAAGCTGGTTTAGGTGTTATATAAATCCTGTGAAAGTGTAAAATGCTCAGTCCGTGGAAAAATGCACACAGGCCGTGCTCTGCAACTGTGCCATTTGATCTTCCATAGGTTTGTGATGTCACAAACTGATGCTTGTGTCAGATGTCCGCCCCTCAGCAAGGCCCAGTATCCAACCTTTTATGGGGAAGAAAACACTAAGTGGTCATTCCATCGCGGAGTTAACAAGCTAAGATCAAAGAAAATCTGCACTTGTCTTAATTGGGTGTGCTTTACTTAGAAAAGAGTTGGCCAATCAGAAGACAGGGTCACTGATATCAATATATCTTAAAGACACAGACACAAAACAATAAGAGAGGAAATGTAAAAGTGTATTGAGATGGTTTGTGACACAAAAATATTTTCTTATTGTTATCAAGGCTGTAAATAAAATAACAGAAACATGTAAAATACGGGACCTTTAAGTGTGGGGCTCTATGGATAATAAATTGAAGACTAATTTAGTTAGCAGTTAGTTTTCCATCAAAATAGGACTTTTTGGACTTGCCAGAGTAATCAAAGGTGTTCCTAATGTTTTATTCAAGTGTCCCACAAGACAAATGGATTATTTAGATTGTTCTTTTTCTAATGTTTTCTGCCCTGAAGACAGTGATTTCACATTTCTTTGAAAATACAGGGTCACTGTCACTATATAAAGCAGTTTTTTTTTTTTTTACTAGCAACTTGTTCATTTATTTCCAAGATGAGACATGTGTTTGTATATAGCCTTTAAATTTGTATACAGTGTTGTGTAAAACCAAACTCTGTGTTAAAGCCCTGTATTTACAACAGCTGGTCAAGGGCGATAGCAGACAATATGCACCCTCCATTGACTTGCAAAGTTTTTTGCGTGAGTGAAGGGAACTTATTTCTGGCAAGTTGTGTTAGGAAGGGGAGTGAACGAGCCAATGTGCAGCAGCGAAGCAGCCAAATCCAAACTTTCAGTTGGACTGCAGTGAAACAGCCTATGAGTTACAGCAATGGGAAACTAATTACGATGCTAGGGACTTGGGAAGGGGGAAAAAGCTGCTCCCAATCATAGGATCAATAATTCTGCAATCAAATCTTTTTGGCAAATATTTGCAGGTAAACCCTGTTGTTGTAAAACCTACTGTAATACTATTAATTGATTTCATAGTTTAAACTCTTTAGATTAACGTCTGAGAAAAAACAAAACAACAACAACACTTTGTAAGTGACACTGCGATATTATCATATCCACTTGTCTGGATGCCATCAGCAAATTGTTGATACCGGAGCTGCCATCGGCACAAAGAGCAGTTTATCCAGATTGAGCTTTGCCTTGAGGTTGTGGTTCAGCGGCATCAATCACATCTCGGGGCCTTTCTCTGGCAGAGGCGCGCCTCCTCTCCTCAGACTGGCAGCGGCAATCTCCCCCTCTCCTACGGAGCTGTGCCAGAGATCTCTCCAGAGGTTGTGTTCTTTCAATCCATCATGGTCTCAGCAAACATGACACCTTTTCATTAGTGCAAAGTGCTCCAGAGGAGAGGAGGTACTACTGCCCCAAATAAGCGAGCGTGGCTGAGATAACAGTATCTACTGTGTGGTAACCATGTGTGTATGGCTTTGTTTACCTTGGGACATAAAGGCTTCTCAGAAACACGCAGCCACTTAAAGAATATGTGTATTTTTTTGGTGTTTTAACCTCTCTTGTTCTTTATTTTGCAGATAGCCAACTTGAGTAATGATTTTAAAGAGCATTGGTTATAATTTCATAGAAATTATGAAATCTGCTTGCAGCTAAATCGTTTCGCTAAAAGTGTGATGTCCTCTGGACTGAGCCCTAATGGATGCTGGGAAAAGAAAGTGCGTAGCACAGCATCATTAAATATACACTATATCGTCTTTCTTTTTAAAGACCGTTACTTTGAGAACATATAAATTCATATATTTCATCATATCTTGATGAAATAGCTTTTTTATCTCATTTAATTTCATAAGTAGCCCACAAAAAAAAGAAATCAGATTTAGAACGCCAAGTCTGTGTGAAAACTTGTGCAGCACTAAAAGTCATGCCTGACCTAAAAATGATTAATATTGCCACCATAACAAAGTCATCCTCCATGACTGATTTATGTAATTTCCCCTACTGTCATTTACATTATCAGGGGAAGTGCTAAAATCGATCTGAAGCCACTCCTCTGGCCTCAATTGATATTTCCGCCTTTTAAATTCTGGAGAGGGCTTGCCCATAAATGCAGCCTTTGCACTTTATGTGCTTCATTCATTTTTATCCTGCTAAACACACAACTCTAATCCTATCAAAGGCAGGGAATATTCCAGAAAGACCAATACTGGGGGCTTAAGAGGCGAGAGAGCGGTGCATTAGTATTCATGGAATTTCTTGGAAGAAACTCTCGTTTTAGGGAAATTATCTCAGGAAACTGATAGAGCTCACATACACATTAAACTATGAGAGCTACCACAAACAGTTGGATGTTTCAGGGGAGTTGAAGCCAAACACTTGACTTAAAAGGGTGCGGAAGTCTGGGGGTCTTTAAGAAAAGGTCGACATGCTATTGACTGAATTCTAACTTACTGGTATGACTTAAAGCTTAATGATGATGTCTGAAAATTGGAGGTCAAAGTGAAAGATCTGAATTTATAACATCTATTGTTCTCTGTTTGTCATCTCAGCTGCCTTTAGTCTGTAAAACTGATCAATATAAACGTGTACAAGAGTTATTAATGAGTTTGTATTGTTGATGCAGAGCTGATGCATTGATCCAGAAAGTGAAAGAGAAAAATAATGTCTGTCCAGTGACTGTTTTATGATGAAAATCTTGACGTGAATGCAGAACTGAACGACTTTATAATAACTGGAAATGCTCACAGATGTCACTCGAGGAGCAACGGAAACGCTTTGACATCAGACTTTTAATGTTATTGCTTAAAAAAACTTGTCCATAATTTTAAATTAGTGAAGCCTGAACCACTGATATAAATGCTGACAGATCCCAAAGAACTCTCTTAAATGCTATATGGTAATCAAAAATGATTTGCACCATAAATCAATGTCTTAGGTTATTGAGATGCACATCACCCTGTTGAAATGACAAACGTAAATTTCAGATTTTTGTTCAAATAACTTGGTTGATTGGGTATTTTTTGTTTGATAACACATGTAAGACGCTTTTTAATCTGTGATTTAGCTGTATCTCTCTTTCTTTGCTTAACAGAGCACTTAAACCAAAAAGTGCATAAAAAGGTGTATTTTCATCGAGGGGTGATGTAACTCTGCCTTTTGTGCCATTTGATGTCATACAAATCTGGCCACTGGATTCAGTATTTTCTGCAGTTAACAGAGAAAAAAGCAGATATTTTACATCAGTTTGGTCGAGAGTAATCTGGTGTTACAAGAGCCAAATTAACTGTGTCAGGAATGGCCACACTCTATAGTCGTACTGTGAGTAAGCATCGGGTTAATTTTGAAACTACTGGAGCAGCATTGACCATCAAAACTACCACCAATGATTGGTCCGCCCTTTAGAGCGGCTGTGCAAATATTAATGCGAAAAGGGTTTCCAGACTATAATCACAGAGAAGACTGAAGCTGTGAGCAATAGTCTGACCCACTGAGGCTTGTCGAATACAGTGTAGTCTGTAAAAAAAACTACAATTAATTAAAATTTCTGAAGTGAGTTATTTTTGAAGCACAAACCCATTTAGCATTTGATTGTTTAAAAATACTGAATGAGTTACAAAAATATCTTGCAAATATATATATAAAAGATAGGTCAAGTTTTCAGCATTTGGAATTTAAGAAGGTCATTTCAGACGGACCACAATGAACTTCGGAGGTCTGTTTGTCAGCGGGTTGAGAAGGTGGTGGAAGAAGTTTTGAAGTCGACAGCATGAGTGACAAACTCAAAATTCTGCAGTTGTTGGAGCCTCGCAGCTGCAAATGTCAAATATCCTCCTATGTCTTGTCTCAGAGTGACACCAAACAAGTCGTATAACCACCTAAATTAAAGGAGCTCTTCTTCGAGGGAGCAATAACATGCTCAACAAATGTCACCGCAAACACCGTATGATACTGTATTATGTAATATCTGTCTGAAAGGCCACTGAACAGGAAGATCAATAGATGTGATTGTCTGGGCGTGGTGAATATTCAGAGCAACTTGGCAGCAATCATGCCTTAAATTGCTACAAAGCTGATCATTTAATTAGTGTAAGAATGATAATAAAACTCCTGTAATGACTTAAATGGAGCGAGGTCCTCCGGGGAACATGAAACATAAAGATCGTTAAGTAAATGTCATGTCAGTCCCGATATAATTTTTTTTTTAGCTCTATATAATCAGACATTGTATAATGTGGGTGGCAACACAGGAAAGGACCACAATCGGTTCATTTTATGGGCACCGACAATAAATAATTACATCAAATATCTCAAGCTGTTGACAATTTCACCTGCAGGGATGGTGATGGAGGGCTGAGTAAATTTCTCTTCAGTTTTATTTTTTGCCAGACAGTGACTCAGGGTGTCGACAAAAATACTGAACCTTCCTTTCTCAGTATCGTGGACATTCAGTCATTTGTTTTGAAATACCAAGAAAATCCCCTTTTCCAACTATATAGTCTAATAACAGCAGCCTGCAGAGGAAGTGTCCTATTAGATAAACGGCTAAACATCCTGGTTAACTGCTTGATGTAACAATATGTTCAATACATGAAACAGGCCATCACTGTTCAGGTACAGCAGCTGAACAAATGCACAGGCATGAACGTGTAGGTGAAGGTTTGGACAGCTGTGATGGACAGTGACAGTGTATTGACTTCCCATTCACTCACTCCTTTAACATACCACATGAGGGAGGTCTTTAAAACACGGACCAATTTTGTGTGTCCGGTATTTAAATATTTTTTCACAAATAACAGCACAGAGCAAATTAACTCAGGAAAGCTTTTTTTAAAAATTTAATTTTTTTTTTTTTTTTAAATAAGAGTAATATAAATACTTTATGCAGTGATTAAGTCTTCATTTACTTGTCTGCATCTGATTATTTGCACAGCAATCTCCCAGCGTGAGTGACATATTGACAGTACAGTTTCTAGCATTGTTTGAAAAGTGCACCAGCAGTTTCTAAGGCCACCAGAAGCTAATGAGCCAGGGAGATAATTGGGGTAATTAGTCACTCGATACTGTTTGAGGAATGTCACTGCGCTCTCAGGGGGCGCAGTGACACATATATAAAGTCAATAGGTTCAATCAAAGCACTAATTTAGAATCATTTTTGATATTTTTACTTGAAAGGCGTAAAATGAACCTCAAACAGCATGAGTGACTTCAATTTGAGCGCATTAGTTTAAAATGTTGCATTAAAGATATAATGATTTAAGATTTATGACATTGATCCAGCACATATTTTAATTAAATGAAGAGGAGGTTGAATTGTTTCCCCATTTGAATATCTCTTTAAACAGTCATTTGTTCAATTATGCATCATGCAGCTATCATATGTTATGGAATACAATAAACAGGACCATATGTTTTGAGAGAAAAACAAAAGCTGAGTCATGCAAAAGCAGCTGCATTAAACCTTGAATATATATGAAAAATTGTGTGTATAACATTATTACAACAATAACTTGAGTGCATTAAGATTACCATCCAACTCTGGGCTGTTCACCATCCAGGCCTCCTAATTAAACTGAGTGCTGTTGCTAGGTTACAGTGATGATTAGATGCTGAGCCAGGGGACCAACCAGCAACACTTGTTTATATCAAGTCAACTCAGGCCATTGTTTATTTCAATCCTCGTGTCGGCGTCACGTTTTACATTTTCAGACACTATTTTCCAGTAAAAGATCAAGAGTGTTTTACACATTGTGCTTTCTCTCATGATATGCGACTGTTAACCAGCAGCTCCCAGTTTCATACAGAATCAATACATACCATAATGAATTACAGGGGCAGAAGCGTATAGAACAATAAAAAGGAGCAGACAGAGCAGCAGATGGGATTGTTTCATACACTGCTGATTCACTCTAATGGGAAGAGGGAAACTTCACAGTTTATAGGCTGATGTATGCTTCTCACAACTCAAACCGACAAGATAAGGACAGACAACAAGTGAACCGAATTCTGAAAATAAAGCTGGATCATTACTACTATCTCTTCTGGTTAAGGTGCTTCTTGTTATTCTACCGGAGCCTGTGTTTTGTTATTGTCTCGCATTGCTCAGTCCATTTGCAACAGGTCTGATTTGCACTTTTTGATGCCCAAAATGATCCTTGTACCATCACTTAAAAAATAAAAAAAAATAAAAAAAATAAAAAACCAAAACCCAGAAGAACGGTGAGGAGGGGAGAAGCAAAAATGCATTTGTCAGGAAAGTATGTGCCTGAGCTGATGCCCCTTCTAATCACAAAACTGTCAGAAATGATTTAAAGTGCGGGAAGATGAACAGGTCCGCTGCTCTTATGTCTCTGACTGTTCGTTTATCACCACTGCTGAAGCAAACTGTAATGTAAAGCTTTAAAAAAAAAAAAAAAACATCACTATTGTTGAGTGTTAATGTTGTACATTTAATGATAAAATAGGACACTGCTGCCATAAGTGTTAACTAGTTCCTGATCACACATGGTACCTACAAGATTTTGAGTTATTCAGTACCATAAATACATAGAAATGTGTGTTTAAAGGTCTTTACAGACTGGACGCGTTTTTGCGTGTGCTGTTGTTTTTGTCACGCGTGTTGTCGCACAGAATATCATGTGGTGGAAAAAGCAAAAGGAGGTCAATTCTTCTGAGAGTTTGCACCGTGAGCAAAGCCATCGAGTAAAAGCATCAACCCATCACTGTGCACGAGTGGAACGGACGTCACATCACAACTTCCGACGACAATGTTTGATTGTTTGTGTCTCCAAACAGCCGGTGTTGTACGACAAAGTGCACAAAAATTACAAGGAAAAAGTACAGAGGAGCAGCACCGAACAACTCGGCTATCGGAATACGAGGAGTTCATGTATTCTACTTTTGAATGTAGTGGAGTTGGTAGTAAGTAATGTCACAGTGTCGCAGCATCTTTGAATATCACAAATTCGCATCACTGCCTCTACGAATAGTTCAGCAAAAATATTTGCAGGGCAATATTTGGCATCTTGGTGTCGTTTTTTCTGTCTGTACTTAATTTAAAGAGGATAATTCAAGAGTAATTCCTTCACATTTCACCATTTATAAAGCCCCGTGTCTGATTTAAAGGCTTTCCACTTTCAGCAAAAATCCCACAAAAGAATATTTGTGCATATTCTTGGCCCCAAGCTGGTCCTAAATGAACTTCAAAACTGAGTCCCAACTCGCCCTCTGTCTGAGTCGACTCATGGCTGTTCACACTCCACATTTATCCGATGTGACATTCTGTAAGTATCAACCTTCAGCTGCTATTTGCCGTGTTGACTGTCTTTGACTTTGTCAGTCATTTTGGCAGCCACTACTGCTGATTCATGTCTCACCCTTTCAACAGAACAGTTTGCACCCGCTGACAAAATCAAGTTTCACACATCAGTTCAATGTCAGCCACCACCAGCTCCAGGCTTCATCTTAATGACGATCCTAATTGCAGGTGATGACGACAATCGACCTGATGCTGACACATAGTTAGTCACCTGTGATGAATTGCTCCCCCAATGGAAGATAATGACATTATTAATGACAGTATTATAATGTTGCAGATGATTCCCTTTTGACGTGTTTTTAATTCATCATTAAAAAAATAAACATGTACATATTAATGCTCATGAGATATTTCTGTTGATAAGTGGAAACTGTGACCGGCTAAGTTAGAAAATCAGCCCATCAGATGACAGCGTTATTAGAATTTATCCTCAGGCCACCATCTGTATAAAATTACAAGACCATGCTTTTAAAAACATCTCTATCTGGACTAAAACAGTGGACTAACGGACTGTCTGAAATGGACATCCTGAGAGCCACGACATAAGCAGTGATGGAAAGTAATTAAGTACATTTACTTACATTTAAGTACTGTGTGCACACACAATTTTGATGTACTTGACTAAGAGTATTCTAATTTAATCTGACTTTATATTTCCACTCCACCACGTTTCAGAGAGACATATTGTACTTTATACTCCAATTCATTTGTCTGACAGCTTTATTTAATTTAAGCAATATTACACGAGAGGTTGCGCTTTAACGTGATTATTGGCACGAGAGTGATGCAGTCACTGTTACCACCAAGTTCCAACTCTAATTCTATTGTAGTTCTATTCATTTCTATTCTCATAATTCCTTCAAAAAACAGAAATACATTTAACAGTTGTCGAAGTAAATCTTAATTCCAGATCCCACCAAAATCTGCATTATATCTTCAGTATCTGTAGCCAGTATATTCCACGAGTGGGATCCATTTCTGAGAATAAATCTTGTGAAAATATTTGCCTTCCTAAGAGCTGTGACATGCGTCTGGAGAGCAGCGGACACAAAGGGATTAATCACAGTAATAATATTTACCAGGAGCTGAAAATAACTTCAACAAAGACCAAATGAGTCAATGGCACAACTGTACTCAGCATTATTATGATAAATATTATCCCACTGAACACCGTCCTTTCAGCAGTCATGGAAAATCTCACAGTTGTCCCTCAGGGTGGACAGGATTTGACAAAAGTTTACTGCATATCAGACATTGTAGTGGGAAACGAGGGAACATCGAGAGGACATGTTGAGTACATTGTGAACGGTAATTTGTGGATGCGGCGATCCAGGCGAGACATTCGTGTTATTCAGTCAATCAGATGGTGAATTTGACCCGGCAGTCTGTTAGCACTGATTAGAAAAGCATCTTGCTCTGCAATCTGCGGCAGTAATCATAGTTGGTCAAAGTGTCTGGAACATCTTTTTGTATCCTTGAGGGAGGAAGTAGTAATGAATACATTGATTTTTGAAGTAGCTGAAGTTAGGTACATCTTTCATAGGTTGATTAAGATGATAATTTAGGGAACTACTGTGATTGCACGGGGACTACACAGACCGATGCAACTCCACTTCCTGGCTCATGCTGATAAGAAAGGTGTTTTGGGTGAACTCAGTGCTGCACGAAATGATCCCTGGAGCCGATGGGTTCCTCCAAACAGCAACACGTTCGCTGGTTAATTAGTATGGATGCATGATGCAGTTTCCAGTTGTCTTTGCAGGGAAGGTGCGACCTTGTGGCCTTAAGATGAGGAGGAGGAAGAAGGAGTACAACATGGGGTGAGAAAGATGGATGATCTGCCAAGGCTGAGGATGTGATTAGTGTGAGCGTGGAACACAGAGCAGGAACAGTAATTATGACCTTCAGACCTCACCTCAAACTCAGCTGTCCATCAAACTTCTAAAACCACGGGAACACTTGGTGAGGGAGTCACGCCAGTGAAGGGGTCATCAGGTGGCTCAGAGCTGCCTGTCGTTTGTCTCGTCTGAACAAAGCTGTGTGCTACAGTCCAGCTTCTTGAACACGAATAACAAAAAATATTTCAAAGCTGAATGAATCGGTTGATTGACAAAACAAATATTTTCAACAATGTTTGTCATGTAATTATTCAAGCTTCTTCAATGTGTGGATTTTCTTTTTGTCCTTTAAGTGATGTCAAAATGGATATCTTTGGTTTTTGAAGTGGTGATCTAAAAGCTTTTGAAGACAGTGGCCTCTGGAATTCTTTTTTTTTAATTTTTCTGATATTTCATAGACCAAGTTCAGAATTCAAACAATAACTGTCAGATGAATCAATAATGAAAAAAAATGTTAGCTGTAAAACCTCTAACTCAACTGTGTGTATAGCCATTTGTGAATTATATTTTCTAAACTGCTGAGAACTTCATCAATGAGAATTAGCCCCTGAATCTGAGTCTTTATAGCAACTTTCAGTTTGTTCTTTAACTATCTGACCCGCAACTTGACTGTTTTGGTTCACTCTCACTGCGCTCCCCACATATTTCAGCTTTAAGAAAAAAAGCTCCAAAGACAACTTGTGTGGTAGATTATGCTTAAATGTGGTAGATTATGCTTAAATTGTGGTAGATTATGCTTATGCTATGCCCATTTATATATATATATGTTTGATCCAGTCTTTAATCAAATGCTATTATGATACTATATGTAACCCTGTCGACTCAGCATTAAGATGTGCTGCACACAGCTGTGTGCCCAAGGTCATGAAAACACAAAGTAAGTTTCGGTACGTGACAACTCACACGCGAGCTGCACTTGTTACTCCTCTTGTGGAACATCCGAGACTAAAGTCCCGCCCTACTCTGTACAAAATATGTAATATCGAGTGCTCAGATCAGACTCCAACAGAGAGATCTCTGGTTGATGTTGGGCTCTCCGTGATATCATGTATGCTGAAGTTGCTGAATAAATCAACTTGCTGATTGAATCTGCCTATTGGTGTCTCTGATCAAACAACTCGGTGGAATCAATTGGTGAATTCCAACACTTGCTTGACAACACACAACAAAGGAGCATTTGGCAGCTAAAAAGTGTCAGTTTTCTGTCGTTAGTTGGTAGAGATCAAAAACAGAGCTTAAAAAAAGTGTGAATATTGTTAAAATATTATATTGACTAAGTAAGCAACTGTTTGTTGACACATTAAAAATATCAACTTCATGATTTGTCAACATCAATGTGTTAACTTGTGTGTTAAGAAAAATAAAAAGATAATCGAAAGTTAATAAAAAATACAAAAAAAATCATCCAAGTGTGATTCTTCATAGCAACAATTATGCATGACTAATAAGCGCCATTTATATTTAAAATGCTTCTTTAGATGTTATTTATCGTGAGTGTAACTCTTCTTCATCAGGACTGATGAGGTGTGGTTTGACTGAACATCATCAACTATCATGAGACTCTGAGATCATATGTTGTTAAATCCTGAACGGTGCACGAAGGTATGTGATATCACCTTTTTCCAACTGAGCCCCGCTCACTTCAAACCAGTGAAATGATCACAAAGAGTGAGAAAGAGAAAAAAGAGAAAACAGAAATCTCTGATGTGAATGATCAAAAAAACTGCCAGTAAAAAGTGTCTTTGTTTAAGATTCCCATCACTTTTGGCCAGAAGCTAATTGAGAAAATGTGTTTTAGGGTCCTTTTAATTCAACGTCAAGTTTCATTGGTTTTCAATTTCATTTACCGGTTTTATACTGTTTGAACCTTTGCTAGCAGATGGAAGCAGTGCATCAAGTGAGAGTTATACACTTGGTTGTACTACAGAATGCTGAGAGCGGCGGATTTCTGATGAATGAGCTTTGTTTTCATTTATTTCTGAATAGTGTTGCTTGTAGTCCAGCAGTGTGCAGCAGAGGCAGGGATTTACACAGTCTGACCTTGACTTTACCTTTGAGGCCTTAGATTAAAACCTTTTCTTACTTTTTTTCTTGTATCGTAAGACCTGACGCAAAGGAAAAACATATTCGAGAATAGAACATGTTTTCTTACATGACTAGCCCGTAAAAATGTTGCCTACAAGAGAGATTTGAGGTGACTGGTTGGTCTAAATCCTCCACTTCTTTTCAGCTCTCACAGATCTTGAACACTATTTTTCCAGACCACTTGGTGGCAACAGTGTCTCATCTTTTTTTTTTAATGCAAAAATAATTAAATAGAAGTAACTAAATGAGACAGCGCACTGTACTTCTTAGCCAGAAACATGCATCACATCTGGTGTCACTACCGAGGAGGCTGAAATTTTGGAGCCAAGGCATCGTAAAAAAACTCCAGTTTAAAGATTGTATTAAATATGTCGTCATACAACACTCTTCATGCATGATTAATGGGCAGCAGTTATGAGATAGGGAGGGAGTAAAACCATATAATGTCAAGAGATAAAGGTGAAGGAACATCACCATTTTCCTCTGGCTTTTCTGAGGTGTGCGTTTATCTTCTGAAACAGAAATGTGCTGGAAAGTTTTGAGCTGAGAGAAACCGGTATTTGGTCACAGTTTGGACCCTTTCCTCTGTTAGTTTTGGAACAAGTTAGTCTTCCAAAACAAATCTTCAGGAACTGATTATTGTTGACTTTGTTGCTTCATTCATTTCAAACCTGGAATGAGGATGATATTGATTTCTGAATTTTTTTTTTTTTTAAACGAAAGTGATTAAGTCAGTAGTTATATAGTTAACACAGTCAAAGGGGAAACACTTATTGTACCTCTTCTTTTAAACTTAATATTAGAGCAATGAGGGGAAATGCTCATGAAAAGGAAGCAAGACATCAGATATTTGCTTGGGCGAAGAAAACACTCACTGAACTTTCTGATCAAATCATGTCGCAGAAAGGAGTATGAGCTAAATTCATGATATTTTCTTTAACATCGTTCTGAATCATAGCTGTTTACACTGGGAATAAAGTCAAGCTTATAATAGAGCCCTTACAAGCATTAGGCTTTCAAGAAAGGATTAATTAACAGCCCGTGGATGCAAACAATTGAATTATCCTCAGATCTGATAAATGCATTCTTTACTTGCTTTAACCTCTCTGTTAGTTTCCAGGAACATCACTGCCATTTCATTTTGCCAACTCAAATGTCAGTTCATGGCATTTATTTGCACTCGAGTCTATGAAACATGGTAACCGCATTCTTAACATGGTCCGAATCTAAATTCAAATTCATTATATCCAGTCCACTTTAATTTTTTTTTTTTAGTCCTTTCCCATCCCTTAGCTGCTTCCTTTTTTTTTTTTTTTTTTTTCCCCCCTTTTTAATCCTGTTGATCTTTGCGTCCCCGGCCATCTGACCTTTGGATTTCCAATTATGCTTCTTTGTCGAAATCCTCAAGAGATGCAAAATCACACTTTGGTTTGTGTCGTCAGCTGTGGCCTGATGAGGTGTGATGTGTGCCAGATCAGTCTCACCAGTCCTGTGATGGACCACCAGCCCTTACATGCCCTCTGCTTAAAATATCTCCAACTTGAAGCTAATTAATTGTAAGATACTGTATATAAAAAGATAGTTGAGTCCCTGTGTTTATTTTCCAGGCTTGCGTCAAATTACCTTTGTCATTCAGATTTCTAAATTCACCTGAAATCATTTTGTTACAAATATTTTTAGTTTAACCCAAAATGTAGCTGTTAACGACGTTCAACAATGGGTAGAGGGTAAATGCCATGCTTTTATCTGGTTAAATGAATAATTCAGGATTTTGGGATGCAGTCTAAATTGCTCTCTAGAAAAATACCACTTTCATATTTGTAAAACATGAGTCATAAATCAGCTTTTTAGCTGATCTTGGCCCACCGACACCCCTAAAGTTCATTAATTAAAACATTATATCCTGTTTGCATGATCCGTACAAAAAAAACTAACGTGTGAAAAGTACTTTACTGGAAACAGCATGACAGTCAGGTTACCAGGTGGAGACTGCAGGACGTCACTGGCCCCAGCCAAGAAACACTCCAGCACATAAACACACTGTAAAACCACTTTGAATAAATGAGATATATGGTATTAACAAGTGAAGTTTGGACATGCTCAAAGGCAGATTTTATTACCTTTGGATGGAACCAGGCTGCCCTTTTTTTTTATGCTAAGCTAGGCTACCTGGCTGCGGCTTGATATTTAATGAATGGACAGATAAAAGACTGGTATTCTCATCTAACTCATCCCAGAATTTGTAGTTAGAAGTATTTCTTGAAGGCAGTGCAATGGCATTTTTAGCAGCACCCAAACCACAAAAATTAGCAGCACTAATTTTTACTTCAAAGGGGTAGATTAAGTCTTCTTTTGCTTTAAACAAAATCACTAATAAATGACAGTATTGTATGCAGATACCAGTGTGACTAATGAAAGACTATTCTCTCCACACGCTCCCATGTTGCAACCTTATAAGTAGAACAGATCTATTTTTCAACTGTGTTTTGACTTGAGCACAAGAGCATCGTAGAGTGAGGACAGTGAGAGGGAGTGAGAGAGAGGATGTGATAAAGCACAGGGTGACATGAGGTAATTTAGCAAACATATTGCACAACATCCAGATCTATTGCAATCAGCTGACTTGGCTTCGGTCTCAGCCATATCATATCTATAAACTTCCTATTGGAGATGGTTTCTTGGCATTTATTAAGGCAAATTCAAGAATATTGCTGCACACTCCTGTAATTTGTCTAAACTTTAGACCGAGCAGCGGCTCTCTTACTGCAGTGGCTTTCTGAACCTTTCATTAGTGAGGTAGCTGAGAGTTGAAAAGAAGAGCAGCTGATTACAAAAGATCTCGGTGCTTGTTTAAATTCACTCGCGTCACTAGAGATTAAAACTTCCTCAAAGCTGTGCTGGTCTCAACTTGAGGAGAATTGCCTCTTGTTTATTCAAAGCCTGTTGCGGGAGATTCTCATTCTTAGTCAGCTCTATTGATTAAAACGTAAATCAGGCACCGGTCACGTCCAGATAATTTTGACTGGGGTGGCAGAGGTGGGGGCATGGACTCAAACAAGGAGGGCAATGTAGAGTCACAAAGTTGGCTGGAAGTGGACAGTGGTGGCAGTAAAGTTTCCAGAACGTGAGGTTCATGGTTCAAAGGAGTTGCACCTAGTTTTAGGTGTGTTTTGGGCCAGGTGTGCTTGCACCTTGGCGGATTGCACTTCTGCTTGAGGTCTTAAACGGCTATTTAGTTTCGAAAAGTTAAGAAAAGGGTGGAACTTCGAGCCTTCAATATAATAAGGAGCTCCACCTACACAATGTTTTTAGAGAGGCTACACATGACAGAAAGGGTATAAATCTCTGTAAAATCTTCTTCCTGAAAAGTAATGATGCATATATCTGTCAGACAAATGTACTTGAGCAAAAAGCAAACTACAGTACTTCAGAAAATGCACTTAATGGAAGTATTATTAGGCTATATAAGCAGAAACAGACAAAAAAAAGTCACACTTTTCACTGCCTACAGTAATTGTGTAAATTGTAAAAACATTGCCTCCTTTTATTATGCTGATGAGAAACTTTTATCTGCATCAGTTAGGATGCATTTTCCACCATTTTTCATAGTATGAGTTCATCAGTTCTGCATGGCTTTAACACTGCACAGAGACTAACACACACTCAGCCACTGCTAATACAAAGTGCACCAAAGGGCTTTTGCGATACAATTGCATTTAATTGACTTGAGTTGTTTTTTTTTTTTTTTTAAATACACAACCTACTTTGCATCATGTTGAGACTGTTGAGGCTGCAATCGACTAACATCATCTCATCATATTGGCCAAGAATAACTTCTCGCTAAATACAGCAGCATAAAACAGGACAGAAATATTGCTAAATGAGAGAGGAAGCAGATTTGGGACATTGTGGGGGGAATTTTAAAGCATGCTAATTTCTCCAGAGTCTAATAAATGTTTTATCTCTCCTTTAAGATCAGCGGATACTGTCTGATGTCAGACACATTGCTCTTATGGTTTAATGAGGCTGCTTTAGATGACTGTGAAGATAATTCACTTACACAACAGTAGTTCACCTCCCTACTATTGATTATAATAGGGATGTATTATGTATTAACTTGTTACGCAAATTTCTTTTAGACATAGATGTTGGCAGAGGAAAACATCCACGTAGCCGTTTCCGGCGAGCACAAAGTAAAACAGCAGCATTCACCTCCTGACAAAACAACTGACATGACTATCAATCATGAGTCATATCAAATCAGTCTTCTAAAGCATAACATTACTGCTGAATTCAGAGGACATTTCACTGTTCTCAGCCCTTATGAAACTGGCAGTGCACAGAATGCCCCATGAATGTTTTATCTTTAAATTACCATGACAAAAAATAAACTAAAATAAATGAGTCATACGGTACAGAGCCTTAATTGTGTTATGGATTTGATAGTCCAAATGGCCGGCTTTGACATAAGGACAGTTAGTGGAGTGGATTTAAGACAAAAGCAAAGAGCTAAATGAATTAAAAAGAACATTTGCTTTATTGAATTTTTTACTTAAACGTGACAAATGAAAAAAATTTATGAGGGAGATGCATTGCAGCCATTTCTTTCTTTGAAGCAGTTGGTGTCAATGAAAAGTTGAGCAAAATATCACTACATGCTGCATATTACTATGAAAATTATACTGGATTTTTCATTTTAGGCCCAAAGTTTATAGTTCAACATTGTTGTTGTCGAGCATTTGCTTAAAATTTTGCTTCATCAATAGAATTTTGGACATAGAACATATCCATTTTGAGTGTTTTCTTTCTTTTCTTTTTTTTGTATTGTTTCGTGTTTGATGCAAATGCATAGACCAGAAGGATTGAATAAGTAAAATTGCTTAAATTGTATGTGTGAATGAATCTTTATTAAATTGTTGTTGGCCATGTGTACGTACTTAAAGTCAGGGGATCCTTGTAAAGTATCCTTCTTCACTATGGGGGAATAAACAGATGAAGATGTCATGGACTTGTTAAACTGATTTATGAAGTTCATCCGGCTGTACATGGTCATAGATTATGGCTACGGCTTGTGTCACGACACATTTTTCTGTGTCAGAATTGTAATATATAACCTTACATGTTGCCAAGTAGCGGTCTCTCTGTCTTCAACTGTGAATTATACACTCATCAAAGGCACATGATCCTGGCAGGTGAATATTTACTGTCATACTCACGCTGCCACTTATGATTCACAAGATATGATTCATATAATGAGGCAAGAATATTTTATCTTGGAGGTGTGTTTATATCAAAGGGCAAACACAGCTGCAGCTCGAAATAAAAATACAAACAAACAGGTATAAGTTGTAGCATGTTCACTGTCTTTGCATGTTAACATGCTAACATTGGCTAAATGCTACTAAATGCAAAAACATAACTGAGAATGATGGAAATGTTAGTTTTTCAGGTGTTAGGTAACACCATTAAACTAAAAACAGTGGATTTGTACTCACCCTGAAAACACCTTTAGGCTGTGCTCTTATATAATTAAAACAGAGCCCAAAGTAAATATTGAGGAAAGCATCCATATTACTCTCCTCATAGATATGTCACTGATCTTTTCTAAGGATTTCAGACTTTACAGCAGTCCAATTTCCTTTGGTTAAAGAGTCAGATTGTAGAAAGGTCACTGGGGTATTTAATTTTATGACAAACGCTTCCAACTTTAGAGAGACACACCTCTTTGTTTAACTTTCACAAAGAATGATTGAATAAAAACTGCTCCTGACTTTTTGTCCAATTTTACCACAGATTACAGTTCGTTCTGCCAGATTTTGAAAGAAAAAGAAAGAAATATTTTGTGGTTATCGTTTCCTAAACATTATAGACAGTGACTCTCATGAGGAGACCGTATGTTTGCTTGGCCAGACACAACGTCCTCTGTGGGAAAAAGAAGATTTCAGAGCAGAAGACTCCTATTTCACATTCTGTGCTGAGAAAAGGACCTAATCTGAACCTCAGAGAAGTGAAACCACACAAATGAGTCCTAAAATGAGATAAACTTTTCCTGCTTAAATATGTCTTAACACTCCTAAAATAGTGGTAATTCTGTAGAAAATCAACAGTTTATTTTAATTTAATGAATAAATTCCCAACACACAAGTCCTGACTACAAAAAAAAAGATCTAGAATTGTTTCTTCCATTTGTTGTGATAGAGAAGGAGAGGTTTAGGAGGAGTTGAGGAGCCCTCTGAAGAGATGGGTTTCCTTACTACAGCTTTATAAGTGACTCCAGTATGAAGGTCATTCTATCTTCAGTGAGCCGGGAGGAAGTCTGAGCGTAACGTTGGCCACTTCACTTGACCCTTAGCAGGAGCATTGTAGAAACAGGAGGCTGTGGTGTTGGGTTAAATTTGGTTTTACGGCTGTCTTGTTGGGCTTCTAGCCTTGTCTGCCTGCAGGAAGGCATTGAAATGGATATAAGCAGGTACAGAGAGCTTTGAGACGAAGTAGGGGGCGTGCAGAAGCTTTGTGGGTTAAAACTCAGGTTTAACCCTCGTGTTTTTTGGAGACTGGCATTTACGGTCTTGCTGTTTGGTGATGGTAACCGTATCCTTTACCACAAACTGAAGTTGACCATTAAGCATTGCCACATGCCAAGAACTCATTACATTATTGTGCACATCAGTGTCAGTTAGATCCTATCGAGGTTTAAGCATAGTATAAAAATATATTGATAGTGTCTGGTTCTGCAAAGGGGAGCCAGTGCTGAAGTGCCTTAAACTGCAATACCACTAAGGACTGCTAGTGGCCGGCTCCAAAAAACTTTTGGGGGCATTCAAAAAGTGTCAAATTCTTTCATGAAATTCAAAGTCAGTGATTTTTTTTTTCCAAAGAGTCAGCATGGTAGAATTTTCCAAATTCACTTCATCTGATCTGTGTTCTGGTGGTCCTGTTGAAAATATTTCTATAATTTATGAGATGTTTGGCTTTAAAGAGACCTATGTTTGCGGGCTTACCGAGTTTGATTGACATGCCTGGGGTGCAGTCAGGTTTCCTGTATAGCTGGGCGGGCACAGTGTCCTCCGGTTCGAAGTCAGAATTAAGTCAGAGCCACCACTAACTCCTCCCCAGTCTGTCCAAATACGGTCACTTCTGGTTCCAAAAAAACACAAGATGGCTATGGCTAAAATGCCAGACTCAAGGTTTCAACACGGCAGTTCAAAAAGCAATATAGTAGGTTGCCACTTGGGTCTAACTCCAACGTTGTATAAAATGTACTGTCAACACCAATCACAGATACAGATCATATGGGAATCCATTCAACTATGCTTAACAGCTGAGGTCTTAAAGACAGAAGAAATGTGACATTTTATTCATTAACTTCATGAGTGAAACATCAGCTCCAAATCAAGTTTATACAAATTATTTCTTAGAAAACCTTTCTGGTATTTGATGCGTACACACAGCAAAAATAAATGTGACTTAATGTACTCTTGCACTAACCTTTATATCTGCTAAGGACTTTACCTGTTATCCACAAGATATTACCGCCATTTCTATACCGTAGGCTCTTTGTAATGGATACCTAAAGCATTGGCCAGGAAGATAAGGCCATACTTGGTCTTTAAACCTGGAATGAAAGCACTTGAGTGTGCATAAATAAATTCAGCTCGTCTGGCTGGCTGCTTTGTGCGCAACAAAAGCCAAGAGTTGCCGTTTTCAGTAATGAACAAAGACGCGGCAGAAGTGAGCTCCCTCCTCGCCGTGCCAAGATGTGTCTGCACATTTGCTACCGTTCTAATGGCACTATATAATCTAAATGCAGAGTCATTTCACACAGCTAACACTAATAATAGCTTGTGGAGGCTACTAAAAGAAAAAGTGCTTAACTTTGATGGTTCTGACAGCAAAGTAATAAACCTGATCACAAAATGCATAAAGCATCTGGCCCTAATTCAGTTTGGATTTGTTTCAGATACTGGTAAGATTTAACATGGCAATATTATCAATAGGCTTTATTATATTAAAGCCTGACACGTAAAAGAAAGAAATGAAAATAACTCTGAAGTAGTCATAAAGATAGAATACAGGCACAAATAAAACTGAGGAAACAAACTTAATGAAGGGAGTGTAAAATATCACAAAACATCAAACTAAATACAAACTAAATTTTAATAACAGACAATGAGCACTAATGAACAGGGGATCATTTATGAATGAGGTGTTATATTTGCTGATGACATTTCATATGGCTCCTATCTTGTTCAGCTTTGAGGTGTTAAGAGGACGAACACTCGCTCTCTAATCACACCTTCCTGCCCTCAGTTTTACTCAAATTAACCATAAAATCTCTTCTCTTCTCTATTCAAGTATTCTGTTGCTGTTTCTATGTGCAGTCCTTCTTTTTAATCTGTAATCTTATCATAACATGAATGCTTTGACTTGTAGATAGCTGCTTGCAGTTTGGATTTTCTTAAATCTGGTGATTTAGGCTTATTCTCTTTTTCTGTGTTATTGTAAACTGTAAAACATTTAGCTTTGAGCTTTAAGGCTATTTCTTAATTCTCCCTGAGCTGTAACATTTCATAGACTTTGCTCAAATCAGAGCTGTGGCCGTTACATTTTCTCACAGCAGCAAAATCAATATTAGTAATTTATTTTTGTTTAAAACGACATGCCGAACAGTTTGTAAAGTCTTCAATGCAATCTGAGTGTCAGGAGATGCGTATAACTGTTGAAGAGCTTTATGTGTTTGGTGGGATGACACACTGATTTTGCAGGATGCGACTTCTACTCAGTAAAACACATATTTAAATGTTCCCTTATGGAATTCAAGCAATGTTCTCGTGTTATCTTCGCTTTGATTGCATGCAATGTTCTTACATCAGAGAGTAGCAGATTAGAAAAGAAAAATCATTACTTTTGAAAGTGTGAGAGCCGCGAGTAATGTTTAAACTTTATTGCATTGTTCTCTGCCTCCAGTGCAAATGAAGTCTGTGTGCGATCGCTGCATGTCCACTTGTAGTGTTTCACAGAAAAGATGTGCGAGCTTGAATTGAAGCTGCTCTCTGAACTGCTGTGTGAGTGCTTAATACATGTAAATGACTGAATGAGTGAGAGGCTAAAGATTGTCACTTCATTGGTTGACTACCCTACAGTTATAAGGCTCTATAAATAAACAGGGTTCATCTACCTGTGACATGAACGCTCTTATAAAGTTGCCATGTGACCGTGAAATACAACCCACTTACGTGCAGATCTGAAAAGTGCCATCGCTCTGTGCGGTTCAATTAACCTCCGCCAGTTGGGGAATGGGCCAGGGGAGATGAGCAAAGGGCAGTGAGATGGAGTTCAATTAACCAAACATGTCTGCATCACATAAGTGCAGTTACCTTGGTATACACATAATTAATGACATCAACAATAATCTCAGTATCTTCAAAGGATAATGTGAATATTGGACTTCCTGAATTTCAAATATATTCCATTGCTCTTTCAAACCAATATTCTAAATTAAACTAACAACATTTCTGACATGGGCACACCAATCATCTTTTACACGAGCTGTATTAATTAATGAACGCAGTGCACAGCAGCTATTTATTGCTCCTATACAGGTGATAGTAACAAAGCAGTGACCAGTGTGCCTGCAGGGCAGAAACACTTCATACTCACAGGGTTTTTTGTTTGAGGCTCAACGCATAACGTGGTGTCTGTAGAAGTGTGATGACGGAATTTGAGACTATGTCGCCAATATACCATAAACGTATAACGCACCCGAGCCCTGCATGAATATCTTTTACACTCAACAGGTTCATTCAGTTAAAATAGTTAAAGGAGCATATCAAACCCATCAGTTAAAGTTAACTGATTGGTGTCTTTTTGTATTTCCGGCAGTGATGTAATAGTGAATTGCATCCCGAAGCTGTCGGGCGCTCAGTCACTCACCACTTCACCTTGCTGTCATACAGCCTTTTCAAATGGGAAAGTTGCCGTTATATCCGGCGATGCTTTCTTCGAAGGCAAAAACAGTCATTTTACTCTGCAGAAGACAGGAGCTGCTGCTTGTTATGTGACTTTGTTGGCAGTTAGTTCAGATCTGAAAAAACACCAAAGTCACAGGTTTTTTTTTCATGGTAGTATGAGTGGCTTTAAAGAATGTGCTACAACATTTAGATGACAGCAAGGTAAAGTGGTACAAATATTCTAAATATAGCATATACTTAAACAGATATGCATTTTGAGGTTGTTTTTTTTTAGATGAGTAAAATATGTTTTGTTGCTAATCCCATCCACAGTTTAACATTGCTTAGCTTCCTTGCCAAAAAAAGATGACTGATTCTCCAAACTAAGAACGTGCTGACTCAAATCTAGGACAGATAATACACTGACTATGGATTAAGTACCTCATACAATTCCACTTCAAACAATGTAAAATATCCTTTTAACTGCTACCGCTGTATTATCTGTTCTCAACTGTTAACATAAAACAATACCATCTGAAATCCATCAATGAGTACTTGCCATCTTTATAATAACTAGACAATACTTTGGAAATCATTAAACCAATCAAACTGCTCAATATTATCACATGAATTGTATGAGCAGAACATTTTAAGCTCATACATATAAATAGGAATTTAGGAAAATATATTCAACACGATACAGTTGCGAGACACCCTGAACATCTCTCTTTCAGAGGTGCTTGTGAAGAGCATCAGGTGCTCCATCTGACAGTACTGTATAATATTACCCCTCAGTCTTACCTGAGGCGACAGATTGTAACAGGCACATCCATATTTAAGTCACTCATAGCAGGTTGAGACATGACTTGGAGCAGTAAATCATACATCACTCACAGCACTTCCACTTCTGTCCGACCTGATATATGTGCTATTCTATTATTTTTTTCCCCCCAGGTGTCAGATTGAAGGGACGCAGGGGTAAGTAGTAAGAATCTAGTTATTATTGTTTGATAACTGTGCCATGATCATATGGATTTGCAGAAAGCTTAAAAGTCTGCATTAGTCATTTTAAAATGTAGGTTATTCAGTAGTATCTTTGTTTCATTCCTCACGCATGCACTTTGTGTTGCGCGTAGATAAACATACAAATCCCAGTGAAAAGAGGCTGTAGCTGGTGTGTTGAATCAGTCGGTTGAGCTAACAGCCAGAAGTGAATGAAATAAAGCAAAACAAAAGCCCAGGTGTCAGGTCAAGTTCAGGCCTCTAATTAACAATATGTATAAGGCTTGAATTTCAAATTCAAGTCACTGCAGAACTCAAAGTGATAACACAGGAACTGTTTTGCATCTGTATCTGTTTTAATCTCACCGTATATGCTGTCAGTATTGTCAGAACAGTGAATGTTAGCAGCTGATGTATTATCTTCTGCTTGAGCTTCAGTTTAACTACTGACCTTGTGGAAATGTTGGTGTTATTATGTACACATTACTATGCTGTACGTCACAAGGATATTGGAAATTAGCCTTTGTTGGATATGTAATTTCATTTTTTACAGACTTAAATCCTGGATCAAAATATCTCTTGGATAAGACCTTGTAGACCAGAAAATGTTGGCTACCGCAGCCATTTGCAGTCTTGACCTTTGTACCCATGGATCCTGCTTTCATTTCTCTCTTTGATTCAACTATCACAGAGACATAACTATTTCCATCACAGCAACACAAGGGGCAGGGTTGCTTGAAAGGCTGCTTGAAAGTAAGTCTCTTTGTCTGACACCAACATTACATTTGATCTAACCACGCTAATAACAGTGAGTCGGTGGACTATTGAGCAATCAGTGCGATGCAATGAGAAGGAAAATTAAGGGTATTGGAGCTCATCATGTCGGCTCTAAAAGTATAATTACAGTGAGGCTGTGTGCGAAGATCAGGGTCTGGTTGTTTACATGATAGCTCATAATGGCACCTTTTGGGGAGTACATTAGGATCATTTACCATACGGATGGAACAGTGTAAGAAACAATGATCAGACTCTGTGATGCAGGCATGCATGCGTGGTTTTACCTATTATAGGATGGCCATGCAAACATGTGGATAGGTTTATTAAAACTGCAGTGGAAACTGATTCCCTGTATGTACAGTTTGTTTGTGATTGCTTCATAAGAAAAGCCTTTAGACTGCAGCAGGGAATGTTTGGTCTATTGTGACAATACACTGTGTTTGAGGATGCAGACGTCTTTCTGCAGCTGCTTGAGGAATTCCCTTGAAAGTAAACAAATCATTTTGCACTTGCTGAAATGACAGATAATGTTGTTCCTTTACAGATAACAGTCTCTTTTTAACACTTAGTACGTGGAAATTCCTTCCATTACAACTTCTGTACAGTCTGTTGATGGAAAATGAGTAATAGTCATGTGAGCTAATGAGAGTGGTCTTTGTACTTTCAATATTTAAAAAGGTTTTGTCAATATTTGCAATAATACATCAGTCAACAAGTATTATGTTCCCTTGCCTTAGTTTTCTATAATGAAACAAGAGTTGTAACCACTATTAATAAATAATTCACAGCATTCATATCAAAAGATAATCAAAAACCTATTGCAAAGCTGAATAATTTAAAATGGCCCTCCCAAGAGGAGCTGCATACCTCAAATTGAGGCAGACATACTGTAATTCTGTGTACACTCAAAGACTGCAAACTGGTCCCTGAATAAAGTCAAACATCTAACACTAACATTAATATACAAGCTTGAGTACTTAAAATTGTGTGTTGTTTTTTGTTTTTCATCTTTCCAATACTAAAAGTACTTTTAATTCAGCAACTGAGTTGAGTGTGTTTGTCAGTGGGGCTGCAACTGTTCTTGTTCCGCAAACAAACATTTCCAAGAGCAATATTTGCCTTTATGAAGATGACTAATACTGTCTCGAGCATCTTAATCTACAGTATCTGTAAGTCCAGGTAGGCTTGGTAGTGGTCAAGGTCTCAGAAAGTATTTTTTCATTGCTACAGGTCCAGCAGCCCAGTCTCATCTTTTATAGCCACAGAATGCTTGCATAATTAATTCCAATCATCTGAACTGGCAGCTTCATTGTTTGATCGCTATACTGAATGGTGACATCAATCATAACCATTGCTGGTTTTGGTTCTCAACAATTTGTCAGATGCAGCCTGGTATTACCAGACCAAAATTTACTGTGTGAATATATTGGTTTAGCCACGCTCCACTGAAGACTCTTTCCAGTTCCTAAAGGCCGTAGACGGGTTCATTTTGAAACTATTAAAGACCTTTAACCAATTGGTTGCATTTTACAGATACATCTGAATATCAAGTATAAATATACTGACACCACTCATTCAGACTAATTCACCTAATACACTGGCCAATTAATTGAGCAATCGTTTCTAAGTTAAGCCTTTGCAGAAGATACTCAGCATCAAACATTACAAAGTGTTTTATAACTTGCATCCACCCCCACAACATCAACAACACCGCGAGTTACTGCAGCTTTATCAAACCATAATCCCCATTGAGGAGAGGGGAACTGCCTTCAATTCTATTGCTGATTTTACTGTATGCCCACAAAGCTTTAACTCTCAGAAACAGGCGGGCTTTATTTCTGAGGAAAAAAATGACATCTAATTCCTCTCGATTGCCCAGTGGGGGCAAACTAAAGCTGCTTTGAAAGGGCACTGATCTAAAGAGCCTCTCTGCTACGGCTTATTTTCTGGTTTTGATCTATCTTTTGGTCACAGTGGGTCTCTATGAGGGATTGTGTACATTGTTTGAGTTGACTGACCAAGCGCTCTGCCCTCTGGGTAATATAGCATGCTGCTCTAGCGATGGAAAGGCAGCCATTTTCTCCTTGACTTCTCAGGAATAAAGCCATATAAATACACACTTGTTATTTATTATTACAGGGTTTCTATATGAATACAAATTGAGGCAGTGTCTCATATTGAACTCAGGCATCTGTGTGACCAAATCACATCCATACATAGGCAGCAGGTACAGCAGAAGCAGTAAAAAAAAAAAAAAGCAATGTAAAAACAACTATTCCTGTAATTGATAGGTTTTCTTCCTGATTAAATTATTAGACATGTTGCTGATGAACAATAAGCTCAGTACTATGTGATAAATGCCCCCGTGCCCACTCATTCTACAACTTCAAAGTGCACCATCCTTTGAGACTTGTCTAACTTCAATGACAAGTTTGCACCATTCTGCTGCAGTCAGTAGTTTTACTCCTTGAGTTGGATCTTGAGTGGGTTGCGTCATCCCAACATGAAAGGAATTTTTAAATGTCTTGCACCATTCAACTTGTAGTTTTAATAAAAGGGAAAAACTGCTTAAGAGAGATAATTGTATACTTTGGGGAGATTAAGGCTGCAGGTTCAGTTGCATTTCCTGACAGTTCAACTGAATTTAATAAGCTTAACATCACTTTTATAAAAGAAAAAACACAATAGTTTTTTTCTGAAATTCTTGCCATTTTAACCAGTTGACAATTATTTGGTAAATTAGATTAAATCAAATTTAAGGATAATTTGGTGTTTTCTCTCAGGGATTGATTGTATCAAGGCCTTTGATGCCTCTAGGGGTTTTTCAAATTGGAGGCAAACATCTTGCTATTCTTTGGCAAGACAGAGCACTTCACATTTCAAAAATGTATTCATAGTGGGGCATTACTTCGACATACTAGTCATTAAATATGTGAACCTTCATCCCTTTGTAATTGGACTTCCTGTTTTACTATATACCTTCATCCTATGAGATTGGAAACTAAATCACCTCTTCCCCAATCCTCCTTTCTCAACACTTCAGTCCGTCCCCAAACTGGTAATAAGGTTGCTAAATAAATTAATTCTTTTGAGAATCTTATATCAGACAAACAAAGCTTTACCAAGTGAAACAGCTCCATTCACACATTCGTTTTACACTTCTATCCCAGACTGATGAAGCACTGAGGAAAGGGCAATTGTGCTATAGAGATGACCTTTAATAGATTTTACTTTTTCACTCAAAATGAAATGCAATTTTTATCAGTCACATTTCTTTCATTATTTGCAAATCAGACAAATCTGAATCAGAATCAGTTCTATTGGCCAAGGGACTTTGGTTATGTTAAACTTCCTGAAAGTAATTTTGAGCCAGACGGTTGAGGAAATTATGCTTGGTGGTAAATAACATGACAAAACTTTATGTTACTGTATTACTGTTATTTCGTCTAACCAACATACTGTATGGTTGCAAACTTACAAGTCACTTTTTGTCACTAATTGTCGAGAACATGTGTATCCTTTAGAGCTTTAAATGTTATCTTTTTGTACAACTAATACACTTGTGATGTTTTTCAAGGTCATACCTAAGCTTGTTAAATAACACAAATGTTGGTCCTGGGGTAAAATGATTTGCTACACACTCTCAACTAGAATAATATATAAATGCAAAAAAAAAAAAAAAAAAAAAGTTTAGATAGTGATTACTAAGAAAAACATGTTTTTTTCAAAATCTGAAAAATACTTTAAAGATCCCCATGACATGTTTTAAGATACATATAATACTCATACTTTACTTTAAAATATGATTTATTCCTGACATGTTTTTTTCCACAAAAAACTTAAAATGGCATCTACTCCTTTTCACAATACTGGTAATTTTAGTATCCATAGACTGCATAGTATATCAAAATATAATCAAATAAAACAAACGGGAGGTCATTTCTATTCACAAGCTGCTTCCTGTGCTTTGAAGCCACTCAATGCATTTTACCACAGGGCCTTGCTTTTTATTACAGTAGATAAATTTCACACTCACCGTTATGATTCATATAAAAAAAAGTTGGCCGTTTTTCAACTGCAACAAAAGACATGAATAGCATTGTATTTGTCTTTACAGCAGTGCTGAAAGTGCTTTTACGCACTGTACTATTTCACTACATTTCAAAACCACTAATTCTTTTTCCAAAATGCCAGACTAGTTAGCTTCCCTCCGAAAACCATAAATTCTAGGCTTGCCAAGAGTAATCTTAAGAGTTATGTTTTGTCCTGCCATACTACTTTTTAATAACTGATGTCTTTTCCTGCATCTACAAACAACTTGGCTCATTAAATATACCACTGCATTGATCTGAGTATCATTTAGTTGTTGTTTCTCCTCTCTGTTGAGGTTTATTAGCTCCCTCCCCAGCAGCATGAGTACAAAAGACAAACCTGAGATTTAGCAGCTCTGGGTTAGTTAGCTTAATAGTTAATCACTGTATATAGTACATCAACCGCAACAAGCTATGGATGGAGGGAGGACTCACAAATGCTCCAGATTGTGTCATCCTGTAAACTTCTTTACAGTTTATGAGCCGTTCCACCACAGTGTACTGTTTTAACAGCTCCAATAAAGCAGTAATAAGGTCTTATTCCTGTTGCAAAACATGGCCAGCAGACAGAAATACTTTTTGAGGTGGTGCTTGAGAAGCATCAGTTTCTCCAAATACCCTCTGCAATCAACCATCTTCCCCTGGCAGGTAAGACGTATACTTCCCTTCACCCAGAACTCCAAACTCTTTGTTTAGTCAAGGGAGGAGCATGCTATAAATCAATGTGACTTTCAGTGTCTGACATGCCTACTTATTTAGTTTATTTTTTCCCCCACTATATGACAATGAATATGTTTGGCCAAAAGGTAGACTCATGATGAAAGATATGGCACTGATGAGGTTTGTTATTTTAGTTCTTGATGTAGAGCAAGTTGGAGCTGCTGTGCCTGCAGGACATGATCAAAGCTGAGGCCTATCAAAGACCAATTAGAGTATCCTGTGAAAACACTGAGCCGAGATCAAAGACGGGGGAGCATTATATGACAGCTACTGGGATAAAAAAAATAACTGGATCCCGTTATTAGTGTGAGCGCATCCACTAATGGGGCTTTTCATAAAGAAATCCATTATTAAGGGATGGTGCTAGTGCCTGTTGAGGTGTTGTGGCCAATCTCTTGGATCACTGAAGCAAGAAGTGTGCTCTCCTTTTGCTTTTTAACATTACTGAGACTTTGTAGTACCATAAATGTTACTTATATCAGGGTTCCCACTCAAAGTCAAATGTCAAATTGCCATGCCCTATAATGAATGAAAAACAGTCCGCCTTTGTGCTCATCAGACAAAATCCAGCTACATTATTTTAGTCCCAGAAATTTGAGTTAGTTCACCAGCAATTTCAGTGCAAAACTTTTTTTTTTCAGTTTTGACTGCTTAAACAATGAATTGAGAAAAATATTTCTTCTTAAATGGGAACACAGTTATGGATTTCTTTGGGCTGCCCTGCCGAAAGATTCTCCTCCACTGGGCTGCAGCAGAGCAATGATGAGGCAACATGCTTCTTACTGTTGGATGTGAAGGGCTCCAAATCCCACATTTTACTAGATCAATAGTAGTTTTACAAACTTTACATCTGACTTTTCTGATGTGTACTCTTAACACCCAACCTTTACAGTCATCATTTTGTAGCCAAAGCTTTTGATATTTATATTTTCCTGGCTTCTTCACCTTTATTAGCAGCTACAACAAGCATATCTTTACTTAAGTGATTGTTGATGAGAGCGAAGAAGATAAAACCACTCAGGAAAGAAGTTAAAAAACACAGAATAGAAAAACATGTGATGGAAAATATTATATTTTGATAAATGGCAACAAAAGCCATGATATTCCATGACTTAGCCAAAATATGATACACTTCCTTGACTTTCCATGTCTAGAATAGACTTTTCTCAATTGCATGATATTCCAGAAATTCCATGACCAGTGGGAATCCTGTAATATACAGCAAATACTGATGGTTTGGATCACACAAGGTGGGCTTGAGGTGCATCCTACATTGCGAACGCTGTCCAGTCACATTGAAAGTCACAGCAGATCCAGCAGGACAGCCTTTGTTACTGCTGTGACAACACCTGTCCCGTCTAATGCACACACATTATTTGATGGATGAAGCAAATTTCGTAAAAAGACTGCAATATTGCGTATGAGCAAAGTGAAAGACTGAAGAACAAAACAGTAGGATGTGGAGAGTGAATTACAGGCTGTGGTGCCCTTGCACCACTAAATACCCTTAATATATGAGAGAACAAAATGACACGACATTCAGTTTAATGCTACATTGTCTTCCTTGTTCTTAAGAAGCAGGTGTGTTGGTGAGATTTCAGCAAGGTCACACAAATTGTAAATCGCTCCAACAAAAGAAAATGTACCAAAAATGAGGATTTGAAATTAGTATTCCTTGAGTTTGTGTCCAGGGCATTGTTTTCTTTATCATACCTCAAACATGGTATTCTTTTATGGTCGTAAAATATTTTTAATTTCTATTTAAATGAGCAGATTCAATAGTCCAAATTCATATTTATTGCAAAATCAGTTTGTACTTTTCTCCCCATACACATTTTGTTCAAGTGGATGGCAAATGTTGATATTTACCAGTCTGGTTTGCTGAGGCAACACCATATGGATTTTTTCAAAAATCGACATGCTGGTATGATCCTAAACAGATGGTAATTACCACAATAGCTGCCACTCTCTGATACAACTCAGTGCCGCTTTGAAATTAACATCTGGCTCCATCATTAAGTCGAATACACAAGTGACAGAGAAGGCCAAAATAAGTCAGCAAAAATGTTGTACGCCAAGTCATTTTCCACTTCAAAGGTCTACGTTGTTAAAGGCAAGCATCCTCCTATTCAACCACTTTACCGGCACAACAGTGTGATGATGTCTCGCCTTGAAAAAAACCGGATTCATCATGTCCTCAATGTCAGATGGTGTAATCACTGCTGCAAAAACATATGCAGGACACATACAGGTCACTTAATAGGGGTGAACACCAAGTTAAACTTAACACACACTGTGGGGTTTCAATTGTGCACATAGCTTACTGCTGCGTCCAACAGCTGCCACAGTCTCTGCAGTCCGGTGAAAGAACCACATGAAAGATGCTGTATATGAAAATAAATTTGCCTTTGGAGTAGACTGCATATATACACATGCATGTACCAGAAGTACACAAGCTAAAATAACTAAAGAACCAGTAACATTCAAATCGCCTTTAACTGAACTGAAATAATTTTCTATAGATCTATTTTTACTGGACAGTACAAAATTAATACAAGTGAGAGAAATTCTATTACCATGAAAAGTTAATTTTCAAATCGGAGCTCTGATTTTCAGACTCCTCTAAATACATTTATAGATGGTATCATCAGGAGCTGCTGAGATACAGTGAGGTATAATTAGATTAGCTGTAGAAAAGATCATGCTCATTTACTTGTGAGCCAGAGAGTTACAAGATCGAATAAACTTTTAATTAATTGGGTTTCTACAAATGCTATCACAAATGAACTGAGAGGCTGCACAGAATCTCTACTTTTACTAACTCTGCGGCACAATATACATGACCATTGAGGTCGTGCATCATAATTCAGGTTGTGACCTATGTTATTATAACAGTTATCACAAATGCTTTTCATAGTGCCGCCGCATGTTGTTGTTTATTTATTAAATGTAAGAAAAGAAAACTATGTGGCTGCACCACAACTAAAAACAGCGTCTCTGAATAGCGAGTGTGAGAGTTTGACTGTGACGGAGAGACAGCTATGAATAATGCTTCTTCAGAGTGTCGGTGCAGGTGAAGAGCTCTGTCAGTTCCTGTCACAAGTCCCCACTCTGAACACATCAACTGGCATGAAACACACTGGCCACACTTAACGCACCGCAACAGCCGCTGTCAGGCCGCCGCCAATCACACCGCGAGGTCAGTGGAACCCATGAAATCTGAACCCCTTATAGTTTCCGTGACAGCCGATAATTAATAATTAGATCCCAAAGGAAATGGCTTCTTCAATCAGCCTCCATTATTGTGCGGGGTTTGTGAGTGTTTGGTCGTCAAATGACCGCGACTGATCATGCGAGGAGCATAATTACAGTCAAGGGAAAACAACCGCTTGTTTTTGTTTTGTCCACCTCCTTATCCCCCAACATCCTGAAGAGAAGCATTTGTCACACCTACAAGTACGAATTCTACCGTCCTCTCACTCTGACAACATCAGAGAGGTTCACTGGAGTCAAGTTTTAAGCAGCACTGAGAGAAATATACGCAGAACACATAGAGACACGTAGCAGTGCTGTGAGAAAAATAATTGGCCTTTTAGTGATAATAAAGTTTCTGTATTTGATATTAATAGTTTTAAATTGCTTTAGGTTTTGCATAAAGTATTGTTGTAAGTATGCAGAATTTTGCACCCTCAGAGATCTCAAAGTGTGCAAAACCCATCAATATCTACATTTAAATAAAAAGCATTACACCACATTTCTATAATACTGTTTATATCACAGAAATTACTGAATGTCACAGCTTCCCAGCAGTCTTGATTTAAATATCAATCACATGTTTGTAAATTACTGTCACAAAAATGAGCTACATGTTCAAACGTCACCTTCTAAAATGTTTAAATATTCTTTTGAAAGAAAATGCATCAGAGCAACAATACAAATAATCAACAGCTCCGGTGACCCTGCTCCCTAAAAATAGCAACAAAATGAGAGTAAGAGTGAATTGTGACTGCAGCCAATCCTTCTGCCACACTTTGATAAGCAGGGAGGACGGGTGGCTCAGCTGTGCAATGAAAGCCTTGAATTTAGTTAATCTATTCTTCATTGTACTTGTCTATAGCAATGTCTGTAGAGTCACCTCTCATAAACACCTCGTCTGTCAACGGGAGGAGGAGCATTCGTGTTTTACAATGTAAATTCTCTCCCGTCATCGTTTGACTTTATTACAGTGAATACAAATGTTGTTGTGTCGTGAACACGTTCGAGTCACAGGGTCTGGATCAAACTAACAGCACTGGTCATGAGCTTTACGAGCCACATGCCCCCCAAAGCAAGCAGCTATGAAACTATTCCCGTTAATTACAAACCTATAATCAATCATACGATTCACCTCTTCAGGACATTGTCTTCCCAGTTTCCCTGACTTTGTAATGAAGGGTGAAGTTTCCGGAAGAAGGTCAAAAGAAAAACAAATTGAACCATATTCAAGAATATAATGATGCCACACTGTGTTGTGTCAATTTACAACAAAATGTTTTTTTTTAGGTCTAACAAATGAAATCACGAGTCTAAAAATAACTCTTTATCAACTCTAATTAGTACACATACCACAGTAAATTGTGTATTTAATATGTTGTGTCTCTGTAAAATATTGCTTGAAACTAAACTGAGCAGCTGGATCACATTAATTTTTTTAATACCGAAATAGCAGTGTATTTTATGAATGTGGACTCTGTGATTACTTGCAGCTCAACGGGCTTCGCTTGTGCCTTGCAGAACAATTTTCATTCAACAGCAGAAAAAGCTATACCACCCTCTGGGTAGCAATCTACTTCAATTCAGGTAA
Source organism: Brachyistius frenatus (assembly GCF_029030835.1). Classification (NCBI taxonomy): domain Eukaryota; kingdom Metazoa; phylum Chordata; class Actinopteri; family Embiotocidae; genus Brachyistius; species Brachyistius frenatus. Next base: position 5,562,198 of record NW_027210620.1, on the reverse strand, counting down.
TTTAATTCCAAAGCTGTTATTACCGAATTCAGAAGGAGCATGATATCACATAATTTGTTCATATTCACTTGACAACTCAGTGGCTTTGACGTGGGAATAGTAATGTTTTCATCCGAGGCTGTCAACAAATAATAAAGACAAAGACAAAACTGGATGCTACCAGTCGAGGAGACAAAACCTCTGTCCCAGTGGCCTCAGTTTCATTTCATTAAATTTGTAGGGAATCTGTCATAGGTCTTTTTGACAAATGTGTTATCCCACATTGCATGTTCACTCCCATTTAGAGCACTTTTTATATCAAGAATAACACAAGTTTATCAAAAATGCTTCGTGAAGAAATTAAATCAAGAATAAAAATGATCATCAAGAGATCATCCGAGCTTCCTCTGCAATGCCTTGTTGCATTTATTTCCCTTGTTGAGATCAGCTTCAGTACATGAGCTGTTATTCTGGGACTCCTTGCGCCCTAGCCATGAGCCGCCTTGTTCGAGTTTAACCAAACGAATCAGAAGACAAATGAAACATTGTGAAGAAGCGCCATTAAAGAGTCGTTCAGTCAAATGTCATTATTGACCTTCAACACCCATGTATAGGCTTACAACATTCATCAAGTAGCACAGAGATCAATAGATAGATTCCCTTCAGCAACACTAAACTGAGTGACACGTTCCAAGGTCACGCTATTTTTACTGGTATGTTGTAGAGGACATGTAGGACAAAGCAAAAGGAATCTGAATGATGTATTATGTTATCTATCTTTTATGTGTATATGTTCATATGCTCCTCTGATGACGATTATAATTACTGCTGGTTTTTTTTTTTAACTTTATTTTATTCTATTGGGGTCCGATTCTGTGAGGCATAAGGCCAGAACAGTTTCGGAGCAAGGAGGTAAAACAAAAAAAATGCAGGGTTTAGTTCCATTTGTCATCCAATCACGGGCCTCTGCAATTCGAGCATCGGTCTCATTTGCCAGTCACCAATTCAATCCGAGCACAGCCTCTGCATTCAGGGACAGGCAACTAGGTTGTCACTTTGAATGTTTTTTTTTTTCTCATTTCAGGAAACATGAAGACAGCTGGTTCAAATTGATTCTGCAATACGAATAAGTGGGGGAATGGGATGGGGATGCACTGTTGCGAGGTGTGGTGGCTGCAGGCACTGTGTTTTTGTTGCTGCTCCTTAGAAAATAAACATCTGTGGAATAATGTAGCTTTGTGAAAGGTTTGGTTGCTGTCTTTAATTTTTTTTTTAATTACAAAGACACAATTTTGTACATGAATTCTGATTTTTTTTTTTTAGGTTGATGTTGATATCAGTCTTTGAGGGTTAAAAAAAAAAATAATCTGAAAATAGATTCTGTACAGACATTTGTCTTTACTGTATCAGCCAATAAATACACTATGGATAGGTTGTGATTTTCACAGTCATTTAAAAAAAAAAAAAAAAAAGAAGAAATGTACGCGACTATCGTCTTGTCTTATGTACCCTCTCTTTACGGGCGCATTAGTGATGCAGTAGTGATGCATTATCACTGCCAGAGGGGAGCAGTAATGCACCTAAAAGCCGTTTGCCTTCATCGTTAAAAAAACAAAAGGAGAAGGAGAACAAATCCTTACCAGGCTGCGGTAAAACAGGTGTAGTGCCGTGAGAATAGACGCTACAGTACCAAGAGGAGAAACATGCAAAGACTACCACCACCGTCAAAACTTGATGTTCTCCAAACAATATATAAACAAAAATTAGGTGCAAACTCACCGATCAACAATGAATGGCTCGCTGTCACCAGACAAGCTGTGATGTGCAGAGCAAACAACTTCCGTCATGTCAAAGATGATAGCCAAACACACGCTGCTCATCAGCCTTGTCACAGGTGAAGTTTGACAGCCTTTGTTGAACTCAAGTTATCGTGTGAGTGGGGATAATCAATTAGTTCCTGGTGAATACTGAATCACATGTTTGCTTAAATAGCCGTCCTATGATACACACCGACACCAGTGTGTCTGCAATTAGCAAATATCCATCAACCCATTTATTGTTTTGCCTGTAAGGTGTTCGTATTAAATGAATTCAAAGAACTATATAAACAAATAATTACAAATATTTTGCAGCGGCAGCGTTTTTCCATACAAGATGAGAAAGTTACTGAAGCAAGCAGAGTTCACTCAAAAACTGCAAGCTGGACGCGATGTTTAACACTTCATTCATCTGTACTGTGATCTGCTGCATTTCTCGTCCGGTCATTCCTCCCAAGTGCAACCTGGAAATCTACTGTAGGCTGACAACTGAAAATCAGGCCTTTCATGATTGTGTTATCTGCTATTAACACTGATGCTCTGTCATCTTGTCATTGCTGTATTGCTGTGGCTGTTAGTATTGAGCAGCTGTCAGCGCACACAACTGAGAGGCTGTTCCTCATTATGCATACATAATGACTAGAGTACTAATTGGATGAAATACTGTATAATCATTGATAAATAATGCAAATAACGCCGTTTAATCTATTTGCACCTTACATTCTTTTTAATAATCACCCTTTTTATATTTATTCATATTCAGTCTTTTCACAAAGAAATCAACTTAATTATTATAAATTTATTATGTACTACTTGTTACTGAAAGACACTAATTTACATCAGTTGATGATATTTAATGAACATTGAGCACACCACAGAATGATGAACACGCAAATCAAGTATTGGGCTGAAATGAATTAATGATTAAATGAGTTGTTTTTCTTCCTGATTCTTCTTTCACTACTTCCATCATTTCACTCACTCTAGAAGCGTTAGGAGTAAAGTTTTTTTTTTTTTGCAAAAATATACAATGAATAATACATGTATAAAACCTATGAAAACAGACATTTCAATTGTTTTGTAGTAGTTATGTCTCCTAATTTATGTATATATTTCACAAACTAAAACAGTTCATTTGTTACAATAGAACTGTAACAACTTCAGTACAACAGTCTGTTATAACATACCACAGTAAGTATGCTCGGTAATTTTGGATTTATTCATTATAAGCTAATCTACAAGTTAGTTTCATCCAACAATTTGAATGAATCTGCACTTTCAATTTCTACAATAAAGTGGCGTAAAAATAGAAACAGACTCTTAAGCAACAAGTGAAAATGGCAAAATGTGAAACTGTTCGATGATTGAATAAAGTGCAACAGACTTCCCCTAGTTGACATTGTCGACTTGGCAGTCCTTATAAACTTCAGGAAAGATTGCCCTGTCAAATGACTCAGCATGGTGTCTCCTGCTTAAGTAAGTGAGTGTGTGTGTGTGTGTGTGTGTGTGTGTGTGTGTGTGTGTGTGTGTGTGTGTGTGTGTGTGTGTGTGTGTGTGTGTGTGTGTGTGTGTGTGTGTGTGTGTGTGTGTGTGTGTGTGTGTGTGTGTGTGTGAGGGAGAGGGGGGGGATCCATAAAGAGAAAAGGGACAACGAGCAGCAGCTATTGATGTTAAGCCTTGACAAAAGCTTCCCATTTTTATTGAGGTGCACTCAGTCTGTTAAGAAGCTACTGTAGCTGCAGGCAATTATTGATTCCACTCAGTAATCAGTGACTGGAAATGACAAATTAGGACTCTCGATACATTCAGACCAACACAAAGAGACCGCAAATGTGCTCAAATGTGATTTTGTTACAGCAAGGGAGAAAAAGAGGCTGAGGAACTGTTTACACATCATTACCTTCCGCAAATGATACGCAAACATTTTTTGCATTTGCCAAAGATGTCCTGTGAGAAACGTACTCCTTATTCTGGTTAAACCAGCTGTAATCAGTCGTATTACATTAACAATGGAGGAAATTTCTCGGTATATTTGAAAGGGGATGCTTGTATTGACAAACCACACGGATATTATCACCAACTCGTCAGTTCAATGGAGCGTGTTCAGGATGTTTTGGTTTTAAGCACCACAACTTAACGGTTTTCATTATGTCATCAACCTCATTTTAGCGACAGAAAAAAGATCTGAAATGCACCAGATGCTGCTCACGAAGCAACAAACAACAAGCAGAAAAAGTTAACACACTTAGCACAGTGAAAGATTTTGGTTGATGATAAGCTAATTATCTTTCTGAGGGTGGGCAGTGGTTAGTACTCTCGCCTCCCAGCAACAAGGCTCCGGGTTCAAACCTTGGCGAGGACCTTTCTGTGTGGTGGCATGTTCTCTCTGTTCCTGACTGGGTTTTCTTCAGGTGTAATAAAACTCGGGATATTTACTCACAAAGGGTAAATCTCTGTGCTCTCTGCACGTTCGCACGCAGCGGAAGCAGTCCGGGAACTATCTGATCCGCTCAAATATTCTGTCGTTTAGGTACCAGGACGTGTTGGTAATACATAGAAGGCGCAAAAGATGCACATTGTTTGGTTGATCCTCAGCAAATCGACCTGTTTTGCAGTTCCGGTATGAGGGCGTGTTGGAATATGTGGCTGATGCAGGAAGGACTCGCTCATGTGATCCACGGATGTGGAGAGCAATGAGCTTCCCATTAACAGATGATGACTGGCTGCTGTCAGGATGACGAGGTTGCTCATTTATCTTCGTTGACATCCTCAAACATGCAGGTCACAGAACTTCAACAGTGGCGCCACGTTCTTTGAAAAGCTATAGCAGCCATGCGCACCAAGGAAAGACCATGCAAGCACACTCACCCACAAGCCTCTTCATCATCATTATCTCAACTCAGTTCTTCACTAAGAGAAGCACCATAACATTGTTATACTGCTAATACTGTTTCATTTAGATGTATCTTTTTGCATACACCAAAGCATTATTTTTTTTCTCTGTATATATTTTAATTATTTTTGAAGGCTACACTGACCTAAGACTAAAAACCCTGGGGAAGCATCTACTGTGGTTATAACCATTCCTGGCACTTTTCTGAATTGTGGGCTGGAATAAAACAAGATGACAGTTTGGTCTTAAATCACAGGCCTTGGCAGTAGAATTATAAGTGATAGTTGGTGGGAACTGCTGAGGTGACTGAAGGCTGAGGCCTGACCTTGGGGCTATGCAGCACACTTATGTGCGTGTCACGCTGGCGTTAACTGATGTGATGGGTTGTTTGTGTGGTGTGTTTGATGTGCACAAGGCAGGTCGTGACACCTATTTTTCAGTCTGGAACGCTGTGAACTGTTGTAGTCATGCGCAATAAACAAAGAATTTTCTGATGCCAGGTTTCTTTTTGTAGTCTGGATTCTACTATCCAGGTAAAATAATTACATTGCAATACAAACGTAACAAAAAAACTAAATGCAGCATTATTAAAATTTCCCAACGGCATCTAGTGGATGTGTATCCCCGTGGGTGTTTACGTTAATAGGATTGTTTATCTGTTGACTCACCCAAAATTCACCCATGTCCTTCAGTTGTATTTGACCGACTTCAGGAAGCGTCTTATCAGCATTGATGACATATTTCCATCCGTTTGACAAGGTTATAGGTGCTCCAGTGTCTGTGTAGCAAATTACATATGGGGTTATGCTCCTGAAGAAGCTTGGGGGAATACAGATGACTTCTTTCTGTGTCAGCCTGGGCCTACGATTAATACTGACGAGAGCCATGCCTCGGTATTGACGATATCGGGCGAGACAGTGTTTCATCTGTTAAGTGAATGACAGATTAGAAGATGGTTTGCGCTCGCTGTTGTCACTCAGGGAATTTCAGATTACACAGATGTTGGTCCTACATACTAAAATCCAGTTTCTCAAAAGGAGAAAAATAAATTATGCCTACAATATTATCTGTGATAGTGATACCGAATCAGTGTCCACGCCCATTGATTGCCCTGTAATATATGACTCCTCTGTTTTAGCCATTGATTACTATCTCAGCAGAAACGTGGGTCCGGGGATAAAATATGCAATCATCAACATATTAATTATACTTCATCCCAACTGGCTCTCCTCCTCTTCAAGCAGTAAGTCATATCACAGCCATGGGACATTACACAATGTCACACTGGGGATCCATAACAGCAAACAGCTGCTTCTGGGCTGATTAATATCAAACCAGATAAGTTCAGGGGCTTTTTTTTTTTTTTTTTTTTTTGAATATTGGGAATAAATTCCTGTAGCAGAAATAGGTCTACAGTTGATAAAATAATACAGAGCTGAGAATGTACTTTCTGAATTATGCATTTTCCTCCTGACAACAGGTTTTTGCTGGAAGTGACACATCACAAAAAGTCTCCAAAATCCACTGCTCCTAAACAGCTTTGAATGCAGCGCTCATAAACTGCACTGACAATAAACATCAGGAGTTTTGTTTGGCAAGGTTGAGCAGGTGAAGTATTAAGTCACAAAATTTCCCCTTTGTGAATTTCATTCCCCCTGTCAGCATTGCAAACAAAATGACAGCTATGCATCTCACATACCTACAGCAAACTGGGAACGGCAGCAATTTTTTAAAACATAATTTAGATGGGGTCAGTTTTTATATTGTCAGTGTTGCTATGACACCAGTCAACCCGCTGACTGACTGTAATGTCGCCTTGATGAAACGCCTGCTGGTCAACATAGAAGGCGGCCGTCTGGCATCTACGCAGGTTCAATAGAACTTTAATTGTTTAAAGGATGATCTTGAATTGACCGCAGCTGTCTGCACGTCAGAGGGAAGCGGAAGAAGAAACAAGCGGACGGTTTTCCAATTTAACAGAATCCTTCAGCCTCCAAGTCTAAGAGAAAAATATTACAGAGAGGTTTGCTGAATTATTCAGATCAAGGGTAATCCCGTCCCCAGCGATGGGGAGAGGTGGACTGTACATTAATCATGTCTCTGCCTGGTGCTGAAAATGTGTTTAGGCCTCGATTCAAGATCTCGGAGATAGCTGTTGGTTGTTTATGGCAAGTAGCCACGTATAAAAAGGGTGGAGGTGGGAGAGAGGAATAATTGACATGTCACTCATGAGATAGTACTTCATCCTCTTTCTCTTCTATGAAGTTCAGAGATTTATGATGCAGTGATTTACAGACATTTACAGGTCTGCCATCATGCACTTGTTTTACTGGAGATAGCCTCGCTCTCAGAGCTCTGCAGCCCTGAGAGATACACACAAAAAAAAAAAAATGGGCATTGCGCTGTACATGTGACAGCCAACAACAAGTTGACCTTGAGACCCACAAGCAGGTGGAAGGTGTTTTAGAAGAAGTTCACTGTGTCCATCTATCTTGACAAAAAGTAATTTCTGTTCACCTTGGTAATGAGGAAAAACGTCAAGTTGTTGGCAAACTTTGGGTTCATAAGAAGAATCCAAACACTCCTTCTGTCCTTTGACCTCTTCGTGTCACATGCAGAGCTCACAGATGTGTTTCATTAAGTGAGCCTAAAAAAAGTGTCCTTTGGATCACAACAGAACAGTCATTTTAATTTGATAAATAGTTTTTGGCAAGTAAACATCCGCTGACATTCTGTCCTTGTTTGAGATGCAAAATAAATCAGCTATTGATTAACAGTGCAAGATGTATGTGTACAAGCGAGCACTCTGTACCCTGTTTCAAGTGAGAAGTTCATCTGATAAAAGCTATTATAACCTTCATGCCTGACAAATATGGAATTCATAATAATGGATAAACTATTCAGTGTTGACTGGAGCCATAAAATCAATTGGGAAATGTCATTTAGCCATATGACTAGAGAGAATTGCCTTTTAATGGCCCTGAATGTTACAAGGAACACACATCACAGTTTTAAACACTATTCATTTCAGATAAACAACTTTGATAATTAATAGAACATTTGCATTAAGACTTTACTCAGGATAAAGTTAAATACCTGGAGGTCATCTGTAACTGTCAAATAAAGGTAGATTTTATTGAATATTAATCACAGCCTTAGTCATTGCCACCATATCACAGTTCTAACAAGTATCAAGTAACAAGTTTTTATTCTAAAAAGAACTATATATTAAATAATAAGAACGGTATTAGAAAAACAGATAACATATATCTGTGTGCCCTATTTGGGATTCAGAACAATGACGGTGTTGCAAGAAAACTTTTAGTGATTGATTTTGAAAATGAAGGATGCTTCTGCCCTCATATGGAAGCTAAACACACTTCAATAAAGGTTGAAAACAGAACTCGGCCTTCGAAGTCTTTGTGAAAACAGCATCGAACAACAATTTCAAAGGGGAGATATCATGAACAAAAGTTCGACCAAAAGCTTTGTAAACATTATTTCAGTCCGGTAACATGAACACAGGATTCACAACAGCATAAACCTGCTGTCAAATTAACAACTCTGCCCCTCATGTCAGGACCAAACAAAGTAAAAACAGTTAAACAAAAGTTAACAGTAGTGTACAAAATAACTGGTATAGTAAATATATACATGCAGTCCACAATAGTAATTTAACTGTAACTTAGAGGGCTGTGTTAGCTACACAGTAGCTTCAAAATGTAAACATAACGGCTTGCTTGGTTGGAGTAAACTGACTGTCAAACAACTACTTTAACGCTACTTCGTTTGTTGCTGGAATATTTAAGGCCTTTATCCTGCATACATTTCATAAAGAGAATTCAGACACAGAAATAAGACATGGACATACAGTATTGTGCACTATGAAGTAGTCTGGCATAGTCCGTTCTGTCTCCATCGTGCAGAGCCGGCGTTGGATAACGGTCTGTCTGGACCCATTTACCATTGAATAGGTGAAAAAACCCTCTGGTTTGTTTGTATTTCTTTGAGGCAATCACAATAGTCTTGAGCGGTGGTAAACCCAGGATGCAGCAACGATTACCTTGCAAAATATTTTCGGGGGAATTTTTTTTTGTATGTGTCAAGGCGAGCTCTGGCACTAACATGTCTAAATCCCTGTGGAAAGACCTTCCCACCATGAAGGTCCCTGTAACGGGATCGGTCATTATTGGAAAGTTGCAGACTATGACACATTTAATGATGAGGTCATCTAGTTATACCATGATTAAAACAGATGTAGACTTGTTGTGCTTCTTTTGTATTCCATCAAATGTGAAAGAGTTAAGGTGAATATTTTTAGAACAGGTTCAACAACATCGTTGTTTACGGCCTCATCGTCATAAGGCTGTTACTTACTCTCCTATATTATTTTCAGTTTTGATCGGACACATTAGGTTTTTGATTTGGTCGAAGTATCTCAGTCTGGCCTATTGATGGGGACAGAGAATATGTTCCCATCAATTTTATCTGTAGAGCACGACGTTATCAATTTTGGCCTCGCAGTTTTGTAGCTGTTACTGACTGAATTTGAAGAGGGGTTTTTTCAGGTGGATATTTTTTTAAATAGCCCAGGGCTTAAGGGGTTAATGTCAGAAAACCCTCAATAGGGTCTATCCACACTTGCCCTATGTTTAATATGAATGTAATACTATCGAGGCTCAATGTTTCACACTGTAAAGATCCCAACACTGTCACGTCTGTAAGACCTTCTTGTATGATTCATCCTTTGCAGGACCTCAACATCCAATTACTATAAATTTTACCCAACACATCATCGCTTGTCTTGCGGGGTTAGTTATAACTGCTACTGTTCCCTTCCAATCACGGTCCTCATTGATCAGCCAAGAACCAGTGACCTTGTGGCCTGAAGGCATACGTAGGCTGTACAAATTAAGTCCACTAATCAAAGGAAAACAAGGATTTAGGTATAAAAAAGGGCAACACGTGTCTTTCCCAACATGTTAAATTGGACTTCAGGATGGTGAAATATTTCAAAAAGTATTACCGTCTTTGAAAATCACTTGCAGAGGTATTAAAAGGACTATATCAAGGTGAACCTGCTTTAAAAACAAATAAATAAAAACTTTTCGGATTTTTGTCCTTGGACAAACTTATTTAAACTGGCACTTATTTAGCTTTTCTTCTGAAATAAGTTTTGATAGAGGATATTCAAATTCTATACAAGGATACAGTTGATGAGATTGTGACCCTTTGCAAGCCTCAAATGTATTTAAATGTGTTTAATTTATGGATTGTAATATTGCATTATGCCAAACAGAGATATGGCGCTGAGAAAATACATTTTCATTTCAGCTTCAAATTGTTATTATTTTCTAATTTTGTCCTATCCTCCACAGTGTTCCTTATTTACATATCTATTGACCATGGAAAAGACACCACGCTAATGAGAAACTGTGACTGCCATTTTCCAGCTCAGTGCTTGAGGTCAGGTTTAGATTGGCAGAATTTTACTAAAAGCATACATACTGTGGATTTCTTTCTCTTTCCTATTAGAGTTTTTCACCATATTATTACTTCCTTATCGCTGAATTGTTTGTGATATCATTTTCTGGCCATTTTTAATTGGCAACTGTATGGGGAAAAATGCATTCTTTAAAATTTGGACAGCATATAACACCTGTCCATGATATAAATGATCAGGATATTGTCTACGGCACAGTGGTGCAATGGTTAGTAATGCCTCACGGCGAAAAGATTCCGGGTTTGAATCCGGGCCTGGGCCTTTCTGTGCGTTTGCATGTTCTCGCTGTGCCTGTATGGATTCTCTCTGGGTACTCCGGTTTCCTCCCACTATCCAAAAACATGCATTTCAGGCTGATTGGTGATTCTACAAATTGCCTTTATGTGTGACTGGTCCCCATCTGTCTCTATGTGTTGGCCCTGTGTCATCCTGGCAACCTGTCCAGGGTACCCTGCCTTCACCCAAAAGTGAGCTGGGATAGGCTCCCCCCGCCCCCATGACCCCGTTCAGGATAAAGCGGGTATAGATGGTCTGAGTTAAATTTGCTACCTCATGCATATTGCAGGTTGGTCATTTTAGTATTCTATTTTGCCTATGTTTTGCATCTACAGAAATCTATAGGATACATAAGCTGCAAACACATAAAACTGCAGTTGACAGAAAATTGATCTTTATCACACCAGCAGTAAAACTTACTCAAAACACTGCAGTGCACTGCAGTGCAATGACTTAGTATTGATGTTTGTGCAAAAGAGACAATATAAATAATGCATTTTGATCGGAATTGAAATTGGATTTCCAGTCATAGGGAATGGTTGACTCCTCAGCACAGTTGAGAGTATATACCACATCTGATGAGAGAAATGTCAATGACAAAACGGATGTTAATGGTGTTAACCTGCATCAGCAGGAGAGAAAGCACCGTGTGTGTGTACGCGTGTTTTTATGTTTTTTTTCTGTGTGTGCGAAGGCTCAGGATCTGACGAGATGAATGACAAAGAGCGTGAATAATTTCTCACCTGTGATGAACTGTGTGTACATATTTCCCTGCACTGTGCACCTGAGGCTCACACACAAATGTGTTGCGATGCTGGTCAAGTTATAGCTTTCCTAATAACTGTGAGAAATAAGAGCATCTGTGCCACAAGACCCATTGTGTGTCCAACCAAACACAGCAAAAACAAAATATTTTATATTCATACTGTGGCATATTTACAGTTGCCCTAGTGAGGCAGTTCATCACACACATAATAGAAATAGTCATCTTTACTTGTATAGCACATTCCTTATATACAACTCAGTGTTTTCACATCATTGTGTATGTATGTTGTGCATTACTTACTGCAATGGTCACCCTGAGAGCTCAACATAATGAACATTGAACAAATATTGAATAGTAATTTTGCCCATCCCCAAAGGAAGCAAATTCAGAAACATATGTTCATCAATTTGACAACTTGTGTAACTTTTAGAGAGTGCGCCGTAAATACATACAACACAAAACATTACAGACAACACAAGATAGGTGTTTACAGAGGACACTTAAAGTTACAAAGGACATTTAAAATAAATACAATATCTGCATTAAATCGAGCATTAAAATACAATGAGACAGGGTGGAATTGTTTAAATACAAGAAACGTGAGAATAAATAAAGAACGGGTGCAATATACATAAATGCAGGATCAAAGAGGTAAGCCTTGAGAGGTTTCTTTCATAAGACTTCAGAAACCGCATGGTGGATGTTAAGTGGAGGGATATTCCACGGTTTTAGAGCAGAGTAAGACACACAGCCGAGTTTCTCATATTAGATATGATCTGTAAGCCCTCTGCAAACAGAGATACAGAAACTGTCTATCAGGTAACGCGTCAAAATCCTTCAACGCCTCCATTCTAAGCTTAGACAAATCTGAGTGCACAACAAATCAGGAATTTTAAAAGATATCTGTGAGACAAGGAGCTTTGCATTTTGAGCTACAGCTCCAGACGATGATGGCAGGGTGTTGCAGATGTTGGAGGTGCACTTCCTATTGAGCTATGTTTTTAACACCAGCACATCCGTGTCACGCACCCTTTGCTTTGCATTGGTGCACCCACAAAGCGCCAACGGAGCCTCCTTTCTGGCAAATATGCCATAAGCCCCAGTTAGATGGCTCTCAGTTTGCTGAGCAACAAGATCAATATAGCTCACATCACTCCACATGTCTCTGGATGCCTGTTTTTCACGGTTGGGAGTTCAGTGTGCGACTCGAAATGTGTTTGTTGCCATTGCTGCAAACTTGGAAATACTTCCACTTATAAAATCAGAGAGCAAAGAGAAAAGTAAAGTATTTGCTGGAACACACTTCCAGTCTGAGTTACAGTTAGAAGTGAAGATGGATTACTGCGGTGGACTGCAGCTCCTCATCTAATCAGATTGCTATCAACACTGTCTCATTTCAGAGGTACTAACAGTTGGACCGGCCTTGCCAATGCGCTCTTCCACTGCGGAGAGGTAACACAAAGTGGCATCTTCACTCACAGGGCACAGGAGAAATGTGAAATTACCCGTACCACCTGCTCATGGTCTTTGCCACGCTTGCTTTCAAGATAATGAATTCCTGCAGGCAGACTCATTGAAGGGAGCGCCACTTCACCACACTGCACAGCTGCAGCACTTCAGCAGCAGAAATATCTCTAAATAGGCTCATTTGGCAAAGGTGCTGGAACAGGAAAGATCGCTTTGCCACAGTGGAAAAGCGTTCAGAGCCATCTTGTCAGAGCAAAACTAAATTAGAAGCAAAAACCTCAAATGTGATTTCCAGCAGTTATTTATCTTGTATTCTTATTTTGTACACTCATCTCGTTTCACTTGAGTGAACTAAGTAGCAAATAAAGGGAAGCACATTTGAAACAATTTCTTTAAATGATAGTCAGCTATGTTAGCAATTAAGTCAATTAAATTATGTTTATGTGTGCCACAAAATCAGAGTACGTTAGCAATTAAAAAGAATCCAATTAACTGAACACCATGTTAGTTGAAATTTAAATTAAATACCAAAAAACATCAACTACAAATTTCAGAGCTTCCGTCTGTCGCTATTCAACAAGTCGCCCAACAACATACAAAAAAAAAATAATCAAACACAGCAAACAGCTGCACAACTTTGAGGGTTCATTTGGGGACCTAAAATAGATCTGACTAAATGTTGTTATACATATCTAAAAAATAAAACAAAGTTTATTCTTTGGAAACATGTGCTTCCCTAATCTCCTTGAATTTTTGGGAAACGTGTGATGTCTGCTAGTCCTAAATATGAGCACCGCAGCTACAACACTGCTGTGGTCTGTCACTCAGCTCCCAGTCTGTGTTAGTCCGACAGCTGCTTCAGTTCAACATGCTCGTTTAAAATTAGCAGCATCAATCCACAGCAGCGACTCTTCCCTCCGTAGATAACGTGGAGGTGGAGCTGTGCTTATTTCACAGTTTGTCCAGCTCTCGTGGGCAGTCAGCAAACACACCTGCAACTCCATCTCATTAAACAGTACAGGCTCCACCTGATCAATACAGTTTATTCCAGAAACTCATGGAGATGGGAAAGAAAAAAACTATGGGATCATCATAGTCACATGGATTCAGCATCTGAGGATCATGAATGTCTATAAATATGACATTGAAAATCATCCGATAGTCGTTGGACCGACCAACCGACAGACCAACACCGTTGTAAGATATTGAATTATGATGTGCTGAGTTTTGGCAGAGTAGAACCTACCATGCATGGGACAGCATAATATCCCTGCCTGTGTTCAAAGTTTGATTACACATTAAGCCCAAAGAAAATGGTAATGAAAGGTGCACTAGTGCCTCATTTTGTCAGTCTTTGTCAGAGTGCTGCCTAAAGCCAGTCAATCCAGATAAGACCGAGGCTCCAGAAAGCTGCTGGTTAGTTATTCAACTTGTTTAAAAAAAAAACACAAAGCAAACGAGAGAGAGAAAATGTGTTTGTGTCTGTGTTTGTGTTTGTGTGAGGTGTCTGTGTGTCAGACCTCTCTGGGGCGCTGGGAAACGTTTGTATTGATGATACACTGGAGGCTATCAAAACTGTCAGTCACGAACAAGACTTCAGGGCTAAAAACATTATTAGTCATGCCCCCTGTCTCTCCTCACAGTGGAAGTACATCCCTCAATCTGTCACTGCTTTCCTTCAGCTTAATCTAAGCCTAATTAGCACCTAATAGGTTCATTCGTCACACTACACGAGCATGGAGACCTTTGACAGACTGTGATGAATCTGTTTCAAAATTGCAACTGTTGGTTCTTTGTGGTCTGCAATACTGAGATTTAATAGAACAATGAATTATCAATCACCAACAGGCAAATATATTTTAAAAATAATTATGATGTGGCTGGGCTTTTGTTTCTTGTTAGGCCATTTGTCACTGCAAGTCCGGTTTGCGCTGTTTAAAAGAGCAATGATACAAACTATTAAGCCATCAATATATTTGTTTTTCACCAACATGTACGCGTTATTGTTAACATACTTGCTTCGATACTTTGTGTGTGTCTGGAACATTAAAAAGTATATCCAGTAGGGAACAAATTGCAGCCTGATCACCTGTGGCCGAAAACAGAAAATCTTCCTTGTGAACTTCTGATGTGGCGACCAGCTGTGATGTCACTCACTGGTTTGTAAACAGCTGACCTTGCATTTTGGTTGCCACTATCTTGGATTTTTAGAGCCAGAAGTGACCATATTTGGATGAGCTGTGGCAGAGCGAGGAGGGGATTTGACTGAGAACATGAGGACGCTGAGCCCGCCCACCTCTACCAGAACCAGAATGAACAGTAAAATGAGCCCTCAATCACCAAATAGTATGGCACAGCAGCTTCTGCATTGTACATTCAATTTAAAGAAGTCTATGTTTTTTTTTTTTTTTACACTATAGCTGTCAAAGTATGAATCAAATATTTTCGATATGATTAGTTTCAAGGAAACTGTCACTGCACTGCAGTGCTTTGCTATTACCCCCTGGCATTTTAAATTTTCACTCCCTGTGCATAACCCCTGGGCACAGTAAAAAAAAACAAAAAAAAACATGTTTTGGTTCGCCAAAGATGATGATTATGAGGTATCTTATAGTATTTACTGAACAATATTCAAAAGTGTCAAAAATAGAAACTCTTCTAAAATCTCTAAAACCTTTGCCACAAGAGAAGAATCTGCATTAGACACGTGTCATGCTTTGTTTACCTGTAGTTAATTTATCAAACTGATTCATTCTTATATTGGGATGACCTACTTGTTTTCTTTGTGACAGATGAAGAAGACTGATGGTTTATATTTATGGGGAAATACTGAAGAGGAATAATAAATCGGTGTTTTATGATGTGACAAGCAAAGTGAAGTGAAGACCGTGAGGCTGATAGTAGTGTAGAGCTGCAGGGGCGCTTACAATAAAACCTATAGACTTAATTGAAAGTTGTAACATTGGTGTTAAATGGCAATTATAAAAATGTATTTGTAGCAAACAGTAAATCATCTGGAATTATTAAATTGACATTCCCTTAAAGGACTCAAATGTCTTTTCAATTTTACTCACAGTGATGAAAGTGAATTAGGGAGTTGCACAGAGCTGCTGAGTGCTCTGCTAAAGTCTTCTATAAAGTGTGTGCCTAACAACTGCCAATTAGAAGTACAGTATCTCCAATGAAGGGCAAATCTTATTTCATGTGAATTACGTTAAATTACTGTCAACCATTTGAAAAGCACCATGCCCTCAGATGGGTGAATAATTTACTTACATTCAAGATTGTTACTGGGTGCAGTTAACAACAGTGTATTATAAAATCACAACGGTTACCACCTGTTTCCTTACGCCCCTGCCGCACATATTTATATTTTTAAAAAATGCCACAAAATAGTGCACATTTTATTTCCAAATGCCGTGTTGTGTAAAGCGACACACTTAACTCCAAAGATACTTCTGTTACAGAAGTATTTTTGCACTTTAAAAACCTGGTTAATGCTGAAAATATTTTTGCCTTTATCTTTTTGATAGGACCCTCATAACTTCCCATGTCATGCAACACTTATCTCTGGAAGTGGTGAAAAGCACATGGGAGTGCCAGCAACAAAAACCTCGAGAAAATGTGGGGGGAGAGAAGATTCCTCCACCATAAAAACCCCTTTGGCAGCAATAGCTCAGAGGGAATCTTAATGGGCCTCAGTCACATATTTGCTGCTGTCATCAATTTCTCCATAGACATTTGATCACACTTTACCAGAGGACTGTGCAGGCACAGGATTCTTTGCCCTTTAAATGGATGGGTCATTTTTATTTTAAAAGATAATTATGGTCCTCTTCCAAGTACAATGTCTGCGTATTTGACATTTCATAAACAAACCTGGTTTATACCCTTCAAAACTAATGAGCTGGTGTCCTATTTGCATAATTGGAACAATTTCTGAGACTCCAACATAGTGCTCACAGAAATGAAAACAAATGTGTAAACAGAAATGACATTGGAACAAAGTACAGAAACCATGCCAGGTTTATCACCAATCAGCCAAAAAGTTTAACATACACCAAAGTGGAGTTCTTTACAAGTCACTGCACTGTTGTGGTGCATTTGTGCTGTTTGGTTTCTGACACCTCTGTTCAAAACATTTACCATCAGTGCTGAGATTTGGCAGGAGTTAATATTTGTTGCTTTATACGCAATCAAATTCTGTTACAATAAAATTTCATAGCCTTGCTTCACCTGCCCACTGCCTCAGTCTTAACAGTGATTGTAGTCTGGAAACTCAGATGTTTACTCAACCACTCTGAAGGGTGGACCAATCAGCGGCCAGTGAGTGTGTCTAAGTGTGACGCCATTGAAGTCAAGCAATTGATTCAAAATGTAGTTCCAGCAATGGTGGCGGTGGTAGAACGATATGAGGCGATACGAACAGGAATAGCAACGCTAGCAAAAATCAATAAATTGGAGCCGGAGCAAGAACTAAAGTTAAACCAAAAAAAGTAATTCACCAACATGGCGTTGCTCTCTGCTAACATTGGGGGAGGGTCTCTGTTGTTTACAGCTTGGTGAGTTTTGGTGCCAAACATGTGGTGGGCAATGATAATTGGTTAAAGGCTGCTTTAATTGTTTAAAAATGAACCCGAGGTCTAGGCCAATTAGGACACAACGACGGAAACCAATCTGCAATGAAGCAGGGTCAGACCCCATCTATTCTCACAGGGAATGTGTGTCCGGTAATACGAGGCTTTTCATTTTATAAAAATGCTGAAAACTATACAGCTATTACAAATGACTTTGCTTTAAGGAAGAAAAAAAAAATCCTTTCAACTAATCATCACACAACTCAGCATGAAAACAGCAAGAAAGAATCTTTTCAACTGCTCATAGAGTGAGAAAATGGGAATCATTCGTAAGGTGACCAGATACAGCAAATCAAAGTCTTTTAGTACTCGCAGTGGTAATACTCACTCTAATAGAGAGGTGGCTATCAGGACTGAGTGTCCAGCAGGAGCCATTAGTGGCTAGAATCTGCCAGCGTGGGGAATGTAAACAGAAAGCTCTGATAATGATCAAAACTCGTCCTATTATCTCCTGGTGTACCAACAAGTACGTCTTACAGAAGAAAACACAGAGTTAACGATGGCACGATGACTTACTCCCTATTTTCCTTTATCTGTGGTGTGTCAGCTTAACAGTCTCACAGCATCTATCTTCCTGGTATTAGAAGTCAGGCCGGAGCACAGAAAAATACAATATGGCACAAATTCAGAGCTATCAAATGATGGTCACTGCAGTTTTGGATAAGTGCCTTGTCCTGTACATGCATTCTCCACCAGCACTGAGCCATTATGAGAGCTAAATCATAGTTCTCTGGAGTCAACATGGAATTTGATATATAGAGATGGACGACGGTGTTTGACCCTGACTAAAGCCATGCCATCAGCTTCTTTTGTAACTAAGCACAGTAATGTGAGAGGAACAAGGCAGCATTGTCCTGAACTGAGCCCTTGCCCCAGAACAGCACAGACAGACCATACTGTTTGCCTTGTATAACTGCGATCCATGGACAAAGGTAGGAGGAGGAACATAGCTCATAAGTGCAAGGTTGATTGGAAAAAATACATGTGCACAAAGCTTCTCCTGACAATCAGCAGTCCGACAGTTGCAAAAAAAAAGATCCAGTCGATAAAAGTGAACTTCTTCAAAAAGGTCAACAGACTGCAACCTCAGAACCAAACCTATTTGTCAGTTTTAATTAGCTATTGACTGATTTATTATACTTTGATATCTTCCACGTAATGTTAAAGATTTTAACCAGGAATAGACAAATCATGACGAGGCTGACATGCGAAGTTTCAACCATTTCCTACACTTCTCACAGCCGGCCATATGGCTTTACACTGTTACAATATATCAAGTGTTCAATGAAGTGTCAGCTATAGCTGCAGTGATCCAACTTAGTAATCACATATACTGTAAAACATGTTCAATCTTTGAAGGTGGTTTTACAGCAGGCCAAAGGGAGGCTGTTAACCTTGGGAGAAAGACTGACAAAGACGGTTTCATAGCAAACACTCCTTCTGTGTGAAGCCGAGCAACAGCAGAGAAATACAACGTGCAAATGCATGCAAAAAAAGGGAATATGGTGAATACTTATTTGTATTTCTAAAGGCGTCACGAACTGCCTCTGGTTATTCTCATGTCGCGTACGGCAACAGTGAACCTTCCTGTTATTTCCCAGTGATTAACCTGGGAGTCGCAGTTTCCAGAGCTTACAGCAGTGACAAACACATAAACACATATCAAAACATGGCAGCAGACTGAGGTTGCACAGCTGTGCTCGCATCCCATATATGCTGCAGTTTTCACAATGCTTAATAAAAAAGGTCCGAGACTGAGAAAAGAGTACTTTCATACTGAGCTAGAATGTTCATTTCTGACCTCGGAGACAGCAGTTCAACATAAACAGTACTAAGAGTCGTCAGCCATGTTAGAGGCTCTAGCAGTCTGCACAGCACTAAACACTTACGTCAGCACACACTCACAATGAGAATGTTACCATGCTGATGTGTAGCAGGTCATATTCACTAGGCTAAACATTACCATGCTAACATTTGTTAATAAGCACAAAACACAAATTAGAGTCAAATCAAAGTATCGTACAAACTAGAATTGTGACCGGATGGCGGCGCTAGCAGAAAGTCAGAGGATTAAGACATTTCAACAACTCCTCCAGAAAGTCACATAAAAGTCTGTTTTCCAAATTCATGGTAACTCATCAAATATCAAATATCCAACTGTGACCAACAAAGTGAGTACACCTTTAAATGGAACGCAACGCCACAGTTACTGAGATAGTTTCGTTTTGGCTGATGTGGAGGACAGACTGGAAGACGAATCCAGTCACAAAAACAACAAGCGAGTTGGATCTTATGTTAAGATTATTTTTGCAAATTTATGGTTTTGCCACCATAAGAGTCTCAAAGAATCAAGACTAAAATAGATTTAGTTCTGAGGATATTGAAGATGTCATACAGACATTGATTAGATATTGAAATTAGTGCAATCATTAGGGGGACCATGGTTATCAACTAAAATTTTGCATACCAACCGAGCCACGAGGTCTTTCATTGGTTTACTAGAGAGTTGAAACGACAGACAGACAGATGTATATGTCATAAAGTTGCCGAACATGAGTATTAAAGACTAATTGGTAATTCAAACAACTTTTTCTCGTTTACAATCACAATTTTGTCTCAGTACAGTCTTGAAGGTGATCAAAGAACATTTGATTGTTGTGCTGAAGTCACAATATGACTTCTACTCTGAGTGACATGCAGTATCTGATACTTCTCTCCTATTTGATCTATCTACCCTAAAAAACTTCTAAATCACTTAGAATCGATTCAGAACTCTGATACTCAACTGCTGACTCGGATCAGAAGGAGAGAAGCTATTACTGTTTCTAAAGTTCTTACAGTGGCTGCCTGTCAATTTTTAAAATTGCTTTACAAAATTGTTTCCTTGTCTTTAAAACACTCTCTTTTTTTCGTCTTTTACCAGTCTACTTGTCTGACAGGCAAATAATTATTGTGGAGACCATGTTGAGTCTTTGGTTTCGGGCAAACGGAGAAAACAACTGAGAACTTTTTTTTAACCTTGCTGCTGATTCAAATGTTTTATTGCCATTATTTATTTTGTTTGTTTTACAACTTTTTGTTTTATTATTTAATATTTTATTCTGTTCCATTTACTCATTGATTTTGTTTGTCAAAGTCTTGTATCTATTTTACTGTATTTTATTATTGTTATTTTAGTATTATTTTAAAATCTTGTTCTTGGTGCCGTTACTAATTGCGTTCTATCTTTTTCCTTGTGCGCTGGTGTGTGTCAGCCTCAAATCTTTTTACTGTTTACATTTGTGCTTTCGTATTATCAACCTGTCAGTCATATCTCACAAATATAGTTTGATGAATACATAAAATGCAGTGATTCAGAAAAAGTGTGCAGCAGTCAAAACTATTACTGGCAGCAACAGTGTCTCATCATCTGGTAATAGCCTGCAGAGTGATACCTCAGCAGTTCAGGATACAAGACACACACACACACACAAATGTACTTACATCACCGAAATAAAGTCTCTCTCGTTCTCTTTGACTTGTGTTTCCTATAAAACATATTTCCACTAACAAAGTCAATGTCTGTTTGTGTCCTGCTCCTCCGACCGTCTTCTTTGCCTTTTGCGTTTGGAAGAGAACATCAATTAAATAACCCTAATCACCTCATGGAGGCTTTTTCCCCCCAAAGCAAAGATGAAGACCAGGTGGAGGTGTTTGGACAAAGCACCACCAGCCCATCTGCTCAAGTATTCTATATGACATTTAAGACTCCAGCAGGAAAGCCACAACTAAGACATGAAAGATGCATGAGTGACACTGTCCATAATAATGAAACAATACAGCAAAAAAATATAAGGCTGCATCAATAGATTGCTCACGGATATTTGTTCTGTCAGACAAAACAGAGGATGCTACAGTATGAATGCATGAATCAAGCAATATCTATGCTGATTTTTTTCACATTCAGCAAATCCTCGAAATAGCTCCGTCCACCTTGAGAGATCAAGCGTCTCATTAAAATGCAACGCATACATTTAATGCAACACGTTTGCTTCAGACAGAGCTTTGTAGACAGGTAATGTCCATGTGTTAATGCGATCACTGAGCAAATACAGCCACTGTTAAACTTCATGCAGCGGCGTGTTAGTAATGACTGTGTGAGAGTACATGTAAGTGTATTAGTGTGTGTGTATTCCTGTAAAGGTGAGAGAACAGGACACACAAAGGAAATGAGGAGCAGGAAACCAAAACAACAGAAATTCCAGACCCAGCGTGTGTCTGGATATTAGCACTATAACGGTTCGACTACAGTAAGCAGATCTGCCAAAAGCAGTGTTACTGTTTGAACTGCGCTGAGACTGCCCCAGTGTGTGGCAAATCCAGAGCAGCACCACCATTTAATCCTCTGCCCGGTGCTTGGCTGCTCAGTGGAGCACAGTATTATTTCCTGGGCATTACACGTGCCACGGCCCCTTTTGAAAGCCAATGTAACATTTTAAATTCAATTTGGGACTCGAGTGCACCTTTTCCTGGAAATATTATTCTCCCACATTAGTGCCCAGTGAATTTGTATGTAATGTGTGGAAATCCCATTATTAAGGCAGACTTGACGAGAGCCTGAAGGACAGCCTGATTCCTTTAGAGAGCTATCTTGAGTGCATTTGGGACGGGTGTGATCTGAATGTCAATGGCAGGTGGTAGAGCAGCGTGCCTGTTTGAAAACCAACATCAAGAAAGGATGAAGGAAGAGCTGAACTCAGTGTGATTTAATTTTACCTTTATATCTGCATAGGTATGCTTTTTCCAATCAAATTTTACTTGTGACTTTTTGATGGGGGGGCCGAGAGAATAAAAAGTATAGGAAAAACTTCTTTGATAACTTCCCTGCTGAAACTTCAAGCAGAATCATATCGAGCGGTATGAGAGAAATATAATAAATGCTTTCTATTCTTTGTCTTCATTCACGCAGGTCAGCACCCACAGACCCTCTGCACCCGTGGATTCCCAGTGTTCAATTTGGCACATAAGGCTGGCTAGATATTCGTGACCCTGACCCGCACTATTCTCAACAAGCCTCTTTTGGCTGCCTGGTATTGATTAAGAGTTCCTGCTTGGTTGAGAACACAGCTGGGGTCTTGATTCTCACTTTCCTCACGCTGACCTTCTACCGTTACCTAACAGACAGGCTTTGAGGGACCGAGGATGCTGTGGACACAAGTGAGAATACTTCTTGGTGTGGCTTTGAATAAGCCCACTTCTAAAAGAATATAAAACACTATGTTTTCCAATATAGCAGCAACAGCAGCAATATAGCAGCAAATGGCTGTCTTATTTCTCATTTCAAGCCACACCTATTACTTTCTCCATGAATTATTGAAACAAGCTGATATTTCCAGGAAACCCAGTGATATTTTACTTTACTTGTTCATGTGTGCAAATAAACTCTGCTTTTTAGGACCCATTAGAGATATTACTGGATAATAAGAATATTAAAAAATGATGATCAAAAGGTTAAATGAGAAAATGCTAAATCATGTAATTGGTTTTTCATTTAGCTTTTTTGTTTATTTGTTTGTTCTTGGCAACAGCCTGGCTCTGCCCACCTATAGCTCAGCTTTATTTTTACTTTGCACAGTCTGGTCTGCAATGGTCATGTATGCCATGGCGTTGCACTCTGCTCATACTGGGGGGAGGTCTCTGTTGTTTATAGCCTGGTGAGGTTTGCTGCAGAACATACAGTTCATCATTTGGTGGTCAAATCTAATGATGCAGTGAATTTGGGTCTGGAAACCCCAGGTTAGGTCGGCCAGTCCGATAATTGCGAATGTCTGCCATTGACTGATTGATCAAAGTTACCCCATTGGTCGGATGAATGCTGCGACTATTTGTTTCAAGTGAAAAGTTCATTTCAGTGGCAATAGCGAAAGCAGAGAAGCCCAGACGTCCCTGTTCCCTGCAAATGACCCGATCTGGAGCTGATCTGAGATCTAATTCTTTCAGTCATTACAAAGAGTTGATGATCACATGAGGGTCGGGATGTAGACCCGACCGGTAGAAAGAGAGCTTTGACGTACGGATCAGCATCCTCTTTACCGCACGAGTTTCATACAGCAACCACATCACTGCTGCCGCTTGGCCCAGGCTAATTAAATGAAAAGCTCTCATATCAAATTAAAAGCCCTCTGCCGTTTAACACAAAGCACAAGGTTCAGCCATATTTGATGTTTTGACTCAAGCTTGTTTGTTTTCAGATTCTGAATTAGTTTCACCTCTTCACACATAAAAAAATTCTTCTGAGAGGATAAACCGCTTACCAGGCTACCTGTGCACACACCAAAGCCAGAACCTATGACAGGAGGTCACAAATGGACATTGCTTCATTTTAAGTGGCCATAAGCCCAAAACAAAACCTGGGCACCGGTGGAAGCAAATCGCTCCTCAGCTATCAAACACGCCCACATACTCTCTGGCACAGTATGGCTTCTCTATTTCTATTCATGTACAACAGATGTATGGAAAAGATCAAACATATCATAATCTTAAAAAAGATCAACATGTCCAACCTTAATCAAACAACCTCAGCAAGTGAATCTCCAGCTGTGACTTATATGGTGTAACAGACTTAGTGCTTTACTTGCTATATTGAGTAAATTGTTGCCTAAAGGTCCCTTATCGCTTTTCCAACAATATTCTTAACGTCATGGATATTTGCAAGGAGAAGGGAGGACAGAAAAAGAAATGGTAAAAAAGACCCAAAAAACTGGGCTAAAAATGAAGATTAGCGTGTAGGACACTGCAGAAGACATTAAAAAGCCAGAAAAAATAGCAGAGAAATTTAAAAACTTGCCCCCACTGAAGAGTTTTTGCTTTGTTATTTGAGATTGGAGGCTTGACCGAGGCGAATGATCACCATGGGTTCTCAAATGTTGTTTTCTTTAGAGTTGTTTGCTCCCCTCTTTTGATTTCTCCTACTTACTTCAAGGACTACAGTAAACTGGGGGGCCTGTATCAATGACACTATTACGTCACACAAACAAATGACCCCGTCAAGAGGTCAGACAGTAAGAGTGAGCAATAAACCTTTGCCAGTGGGTGGGACACCGAATGTGCACAATGACTGCTGCAGGCGAGGTTTTCAATGAAAAACCTCAACTTTCACTGTTAAACCGGAGGAGGAGACTTTTAGTGAATCCAGGCCGAGACGGTGGCAGAGTACTAACAGGCTGGTTTGTGCTCTGTTGCTTTATGCTGTTTTGCACGGTTGCATGTTCTGAATACTGAATGTGGCCATTGTATTGTTGCATCAACAATTTACTTGTTGTGGTTGCTCTGAATTGAATTTGTGCATTGTCATCTGCATGCTAATTTTGTTTCCCTTTTGTTGTCATTTTGGCATCTTATTGTCTTGAGTTGTGAGTTTCTCAACCTGTACTGCTTTGGTCTGAGATCCTCTTGCCAAATGACTGTAAAATGACTTGGCTGGCTAACTCTGTGAGTTGTCCTTTTGAATAAGGAAATGAAATGAAACACTCTACTAGTCACAAGAGTATCTGTATCCCTGTATGAAACAAGATGATATGGATGGGTGCTATGCAAACAAATTACATTACAATGCTTTCCAGGGAAATAAATGTTCCGTCAGAGAAGCCTTTAGAAGCTGTTCGTCTACTCAGTGCTGTTTCAGCTTTTCTCCAACATGACAAACATGCAACCACATGCAAAGACACTGACTGATTCCAATCTAACTAAAAGCCAAAAGCATACAGCTTTCAGATTCTGTCCACATAAATGGTCTAATACAATGATACAGTATCTTTTTAAGGCCATTCTTCATGGAGTTGCTGTATTGGAGAGCATTATATTGTACCAGTGTTACAACACATACTTAGCTCATATATGCATCTTGCTTTACGGAGTAATGGTGGTAATGTTTTTATTGAACATCAAAATATGAATATTAACCAACTGGACAGGACTGTATTTCTGCTTAGTGGAGTAATTACCACTGGGAAAAATATACAGTATTATATTGATACTGTGATATAAAACTAAATATCGTCGGAGATTTTGGATATAAAATCATTAGAAGTGTTGTCTTTTTATGGTTTTATTGACTGGATTACAGTAAAGTGATGTCATTTTCTGAAGTGACCAGACTATTCTCACTGTTCTATTGTTTACCTTTACCCAGTTAGTCATTATATCCACATTACTGATGATTATTTTCAAAAATCGTATTGTGTAAATATTTTGTCAAAGCACCAATAATCATCACTACAATATTTGGTAAAAAAAAAAATAGCCTCGTATTTGATTTTGTCCACATTATCCGGACCTAGTTTCTATTTAAAATTCTTTACTCTAAATGTGATGACGTAATCTCTAATGCATGTATCTTTTTTTTTTTTTTTTTTTTTTTTTAAAGGGGTGAGACCTTCTGTTAAAACTGGACGACAAAATCATGTTCCTGAGGTCAGGTAAGTAGAATTGCAGGCAGCGCCGACACTTAAACAACAATAAAGTGGACTCAACCCTAAAAACTAAAGCACACCATATGACCAAGCTACACAGTCAGTGAAAGACCCACTTGAGAATCACTGACATGAAAAACAAGTTGCTTTGAAATTAGTTATCCATAACACCCGACACCCCATTTACTTTACACCCCTCATTCTTGTGGAGGTGATCAAAGCTCCTCCTAGTTTTCTCTCCAGCAGAGTATTCCCCTTCTGGAACAACACATCTCTTCCTAAGCCACATAAATCAATAGAAAGAATTGCGAGCAAGGAATGAACAGCGCATTATCTCCTCTGAATTTAATGATCGACACTGTGGAAGATGCCCAAGTTTTTAACAATACTGCAGTTAAAACAGTCAGCAGCACTTTAAAAATGTCTAAAGTTGTCTGAATTAAGAGCACAGTTCCATATTACATGAGTTAGTGCAACATGTGAATTATATATGTGTGTGTGTGTATACAGTATGTTGTGTACATACAATTAATATCTTCCAGTAACTCTATAATATAGTATTTATATCAAATATTAAATTTGCATGTAATTTTGTTTGATAGCCTTTCTGGTAAGTGACAACGTACTGCAGATGTAAGAGGATGGCGTCAAGAAGTGACTTCCATTATGTAGTCATCTACTCTGCCCTCATGGTCTCCAGGAAGCATACAAACTGGCTAATTATGTTTGCCTGATTACATTTTGGCTTGCCTTCTAACCATTCATCTTATATTTATCCAGGGATATTTAATTGCATTAAATATAAGCTAAGAGAATGGGGATGCTAAGGAACCCTGCTTTAGATATGTGCAGACACTGGTATTTCCATTGGTTCGAATCAGTGTCAGTCTGATTGATCAGTGTTCACAATTTCCTCAGGCTGTCTCATTTCCTGCTGGTTGACTTACATAATGAGATCTGGATGGAGGTCTGTGTTTTCTTTTTCCAGGGTGGCATCCGCTGTGAACAACATAACATTTCACAGACAGCTTGAGCCGAGCCGAGCGCCCTTTTACTGCACCGGCCAGCCACATAGAGCCTTTTAGCTTCCACTTAAACGCCATTGAGGGTTTAGATTCCTGTCTTTGTGAAACGAGGTGCAGCCAGAAGAGAGATCAAACATGAGGTGGGCAGTGGGCGTCATGGCACTTTTGGTATCTTTGACATCTGAGCCATTTGGAAATGTGATGGAATCAGAAGAATTCAGTATCTTAGAATATTAGTGGCTTTGTCTATTGTAGCTAATCACAGACCATCTTGTTCTTTTAAAAGCACTGCTCCTGCCAACGTGACATACTCAAAAATTAGTAATGCGGCATCCGTTCCCAAGAGCAAACTAACATTTTTATTCAGGATGAACAATCTTGTCAGGAAGCACAAACAGAGTTAGGTAGTGTGCTCAGAGCAATAACAATAACCTCTCTGAGTAACTGTTCCAAGTTACGTTGCTTGATCAACATCAGCACCTGAGTTCCACGTGTTTTTGGGACCACTGGTTTCTGAGCATTTGCAATGGTCACCATGGACCCAAAACTTGAGCAGAGAGCACACATCAAATTTTGTGTCACATTTTTGGGGATCTGATAGAAGTCACTGGAAACCACATCCAGCAAGTGGGATCGCTCAGGGAGCGACAACTGTGTTGTTGTGGGTGAGAATCTTGCACTTGTTTAGTGCACTGTGAGCGGGCACATTGTCATGTTGGAGAACCAAAGTGCCAAATGTCAATTGCTATGAACATTTTCCCTTAGACGCCTCAGAACAAACATCACAGTAGAATTGATGCTGCGGGACTAATTCACTGTGCACCACATTGCAAATATCAAAGAAAACCCACATTTTTTGTTTGTTGACTGACGTTTTCTTGTCTTGTCACTCAAAAAAAACGTCACCCGGCTCGTTGCTTTATAGCTGTAAGCTTTCTGAAGCACTTCAAGTTTACCGTTGGTGATTTACTGAGTTTGACACAAACGTTGATGTGTGCCCTCTGCTCACGTCCAGGGAGAAATCACCGGTGTGCCGGACCAGGGGTCACAAAAAAAGTGTGTAACTCAGATGCTGATGTTGATAAAGCAACGTAACTTGGAATATTTACTCATGAAGGTTATAGCTTCCCCGTGCTCCATGCATGTCACGGTGCAGTCTCTGAACTTTTCGATCCATCCTTCTGTAACAAGTTTTTATATTGTGTGTATTTATATTGTTTGCCTTTCTCCTTCTCATAGAGGCACAGGCATTACATGACATGCCAGAATGTTTGTCAGCTGGTTGTCAGCTGCTTTGTGTTCAAGTACAGCTTCATTAATGGGCCTTTGTTCGCGTTGGTTATTTGAGGTCACCCTTGTGTGTCAATGTCCTAAAAAATACAAATTGCCACTATTACAGAATATCCACTGGCAACGGCCCTAAACTTCACACAACACTTCCGCTGACAGATGTATTAATTGCTGCACACAGTTTGACATGTTATAGATTTTAAAACGTGAACGTTATCACAAATCCCTGGCCGTTACTCCCAAAGCTCCACAATCTGTGCTCTAAAAGGGGACCGTGGATAAAGTGGCAGAGCACACTGGTTCTGAGTGCCACAAAAAAGCCTGAACTGTGTTTGGGTCCCAGAGTGGATTAGCAGAGTTTATCAGCACCAGCACACTGTGGCACTCATTGCTCGCACACTGCTGTGGATAAGTGGCTGCAGAGAGCACCGAGTCCTTGGCCTCGGTCAATAACAGCCCTCGGGGTACTCAAGGTGCCGTCAATTATAAAATGCGGAAACAGTTTCTTGGTCAATATATTCACGGTCACAGTCCTATCCACTATGTATTTTGTACACACATTTTGTGAATTCATAGTTTGCTTTCATTTGAAATTAAATTATTGGATACATTTCACAAGGGAGAGTTCAAGTGGGAGAATCGAGCATGGAAAAAAGTAAAGTAAAAAAAAACTATTATTGCTATTGCTTTGTGATAAGCAAGAAGAAAACCACAAATTTTGAGAAAATAAACACAAGATATGGATATTTTGTAATTATAAAGGTTGTTTTGTTATTAAGTGTTAAATAAGCTTGAAAAAATAAAATGTGTTACGAATGAAAGACAATTTTTCTTTTTTTTTTTTACATATTTATACTATAATCTGTTTTATGGTGTGAATCTCATTCAAATTTATAGAAAAACACTAAGATGTTAGGTGGCATAAAGTCCAAAAATTCCTCTTCCTCCCTAAAAAGCCTCCCTCAGTCATGGATGACTGGATTTTCTACTTGCCATACAATTTAAACAGCCATCTATAAAACATTTTCCCCATAAATGCTGCAAAAGATGCTGCATTTTATTTCCACATCATGTAATATGCATCGCATGTCAAGGATTTTGCAGTCAGTTAGGTGACATAGTTTACATAAAGGATGAAAAACATCTCCCATATGGTGACTTCTTGTCCTCTGGGTAAAGAACAGAGCATCTTGGACATGTTACCTGCATGTCCAAACATGTTACGTGCGTGTCCAAACACGGCCGAGGGCTTTTAACACTGTGCTGTTTGACAAAGACCATCTGGCTCTGTGCAATATAAGGATAACATGTGCGGTTCCCAAGTGTTGTTGTTAAATCAATTTTCAAGGTTCTCGTAAATGGAATAAGAAATAAGGAGATAAAAAATTTAAAAAAAAACAGGAAAAGATTGTAGATGATTGATTTTCAGTGAAATGTGTTATTCTGGTTATGTGAGGGCATTCAAAATATATCAAGTTGTGGTTTAGAAAACTAAGTTTAAACTAATGCTGTAGTATGTAGAATATTATAGTGGTTTCACACCCGAAATGCTCAGTTTGGTTCAACCGAAGCCATGTTTGGTGTGTTTGAGTGAAAGATGTCTATCAAACTGTGATACAGAATAAACGACTGTGGCCCGTTGAAAGGAAGGCTGGCTCTGGTGTTTGGTTTTTTTGTGGTGTGAAAGCGAAATGGACCAACCACAGGACAGTGTAACCATACATGAGTGATGTCAGCATTAATTTAAAAGTTAAAGTCTTGGTTTGCTTGTGCTGTGCTTGTATGCGTGTGCTTTCTTTTGTTGCAGTGTGTTGAGCTCTGAGGGCCAACGTACAAGGTGTGCATTTTTTATTTTGTATTTATTGATTCTTTTATCTTTCATTTTTTAATCAATATACAGATTACTTAATCAATATTTTATTAATTCTTTATATGGAGCCTGTGTAATAACAGCAGGCAGTTAGCCCCAGAGCTAGCCGATTAGCATTAGCTGAGTGAATGCAAGGTTAACTAAAGACAAAATTAGTTTGAAATCATATTATCTTTCAAAGCAGCTTTTAAAAAGTGGTACATGTGTTTATTAAAGCCCCCAAAAAGGGCAAAGTAGTTATGTCAACACAACGGCGTTGTAACTGTGATGACACGTCACTGCATCAGATATTTGATTATCTAATGTGTTTATCCGCTTCTTAGGTTTGCTAAGCTGTGCAAGAGACCCATCAATGTTGTTATATCTCGGTTGCGGATTAGATGTCGATAAAAATCATAGATCCCTTTCATGGCCTTTTAAAATTCCCCCTCCAGTGAAACATTGTGTTGCAGCAGGTACCATGAATCATTCAAACCATAACTGATCTGGATTATTGGTTGCCATCAGCAGCTGTCATGGGCTTGCATCTCCAAGATTAAGAGTTGAATTTCTGTCAGTGAATCCACCTGCCTGCGGCATTATTCAAGAAATATCTTCCTTCTGTTTCTTAGCAATTTTGTGTTCTATTAGTCTGCACTGAGGAGACAAGAACATCTGTGAGGGGAGGGAGAGAGCAGAGGACAATGATCCCATTGATACCTAACAGGAAAATGCATGCATGCAGCAATAACAACAAAACAAATATGGCTTGGTCATTACATGCATCTTCTCTACTTTAAATAGTATGTAACATTTTCATTGACTCTTTTGAGAGCTAAAAGAAACCATGGTCATTTCTTTCAGCTCTGTTGTGCAGCTGTAGTTATGAGACTCCATCAACCTGTATGAAGGGATGCAACAAAGAGTGGTGGGCACAGACTGCAACAAGACCAACCGACGAAGCTCAGTGAAGGCAAACTTCATCAACATTATCAACACGAGATCAGACACGATTATCAGTACAAGACATCTCCACAAAACCTAAAAAATTCAGAGCCAACTTTTTAAAATTCTTGCTTCCTGCACAGCAACTACAGTATGCTTATATCTGGGAAAGGTCATAGTTATGCCAAACCTCCACAGGAGAACACATCGCCTTCTGTCTGCGCTCCAGCTCACTCACGACTCCGTCACTAATCAATGTCCACTGGAACGGTTTCAGGAGCAGACCATTTCTCCTTCAGCAGACAAATTTCAAAACTTCTAGTTGTTTTGCCGACATTTTTCGTATTTTTTTTTTAGCACACCGAATCCTAATTTGCAGCTCATTTAGACGTTCTGTGGCTCTACAACCCTTTGAGCCTCTCTGTCATCACTCATTTTAAATCTCAGAGTACAGCTGTTTTCATGAACCTATATTTGTGTTTCTTTAGTCAGACAATGTAGTCACGACATCATAATGATTTTGGTATTGACTGCTAGTTAACATAGTAGCATATTCATGGTCATATTTGACACCAACTGTGATTCCTAACAGCAGAAACAGAAAATACACTATTGATTGCACAGTAATTACATTTTGCATGACTCACAAGGAGCCAACTGAATATTCTGGCATGTGCTCGTTCAAAATTAACAAGAAATGATCTATACTTTTATTATCTATATCACTTGTCACTTTTTCTGCAAGTAAAAACAAATGTTCTCAATTTATTTGAACTAATAACAGTAAGATATGAGATACTCATGAGTACTGTGATATTTAAAAAGAAAATTTATCATATGAATAAAAAATATATAAAAAGTACTTTTGTGTTCTAATAAACTATTTTAATGTTTGCAACGCTGCATCCTTCACCTCTGTCTCTCTTCAATTTGGAAGCTGCAGTGCACACTTCAGACAAACCTTAATGGGACCTTTCCTTGAACAAATAAGAAACGTAAACCCAGCATGGTCAGAGAAAGACACCCCCCCCACACACACACACACCCCCCACCGCCCCCCCAATCCCCCTACCACCACCACCTTAAAGAATCCTCACGTTTCCTTTGCAGCTACCAGATCCCCCAGATGTGGAGTAGATTACACCCCTTCTTTTCCCCCTCCTTCAGCCAGCCCCTCTTTCCACTGCAAAGAAAGGAATCATTCAGTTTCAGCCCTTTCTGAAAACATCCCCCTCCCCTACCGACCTCTCCTGACGGCAGACAGGGGCACACAGACGACCACGCTCTCCAGCCAAACCCTAATTGTGTGTGCGTGTGTCTGCATTTTTTTTTTTTTCCTTGACATGAAGAAGGAAACCGAGTGAGTGTTTGTTCTTTCTGCTTGTAAATGGGAGTCCTGAACTGTTTGAGTCGATTTGCTTGACTGAAAAAGTGAAAGTGGAGGATTCTGACTGTGAAAAATTACTGGAGTTTGGTAAGTTTGTTTTTTGGATTTATACAATTTTTAGTCAGAGTACAGTATAATGAGACACCAGGGGATTCCTCACCTTTTTACTCCCTGGTATAAGTAGAGAATAAAAATGTGAATTGCACATTATAAGTTCAATTCCTGTGCTTTTATACCTCATATAAAGTTAATTAAATTGCAGTTTGTTTGTATAATACTGATATTAATGTGGATGGTTGCTTTTTAGTTGAATTACAATCTAAGTGAGAATTTTTTTCTTTGTCATGTGGATTTTATAAAGTATAGTGTCTGTGTATATGTGTGCACATGCGACCATGTGTCCACTGTCCTGCTCTTTCTTGTCATTATGCTGCCAAGTAGGTTTCCAGCAATCTGCAAGGTCTCTGTCTGTTGTGCGGCAAACCTTGTTGTCATAGCAACATTGAAGTAACTGTGTGTTGTGACACCTGTGAGACACACCTGTTGAGTCTCTGACATGAGGGGCCACAAGGCTGAACTGCAGCCACGCTACAAACACTCAGGATGTTGCCGGAGATGCTTATCGAATTCAACAATATCTACATTTACATCTCAAGCGTAAACATTCAGGGATTTGATGAGCAAATACAATTCTGCGAAGGAAATTAGTTATTTAAGGAACAACAGAAAATAATCAATAACTATTTTTAGTCATTTTTGAAGCACAAAATCCAAATATTACCCTCTTCCTGCTTCTGCTACTTTTTGTTGTCCAAGAAAAATAAATGATGATTTTTACATTTTTCAGGCATTTTTAGAACCAAACCTAACATTTGATTGACAACTGAAGTAATTTACTGAATTTATCTACTCATTTATTCAGTCAAGATGAGCTTGAGCTGTTCTAGTTCTAGCTGACAGTAGGAGGAAATACTAGAGTTATTTTTAAACTTCATGTTAATCAATCAATCAGTGAATCAAGCATTATTATTTTTCTGTCACAAGAAACATCATGCTTTCCTTGAAAAAAAGAACAAAACATCTAAACTTTCAGTGCTTGAGACTACGAGGTCTCAGTCTGCCTCTCTTTAAAGACTCAATTTTAGAACTAAAATATCCTACGAATGGTGTGACTTTATGGCTGCTCTCTTTCGGCAGACAACCTTCTGCTATTTGAAGGCGACAGAAAAGTTCGCCACTTCAGAGTGACGGTTCCTTCACAGTGAAGCCAAAAAAGGTCACTGCAGGCCACAAACACTATTTCAAGACGCCAGCGTGGAAATCGTGCAGAGATTTCCCCAAGAGAAAGGCGACTGCTCCTGCCAGTCTGTGACACAGAGAGGAGCATGTGTGCTTCTGGTTAGCAGGCCTTTCAGAGACTGAATTAATGTCACTAAATGTCCTTTGCCTTGTGTCTTTTACTGCCACGATGGTAATTGAAAACAGAGACAGTAACATTATATTTTAAGATAAATTACATTTCCATTTGGCTGTAGTATGTCATTAGGCTGAATGCTGTCACTCGGTGCCATAAGGTTTTGATTTATTAATGGCCAAAGAAGTGCAGTAAAAGTTCAACGGTAATAAAAAAAAAAAGTTTAGGACATGCTGTTCTGCATCTCTCTCATTAAGGAGCATTAAATGTCTATTTTGCTCTCATCTCATGACAGGATTCACATTGGATTCACCTAAATGGGTTGTTTTATGACTTTTGTTTTATTTCGGTGAGACAGATAACAGAAAAACAGAGGCTGAACAAAAAAACGTAGATCTTTGTGTTTTCTGATATAGAATGGATTGGTTTAAGGACAAAGACTGAGAATATCTATTCTGGTACAAAGCTAGCTAGCTTCAAATGCTCAAAATAATAAACCTCATTCATTCAGTGTGAGATGTTAATAAAAATCGAATGCATATCCTCATCGTGACATATGTCACCTCTGCAAAAACTCATTCGGGGATATCGGCCTATCTGCTACAGTGAACATAAGAAAGCAGTGTTGTTGCTCTGACATCATGACGCCAGGCTCCTGGACTGTGTCTCTGCTTTGGATTGGTTTGAAGGTTTCTGTTTACTGCTCGTCCTGCAGCTGCTGCAACATATGTGAGGTCACTGTTTAAAGTAAACACAGTGGGAGCCAGAAGTTGGTTGCTTTATGGGTTGGGGAGACACAACGTATCTTCAAATAAACAGACAATTTTACAGTGTCTGTTCTCGTAGCAGTCACGACTGGGCATTCGTGTTCAAGACGTGGTAATAGGTGCCACTTAATTAACTCAGATTTCCACTTCGGCTAGGAGGAGTCGAAATAGTTTCGAGGCTGCTGGAACTGCAAGCTGAAACCAAATGTGCTCTGACAGCTAACAAAGCTTTGCAATGCCTCTACCACCTCACAGGCCTGGTTCAGGCTTTTAAATATGTTTCCAGATGGAGAAGAGAGAAGCTGGGATGGAAATCACCAACAACGAAAAGTGACTCTGTTGACATTTCACAGAAAACTGAAACAAGTGGAGCCGTCGGTTTGACAAAAACAAGCAAGCAGGTCACTCTTCACTCTCATGTGTTGTCAGGAATTACAAGGTGAATAGATGTTGTGAAAGATCCCCAGACAACCGCCAGTTACCAAAAACAACACTAAAACTGCTGTCGGCTTTTACAGCCCGAGTGTGACACCGCTCATAGAGCCACAGAGCCGTGGCCCAACCACAGAATGTGAAGCTCGTTCCACTGTGAAACCACAACTCAAGCTGCTCACAACATTTTTTTAAAACACCGATGACAAAAAAAAAAAACTGTCACATTTCTCCATAAAAGGCTTGTATTTTCTCTTAAAATGCACAAACAGAAATGTTGTGGATTTCGATGGAAGGAACTGCTGTTTTCTCAAAATCTTTTGGGAAACGGAAAATTTGTTTGTTAAATTTGAACATACTTAATGTTGGTATTTAATTTTAACAGATTTGTTTTTTATACTTTAAAAAAACATCTATCTCTATTCATACAGTTTGTACTCCTTATTTGTTGATATAATTTAAACCAATTTTGCCCAATTTCAGAAAGTTGGTTTTGAGTATTCTTTTGTCACTTTTTAAAATCAATAATTGTCAAGTATTCAGATTCAGTCTCTTTTCTCATTGAAAAATTAAAGTCTTGTCAAA
Organism: Brachyistius frenatus; assembly: GCF_029030835.1. Classification (NCBI taxonomy): domain Eukaryota; kingdom Metazoa; phylum Chordata; class Actinopteri; family Embiotocidae; genus Brachyistius; species Brachyistius frenatus. Next base: position 5,526,716 of record NW_027210620.1, on the reverse strand, counting down.
AACTCTGAACGTTGTTCAGAGTGGATTGGTGATTGTTATATTTTGTAACCCTGATGTTCAAGTTGGTATTTTTTGTCTTGAATTTTCATGTTTAAATTTCACTGATCTAGTTAAATTTAAAACATTTTAAATGAACTATCATGGTGTGTGCATTCCATATCTGTAAAAGTGACTCTTGATGGCAAAACTCCTGAGGCTTCCTAACATCACTGTAATCAGACTTTCTTAGTACAGCAACCTGCTCCTGTGACTAACTACTGTTTTGAATGTCATAACATTATAAAAGGCAAACAAAAGTTCAAGAAAAAGGACATTTTACCCAGTAAACTATGCATGGCATGAAATGGCATTCACACTGTCACATTTTTGAGCCACTACCATGTTAAAGACTAAACAGAAGCTATTGATATATTGCAGAAGGCGTGACAGAAGGAAATACAATTTAGAAAAGCACACGTTAAATGTCAAAAGTCATGAGACAGATTTAAGTCGTATTTATGCAGTTTACCCTTTGAAAGCACCAGAATACCTTTCTTTCAACATGATAACTAAAATGATGACGTGAATTAAATAAAGCTGTTTAAGAGAGAGATGCAGAAAATATCAGGGGAACCCAACAGATTAGACTTTAAGCTCTGCTGATGCCTAATGAACAGCCTGTGGTTCTTAAGATTCACAGCTGAATCATGGAAAAATGAATGTGTTTATCTCTGATCATTAAGGGAGCAGACTTAGATTAACTTGGATTTTAAAAGGTGATAGTGAGACTGCACTTGTTATTTCCTCAGTTCTCCAGGGCTTTGTGGATATCTTGATTTTTATAACAAAGTTTTTAATCTTAACTTTACATTCTTAGTGTTGTGACTTATTAATCTACTATGAATGAGATCAACTTCAATCATGGAAAAATGATCCTTGTTCATAGTTCCACCGAAGGTTTGCTTGCCAAGTATAGTGTTGATTATTCGATTTATGCGAAATTGCTGTTTGAATAAAATTCATTTTGAAAGTTACATATTTTCTGTACACTGTATTCTATAATATTTATTTCTTTCAACCAAAAAAGTAGCTCCTCACCTGCTGATCAAGTTCAGTCACTCACCTCTGCCTCTTTTCAGGTCACCATGTGGCATTGCTGGATGACCTGCATCTTGGCCTGGGTATCCATGGCAACCCCAACACTCTGCCAAAGTGGAGACGGTGATTGGGGTTCGGGCTTCGACGTCTACTCTGCGATAATGGCCACCAATGACACGTTGCAGGCGGTTGGTGATGAGCCTGCGAGGGTGAAAAAAGACCATGACTGGAGCACATCAGCGGCCTTCTCCCCACCACCTTCACCCGAGTTCCACTTTGAGCCCCAACCGGACAAGTGCTCAGTCCACTTCAGCACCAACGCCGCTTCAGCTCGAAGGCTGAAGGCCCAGAGGGAGGAACTGGCCTATCTACAGGCCATACAGCATGGAAACAAGGCCGTGATGGAAAACTTAGTGCAGTTTGTGGGGGCAGAGCTGGGAGATCAGAGCTATGAAGATGTGATCAAGGAAAATGTCATCGGCATCCAAGAGGACCACAAGAGCTGCCATGAGGAGGTGGAGAAAGCTGAAGAAGATCTAGAGAAGCAGCTGGAGGGAGATGTGATGGACACCCTCGCTGGGATGCAGAAGTGAGTCAGTAAATCAAACGTGCTTGTGTTGCGCTTCATAAAGTTAATGGCTGAAATGTAACAAAATGTGCTCTTATTTGTTTGTGTGCAGAATATTTAAACAAATTCATCGAGGAAACAGAAATCGAAGACAATGTGAGGGCAGGTCTGTGCTGACATGACATGATGACGTGATGTTTTAATTTTCATCAGGTAGCAGAAGCTATTTCAGTCAGCCACTTCATGTGAAAAGGGTTTTTATCAGATAAATCAGATGAATCAGAATCAGAATCAGCTTTATTGGCCAGGTATGTTAACACATACGAGGAATTTGACTCCGGTTGTAACTTGAGCTCTCAGTGTGCCAAAAACAGACAGATATAAATACACAGAACTGATACTTTGCATCCAGCCATTGACCTCATCAGTGCTGTAAAAATGCACCAAGTTCAGCAACTCCATCCCCGGGCACCTCAGACAGTGAAATGACTATAATATCTAGAGAGCTTCTTTTGGTTTGAGCAAAGGCAGCCATTCCCAGTAAAGCAACAACTGAGGTGGATTTTGTGACAGCAGATGGATAGTCCGAAACAATTAGGAAATTAGCTGATTCGGTTATCAACCTGAACCTCAATCTACAATCATTGAGTTTGACCGTTTAATTTATTTATCACAAATGCCAAACAGTAGCTGGTTCTTGTTTCTGAAATGTAAGACTTGCAGCTTTTCTAAGGTCTGTATTTAATTGCAAGAGGAGTTATCGTTTGGGTTTGGACCTCCATTTCGGCCATAAAAGCATTTTGGAGGATTCACTTTGAGCTCTGGGAAATTCGGACAGCCATTATTCAATATTTTCTTTCCTAACAAATAAATCATTGATGAAAATAATCATTAGACGCATCCAGGAGATTTGAATTCAGCAATTCACCTGATATGCAGCAGTATATCCCTCGAAGAAGACCGAAGTATCTTAAGTCCAGTACAGACCAAAAACCTTCGATGAGATGAAATTGTTTAAGAAAGTTGCAGAAGTCTGAACAAGCCTTTCGGCTCCACTCGAGTCCATCTGTGGACGGGCTCTGCAAATGAGCCTAGTTTATAAATTCGGTGCTGTGTGGACTGGTTTATGTCCCATACCTGTCCTTCTACAAATACACATTAAATGAATAAGTCAGGTGATGGTGACACCTCCGACTCAGGTTGTCAAAACAGAAGTTAAAACAGAATGACAGACAGGAGTTGCTCTGGAGATGTTAAACCATCTTGTCTGGTTGCTTTCAGACGGTTGCAGAGTGGCGAAATGCAAGCAGTTGCAAGTTTGAAATGATCTTGTTGCAAAACTTTGGTGTGAACTGGCCCTTAAGGTGACACATAGCCGTTTTTTCCACTTTACAGTCTTTTCCATTATGCAAGCAGCTGTGCCCCCTCCTCCTAATATATATAGTGACCTCAGCTCTTCTTTCACTTACTCAGTCTCTCCTTCCCATTATTTCTCCCTGTGTGTGTTGCTCCTCCTTCTCATCACTCCACCCGTGATCTGGATTGTTCGTCTTCTGGAGCAGAATTAGAGAGGAGTCCTTGGCCTTTGAAGAGATGCTTCGTGCTGCAGCGGACATCGCCAGCAGGTTGGAGAGCTCATCACAGGCCTTGCATGCTTCATTCACCAAGCAGCTGAAGGACATAGTCAAAATCCATCGCTAAGAAAGTGCTGAAAAACAGTTCACATGACATCTGTGAAAGTTGTGAATGATGTGTGGCATCCTGTGTGAGGCCCAGAGTGAGGGAAAGAAAACTTTCTGCAATGTTATATTCTGCTCAGTCGTTACATAAATAAATAGTATTTTCCATTCAGGCATTATTCATGGCAATTGTTGAGGTCAACCATAGCAACAGTATGTGGTGCAGGTTTCAGCCAAGTTGAGTGTTTATGGATCAAACTGGATGGGCCTTCTGAGAGCACACATAATGAGTCTGTTAGTCTTCTCCAGAGGAAGCTTTGGTTTGGCCATCTGGTTCCAGGGTAAGGATGGAGGCCAGGATACAATGACTAGTGTGGCGATGGAGATTTTGTTTTTCTGCAAACATCAAGAAAAGAAGACACGCGACTGGGAGAGCTTTATGATGAACAGATAACGACTATTGGATAAAACCATCTGGGAGGGGGGGGCAGATACTGTATAAATAATTAGAACATTGCAATAAGGATGAAATGAGAAAAACTGTGAATCTGCACAAGAACTGCTTGTGGGATTGTAAAACTGAATTTACCTTTTCAAACATGAGAATCACACTTCAGTTGTGCACCAGCTATTCTCTCTTTAATCCTGCCAGGACTCATGGACGGGGAATGCTTTGGTATTTGCAATCATAAAATGTGTATGGTTATGCATTTGCATAATGTATGATTTGATATGTATGTTTGATTTTGGTAAACAGCGACAAACAAATAGTGTCATTTTGTAAGCATATTTTACATGTTCTCTGTATTCAGTGTTCTGTATCCTTTCACAGCTTCCAAACTCATCAATATTTGAACTAAAACTTCCCTAAGCATATTCATTCACCGAGTCTGCCCTCTAGCTGTTTGCCACAGAAATATCCCACAGATGTTTGTCCAGCTGAATCTCTCATTCATCACTTTTAATGCTCTAAAAAATGAAAACTGTAAATAGTCAGACTTCATACTCTTTCAAGGAAAAAAACAAAACAGATTTATTTGGAATAACTGGTCGATCATTTTCAATGCATGTTAGTTGCCATGAAATCAATTTTACAGTGAATTTATTTTTGTGTTTGTGTGTATGCGTGTGTGAGAGAGCGAGAGTGCCACAGAGAGAGAGAGAGAGAGAGAGAGAGGAGGAAGGACTTATAGGTAACAGATAAAGTGGCAAGTGCTCAGCTGTGTCCTGTCCCTCTGAGGTGGATGCTGTTGTTTTGCGGACCTAATTGACCAAAAGTGTTCAGTTCAGTTGCTCCGAGTCATGGAGAATAACTAGTTTAAACTTGAAAATGGCAACCCGTCATAGGTGAGATCACCGAGGACGCTAAGTGCTTGGCACGCTGCGTAAAAACGCACAATCGTTTGGATATCGCGCGGCAGCAACCCGGACTATTTTCTGTGAATGTATTTCTGCATATCAGATTTGCATCGGGAGTTTTATGAGCTGCTACTTAAATGAGCAATTACACTCGAGGTAAGACAAGCTGTTAATGGTGCTGCTCTCTGATTCATCACCTGGTGACGGACAGCCCTCCGACTCATCGCGCGCAAACGGAAGGAACAGAGCTCGCTCTCATCCGGTCTGAGCTGCGCTGACAGTGAGCAGAGTGATGCTGAGCTGTAGGGAAAAGTCAGCCGGTCGGACTCCCGTCATGCCCACTCCCCGCCCACAGATATAAAAAAAAAGCAGTTATTGCGACAGCGGTGCTGAACTTGCCCCGATATGCCTCCCAGCTTCGAAGATGACAGATGTTGCTCACGCGCCGCGGGTTCTAGATAACGTTTTGAGACGTTTGGACGGAACCTGCCGCGTGCTCTCCGGTGAAGTTTGGACTCCTCTTTTCTACCAGAGTACATAATGGTACAAGACCACCTGTTCTCAGCGGGGACGGCTATTTTCTGGGCGCTACTCTTAAGTCAGTCAGGTAAGTACTTCTTTGCTTTTTTTTAAAATTCAAAAAAAAATTTTGCTTCTTTGTATTGCCTCGTGCAACTCGTAACAGGAAAGGTAAATTACGTTGCCTGCAGTGTGACAGCACGAGCCACTATCTGTGAGGTAAGCGAAGAATTTTCGTTATTTATAATTGATAAACGTATCATTTAAAAATAAAAAAAAAAAAAAAGGCTATCAGGCTTACAGGTAACAAAATGTAGTCTTAGCCTCAAAAAGTCTTCAGTCAAAAAAAAAAAAAGTCCCACAATGCCGTTCAATATTTACATAAATTCACGCGCCAGTTTCCCAATCTGTCGCCTCATCATCTCCTGCTCCAGTTGGTTTGCGTCTGTCTCACATTTAAAAAATGAGCAGGAGGAAGTCAAGACTGAAATAACCCCTATTATGACCTTTCATTGCCACAGTAGCCATAGACAGTGTCAGTGAAGCATAAAGTTAATGTTAGCTTTCTAAATGCTTAAAATTAGAAAATAAAATCAGTCAATTTCACAAACAATTACTACAAAATAATTAAACCACAAAATTTGCTGCAACAACTTAGTCATATTTATATTTTCAGAGGATGCGAACGGTCACAAATGTGTTCAAAAGTAATAGAGGACAAGACAAATATATATATGTTAATTGTCAGAATTTGGAGTGGGCTCCAACCCCAGTTATTTCCTTAAACACACGTTTACTTATTGAGTGAAATAATGGTGCGTATTGTGCAAACGTTCGGGAGCACAGTGCCTTCTGGACATGTTTGTGGCAGCAGCGTGGAAACGAGTCCATTTCAGTTCAACTTTAAATCCACACAGCTTCACAGTAGAACTTGCAGCTGCTCCCCTTACGCAAAAAAAAACCAAAACGTATGAATTCCACATGTGCAAAAACTCATGTGACCACAGGACACGTGATTGTGCACATTTGAAACATGTATTTTGCCAATGGGAAACGTGGTTTTGGAACATTTTCATGATTTAATGTGTGAAGCCCATGTAGATTCCCATTTGAAAACTTTTCCCCATATTTGTTTTCCCCGTGTTATCATTCCTTGCAACATGTGGTAAGCGTGTATCACACGTGTGATCCCATGCGTCCAAGGTGGAAAACACGGGAAACGCATGTTTTTGTTTTTCCCGTAAGGATCTATTTGAAAGTCAATTCAGGGTCTTTACATAGATGTGTAGAAGTTATTATTTCAAGTATAAATTGTGTATGCAGACTAGTGCTCACACGGCAGGCTAAGATAACGCGTGTTCCTGTGACATGTGAGAGGGTTTCAGAACACAGGCTACGCGTCTCCTCCCTCCGTCTCTACACGCTACAGCAGGCAGGTACTTGATCTCGTGCCAACTCATCTCTCTTCATGACACCGACACAGTTCAGCTTTGTGACCTCAGCCCTGCAATTTTCCCACACACCCAAAAAAAAAAAAGTTCCATGTTGTTTTTAGCGAACTTTTTACTGTAAGTATTTGACAATCCAATTTCACCGAGAGAGCCTCCGGCTGCAGAAGCTGCTGACTCGATCATCCAGACTGGTCAGTGTTTCATACACCTCGCCAAGGGGCTTGGCCGCGGTCCAACATCATCGGCCCAGCGTGCTGGATGTTGGAGGTGTCATCTCATTTCAAGACTCCGCTGGCAGGAGGCTTTGATCTATGGCACCAGAAAGCCTTTTTTTTTTTTTTTCCCAAGCTCCACATCTGGTCCGTCCCAGATGCACGGACAGATGAACACGCGCCGCCCTGACTGTCAAGAGAGTAGATAAGAAGTCTCTGGTGCATGCTTGTTTGCCAAATTGAAATTAGTTCATGATGGCAGGAGACGAGCCCAAGTGTGCCTCGGGCAAATTAACAGTATATTCACATACTAATTACCACCTCTAATGTCACGTTATCTACAACTTGTTTACTTAACTTGTAACTAGATAGGGCATTTTAAAGAAAACCATGCCACACAGAAAAACCTCGTTGAGCTTTGCATCTGCATATTTGTTCAATGGGCACTAAATCACTGAAAAAGATTTGCATGTATCCCTCAGCTTAGCTCTGCGGCATTTAAGCCGTGCGCCCTGTCATCGTCCACTGCACTGTCCTACAGTTACAGTTTGTAAAGACTTGGTAATGCCGTCGACAGAACTCACCCATGGACGGGTAATGATGTGGCCTTGGCTTAGCAGCCAGCGCTGCTGCCAGATGACGGTGGTCCAGGCTTTTGTTTGCAGGTCCTTGGTGGTAGCGCACCTCATTGGGTTGCATTATAACCGACACTATCAAAGAGAGCCGGGGTATTAGTGGCATTATAACCCGATGGCATTTGAAAAGATTTTTTTTTCTTTTTAAATTGACTGTAAAGGTCTTTCTTTGACTTTGCTTCAAATGTACATTCACATTGCTTATACAACTTACATTTTGTGAGAGATGCTGCCAAGACATTTTCCAAGCTCTCGTTCTCTGAATTACACAATTAAGCAATACTAATATGCTGAACTGTTTTGCAGGACATTAACTTCTTTCTTTTTTTTAGCAGAAATAACTAGTAAATTCTAGAGTTGGTAATTGGTGGATTTTGGGCGGAGTGAGGGCTCTTTCCAATTGTTATGCAAATAAAATATATATGAACAAGTGTATTAATACTAAGTGCATCATATTATTCCCATAATGTTCAAAAGGGAGAATAAATGTCTCATGCAGGTCTAAACGTACTGTACACACTGAAGTGCAACAAATATGCTGAAATTAACATATAGCTCCTATCTAAACAATCTAGTGTGAGTCAGGGTGTATTATACACATGCAAACACACACTACTGTTACTTCAAGTGAAAACCATCAGCAAATCGTTTTATGCATCAGTTGTAACACAGTGACAGACAGCTCAACAATAAACACCCTTCACTACTGAGAAATTAGCTCACCTCCACTTAACACTAGCAAGTAATGATGTGTGTAATTGACTCTGACTACATTGATGAAGGTGGGAGCCGTAATCCCCGTTGGGACGGGATTCCTGTCCATTTCCCCGCTTTTTCATTCTGCAGAAAAAATAATACGGTGACTCAGTCTGAGCTTGTACGCAAATCTGTCTAGACGGCATATTCAGAATCAATTTAATTAAGCCGCCTCTCGCTGTGAAGCCACACGTACGTAATAGCGATACTTTTAGAGGCTGTATAACTGAAATGGGGCTACTGTCGAGGGAGGAGAGGCACGTCCTCGGGCTCCACCTGCCCAACTGGAGAGATCTCAGCGGGCGACCCTCGTGGGAAGCTCAGATCAAGAGATCAAAAGATTTGCCAAGATGTGGAAGAGTCGATAAGACTTTACCGATGAAAGTCTTAGATGTTCAGCGATGAAACACGACATGTTCACAGCTCCCGTCTTCACTCCCAAAAGCCACGATATCGTGCCAGCCAGATTTACTACTATTTTGTTAAGTGAGGATTAGGAGAGACACGGATGAGACAAGACGGATGCGAATTGCTACAATTCAACTTGCTCCTCTTCAATCTCTTTGTCACATTCTTTCCATGTCATAATTAACTGTTGAATGCAAACAAAGGCACCAGTTAAAACATTTCAAATGAATTTGATGTAAAAACCAAAATAAAGCAGAAGTTTTCTTTTAACAGTATAATATTAGTTTATATAAATATTGAAAAACTATATTGCAGGTTAAAGATAGATGGTTTCAAGAAATATTTGAAGAACCTCTAAACCGCATGTTTAATTATTTAAAAAAAAAGACTATAAATGGGATCAATATATAAATCCCATTACCCGCTTATTGTACCTGCCTTCTGCAAATGTTGAACTTTGAAACGAGAGGATACCGTTTGAATTAAAAGCAATAATTCACCCGCAGGTCTTTGTCATGAGAAGACCCACTCGCACGCTGAGGATGATCTCTTCAAGTCGCTGTTTGCTGGTTACAACAAGTGGTCGAGACCCGTGCCCAACATCTCCGACGTGGTCATCGTCAAGTTTGGACTCTCCATAGCTCAGCTCATCGACGTGGTGAGTCTTCACGCGTGAACTATTTGCAGCACACTGATGTGATATAGGAACTGGTGATTCAAACAAAACAAAATAATAGTTTGATACTAAATATTTTGCACTGTGAATTATTAAATATGAAATATCTTCAGAATCCAAGACCCTAGAATAAGGTCGTGTTATTTCTGTCCCTTTTTATTTACTAAATAAGTGGATTTTCTTTTTGATTTTTTTTATATAGATGACTTTGGTTTACAAGTAAACAAAAATGTCAAGGTTATACTCTGTTGTCCCTGCTATACTAACAATAGGACTGGGCTCTTGTGATTACACTATATGACATTTTTAGTGACATATTTTGGGATTCTACAGTTGTAAAAACAAACTTTGGGAACCTAGATTGTCGACGCTCTGCCCTGTCACAGCAAAAAAAAAAAAAAAAAAAAACTCCAACAGAACACTTCACATCCATCAAGTTATTGAAGTCAAGTTGCTGAAAGCTATATTTGGGTTTGCTTTGACAAAACTCCAAGAAACTCTCACATATACTCCTCTGGCCTGAACCCACCATCGACAGCCTTAACTCTTTTTGCATCTGTCTGTCTGTCTGTCTGTCTGTCAGGATGAGAAGAACCAGATGATGACAACCAATGTGTGGCTCAAACAGGTTAGAAAGATTTGTGTCAGTGTTGATTCATTATTAAGATTTTTTTTTTCTCGACAAGGGGGTCGGGGGGGTATGGTGACACGCATTGTTAAGACCGCAAAAAGCAACACATTTGACAAAGTTTTAAAGAAGAGATTGACTGATATGAATGAATAAAGGATCACAGCCCTCAAAAACACATCTGTGCTATTTGTATCTCCCAGGAGTGGAACGACTACAAGCTTCGCTGGAGACCGTCTGACTTCGACAACGTGACGTCTATAAGAGTGCCGTCAGAGCTCATATGGGTACCAGACATCGTCCTCTATAACAAGTGAGGCTCAGATAAAAGTAACATAACAGTAAAGAAAAATACAAAAAAACCAAACAAACACCATAACATTAGGGCTACAGAATTTAATCTGTCGATTATTCTTACGATTGACTGATTGATCCTTTAGTGTATTACCTGTAAAAATAGTGAAAAATGGTCATCACAGTTTAACATGACTTGCTTGGTTTGCACGAACAGCAGTCAAAAACTAAAAGGTATTTTAACAAAACGGAGAAAACCAGCAAACATTCACAACTGAACAGTTTGAAACCTCTTTACAAATTTACCTAAACGATAAAGTACTTAAATAGTTTGTTTAATTTGCTGCTGCACAAGTAATCGTTTCAGTCGTTTTAAAATCAGACCAAGGCAACTGTTTCTGTCTACTGTACAGAAAAGTTAAAAACTTCAGAAAGGTTTTCCTTCAACTATTTAATATCTGCTACAGTGGACTGTTAGGACACAGTCCTGCACAAATATAAGAGCTACACCCATTATAAGACCATAAATGGTGTTCAGACTAATGCCTGAAGACCATGTTGTGTGTGTGGTATGAAGATGGCGCCATCTAGTGATAAAATACACAGCCTGCTACTTGTCTTGGTCAAATGACAATATTATTTCCACAGTCCGTGTTCCAGTGTGGAGCCATGTAAAAAAAAAACATTTCTCTTTACTTGGTTGATGTATTTCTGTTAGTATCTGTTGGTGGAGTTCTCGTATTTTAACGTGAGGACAAGCATCCTGTGTTTCTTGCTTCGGTGTTAAATCCATAATAAAAACCCGCCACTCTAAAGAAACGTTTCCGCTCACCTGAAGGAGATTAAACGGAGCAGGCTGATGATCCAGTTCTGCTCCACTGAGTCGGTGTGATCACAGTCGGGAAGTGAAATTAAAAGAGGTGAGACTGATGCGATGATAAGGAGTTATCATTACGTCCTCTGCAGAAGCCATTATCCCGAGTAAAACGACGAAAGGAGACGAGATTACCGGCAAAGATTATTATTAGGAAATCATAACAGCTTATCACTGCATGGTTTCTAAAAATGAAAAAAAAAAAAAAAGTCATTTTTCTTAAGGGAGAACAGAACTTTTCATAATGCAGGATACGATTTCTCATCTGCCGTAGTCGTTTTTCCCATTAATTCTTCAGACTGAGGTCTCATACGTACGTCAACGTGACTCGCGACTGCTTCTTCTCCTCCAGTGCCGACGGTGAATTCGCGGTGACCCACATGACGAAAGCTCACCTGTTCTACACGGGCAAAGTTCGCTGGGTCCCGCCGGCCATTTACAAGAGCTCCTGCAGCATTGACGTCACCTTCTTCCCCTTCGATCAGCAGAACTGCAAAATGAAATTTGGCTCCTGGACTTATGACAAGGCCAAGATCGACCTGGAGCGAATAGAAAACACTGTGGACCTCAACAACTACTGGGAGAGCGGGGAATGGGCCATCATCAACGCCGTGGGGACGTACAACACCAAGAAATACGACTGCTGCCACGAGATCTACCCGGACATCACCTACTTCTTCATCATCCGAAGGCTTCCCTTGTTTTACACCATCAACCTCATTATCCCCTGTTTGCTCATCTCCTGCCTCACTGTTCTGGTTTTCTATCTGCCCTCAGACTGCGGTGAGAAGATCACGCTGTGCATCTCTGTGCTGCTGTCCCTCACCGTCTTCCTCCTGCTCATCACGGAGATCATACCGTCCACATCCCTCGTCATCCCTCTCATCGGAGAGTACCTCCTCTTCACTATGATTTTCGTCACCCTGTCCATCGTCATCACCGTCTTTGTGCTTAACGTGCACCATCGCTCCCCCAGCACTCACAAGATGCCCCGCTGGGTCCACTCGGTGTTCCTGGACCTGATCCCGCGCTGGCTGTTCATGCGGCGGCCCGCGCCCGACGGCCGGCGTCGCAGGCTGCTGCTGCTCCAGCAGCGGGCGGCGGCGGAGCGGCGGCAGGTCCGCGTAGCCGGGTACAAGTCCGACAACTTCCTCAGCACCTCGGCCACCTGGTTGAGAGACGGGACCGCGCTGGAAGACTCCGAGAGAAGTTGCTACGAGGATTTGGAGCTGGGAACGCTGACGTCCTATTTCTCCTTCCGCCCTCCTTCGCCCAGACCTCCGGGGTCGACTCCCCCGCCGCAACAAAAGACCCAACAGAACAGCCAGAACCGTCAGGAGGCGGCTGCTGGGACGAACAGACAGTTAACCGGCGCCAGGGTGAACGCCACTCAGCGGCCGGCAAAGCTCGACAACACAGTGGCCCAGTCAACGTTCCTGCTTTCACCGAGCGTTATACGTGCGTTAGAAGGGGTGCACTACATTGCAGACCACCTGAGGGCTGAAGATGCCGACTTCAGCGTGAGTATCAATAAAATCCATTATTCTGCTGTAACGGCAGCATCGCTGTTGTCCTACAGAGGTTCCTAGTTTACTTCATCTATCTAAATTATGATACATAACATACATCTTTCTGAAGGCTGATCTTAAACTGAAGCAGTAATGCATGGAGCGACATCCTATTTAAGGAAGGTAAGTTGGCGCACACAACATATCGGTGAAAGCGATCAGATGATTGGTTGAAGAAAGTCACACAGGCTGAAAGAATTAGTGGGAATTGGCCGGCCAAAGTGACGACCTCGGAAATGTGCGTGAATATATGAGAGACGTGGGCAATGAAACTTTTTGTTATTTTACCACACGACCGACACGCCTCAGAACATTAATCTCGTATCTGCAGCTCTTCTTTTCTCTCGTCTTTCATTTTGTTCCCTTTCTGTCGCCCTTTATTCTGCACAGGTGAAAGAGGACTGGAAGTATGTCGCCATGGTGATTGACCGCATCTTCCTATGGATGTTCATTATTGTATGCCTGCTTGGGACAATTGGCCTCTTCCTGCCCCCGTGGCTAGCAGGCATGATTTAATGCTTTTGGGAAAGTGTTGAACAGACCCAGAAAACTCACAACCACCACCACCTGAGTGATGTTTGACATTTCAAGTCGAGCTGAACTCTGCTTCAAAACTGGGAATGTGACTCAAGTTTGTGTAACACGGTATAACCCGTGTGACCTCGAAAAGGCTATAATGCTCTTTACACATCCCAAAACTAGAATTATGAATAACAGAACAGAGAACCTAGCTATTTTCAGATTTTTCACCACTACTGGGGCAAATATCAAAAAGGTTTACTCTGTAGCTACAGCGGCAGTCTTTAGGATATCCCCGACTCGGCTCGTCCGGCTCAGCTACCCAGACTCGGCCTCAACTTTTATCCGTCCAAGATGCACTTTGTCAGCCTCAGGTGAACTTCTTCAGACTCACCCGGCATGCTGCTCAGATTGTGTTTGACTCGAATGCGAGCACTGGTCTATCAACATTAGGCTCGTTTGAGATGAAGCGGGTCTGAAATGCCTGGCTCTCACTTGATCCAACAGCTGATTGGTTCAGTTATGTCGGCTGAACAATATAATGTTTTATAGAAACTTTTTAATTTTGTTTCATTAGAGAGATTTTATTTTTATTGATTTATTTATTGTATTTCTTGTATTTGTCTGATTTTAATGGTTTACTCTTTCTGACTTTGGGGGATACAATTTTAGTGTTAACAAACTCACGCGTGCGCAAAAATGGTTTAAGAACAACTTTTAAGTTTACTTTGAGTTTGCCTCGAAAAAGCGTTTTAGGCAGTTTTTTTCTAATTGTTACAAGCAAGCGTGTACTCGTGAGATCTTTGGACAGCTATTATTGTTGTGATTCAATTGACGTAAAGCATTTCAACATACAATCATTGCAGCAGCTACAGTAAAACACGTTTGTCAGACAATTCTGAACAGAACAAATGCTGTTGGTCGACGCTGACGTTTATCAGTCGAGAATGGAATAGATTCAGATTACAGATCAATAAACTGCATTCTCACATTAACTGAGGGATCTACTGACCTAAAAACTTCTAGTAAGTGGGACGTGAGAATTCTTAAAGTAACATCTGTACAGATGTGAAGCTGTCAGTCTTCCGATTAAGTGCTACAGAGACCTATTGCTTTGCATTTCTTTCCTCTGTATTTGACTATTCGTGTTTTTAAATTCGTTTATGTAGTTTGAGAGGGACGAGTATGCTCAGGTGATTTATATCCAGTGGAAAACTGATACGACGCCGATATACATGAGAATGTACGTCAGTAATGTGGATATAATGACCCGGTGGATGAAGGCAAATAAAAGAACAGCTGGAACAATCTGGGAAGATCAGAAATGTACACTTTACTGTGATACTCTAAAACTGGAGAATTGCTTAAACTGCAGCTGGTTGTCTCTGCTCAGCCTCTCGTCCGTCCTCCAGGCGCAGTTCATCTCAAACCAGCCTATTTACAGGTTTAATGAGCCAACATCACATGTTGAATGTAGATTTGGTCTGTGAGCTGCCATGAGTAATTATGTTATCTTATTAGCATGATGTCATAACATGCTGGTTAAAAAAAAAAAAAAAAAAAGGTTAATAGTGTGGTTTGCTGTGTTTGCTAAGGTGTTACAGTGATGTACTTACTTTTTTGTTGTACTTTCAGGAGTTGCAATTTAAAAAAAAAAAAAAAACTTAATTACATGAGGGTTGTTTGTGATTTTGCCGTCTTACCTGCGTCATCAGCGTCTCCTCCAGATGTTAGGTGTTGTGAGAGGCGGCGGCGGCGGCGGCTAACCTCCGGCGAAAGACCGGAAACAAACTTTGCAACTCTACATTCTCGTATTCACGTGTTGTCATCTTCCAAGCGATCTGCCCAGCCGGCGGCATAACCAGAAAACATATCGGTATTGTTAAACAAATCAATACACCGAGCGCTGGGATTAAAGACACGAGAGCGCGCAGATACAACTTCCTGACCGTAACCCCGCCCACCGTCACCGGGTGGGAAATGTCAACAGGTAAATTTGCCACTTTTATAATGTGGATGTTCAGTCAATGTTGAAAGTTCTTGGTACATTTTCTGGGAAGCAGTAAAATCAGTGGCAAGCCTGTTGATCTCTGATTGGTTGTTTCACAGTCAGTCAGCAGAACCCCAGGCCGACTCCCATCTCTGCAAATACTCGCATTGAATGTCAAAAATGTGCCAAATCATTGTACATTATGGGACTTCTGGCATGATTGATTGTACATTTTTCCAAAATTACCTACAAATACGATTGTTATCCTTTTGGCAAGTGTTGATTCCACCGGAGGAGGGCTTAATCAACTGACACCTATATGAAGCAGCTGTTGACGACAGTACATCTGATCACTTATTATTATTTAATATTTTGATATTTAATTTTTTTTTCTACAGATTAACCAAATATTTTTTCTTCAACGACATGATTGTTTGGAAGTAGAGGGGGTCTGAATAAGTCTTTGAAGACTTGACTCGCAGGTCTGGAGGTCAGTGGGGCTAACCGGACTGTCTGTGCTCCAGGCGGCGTTAGACTTTACTCAAACAGTTTCCGTGTAACCTGCCAACACTGCCGAGTGGCGTAGTTCTAAAACTTCAGCTGACACGAATTCCTTCTGTACTTTTAGACGCATCCAGTCTTGCAGTCATGTCTAGTGTTTGTGCCAGATTGAAAAGAAATTTGATAAGTCGGGCCCCTGTGTGAACTATGGAATGCTTTAAACCGGGTTCTGAGCCCATTATGGTAGACTGTACTGCATACACTAACATTCGGTTTGGACAGAAATTACATTTGTTAAGTCTTTTCTTTCTGGCGATGCCGTCGTATTGAAACTAATAAATATCCTCTTGAAATCCCTTTGAAAATTCTGACTATATAGCATTTATTGACGTGTGAAAACATCCGCCAGGAATTACATGTGCAGTAATGTTTAAATTTGGGCCAAAATAACGCGACTGTGAAACTATATAGGACTGCAGGAATGACACAGCGTTGGACATATTCACACGCTTTTGCTTTAAGCTTTAACTCCCTACAGAGACATTTCATCTTGACATTAGTAGATAATGACATTTTTGGACAAAAAAGAAATAGTTTGGAGACGGCAACCTAAACTTCATGTCGGCGCACTGACATGAATTACTAGAACTTGTCCATCATGATTATTAAATGCATGTTAAAATAGAGAAGTAGGGATATAAACAGTGCATTACTGCTAACCAATTCAAAAACCTTTCTAACTTTGCACGGTTTATGATGTTAACTTTTTAGAGCTGCAATTCCCGAGGTCAAACATTCTGTTGCTTTGGAATGCATTATTGCAATATAACATCCTGCCTGTAAACAGTGAGAAAGGGATGCCAATATTATTACATTTATATACTCCATAAAAGATAGGTTTTAATAAATGGGCACACGTGGCATATATATATATTATATATATATCTTGCATTATGTGTTAAAATTTTATATTCTAAAATAAAGATAATGGACATGATAAAAAAAAAAAAATTTAAAACCTGGATTCTTTCAAGTACCTTGGAGAGTCCCTGAAACATATCTGAGAATGTATAACCCGTACTACTATGGTTTTCATTTTTATCATTTTAATAATTAACACTTTAATGAGTCATACTCGAGTCAAACTTGATATACTCTATATATATAAAACAGTTGAGTGTCCAACACCCTTTGGTTTAGTCATCTTTACATTTCACTACTGACAGGGTTACAATCGAAAACCATTTGCATTCGTTTTAATTTGTATGACTGCTATTTCTCAGCTATAGAAAAAAACCCACTATTTTTCACAAGACACATTCCATATTTACAAAGATAATTCATATTTTGAGCAGATGATCGAGTCAATAACTCGCCAAACACGAAGAAGAACACTTTACGTTTCAAATGTCTCAGAACTGACTGCATCAAATATGATGCCAGAGGACCAATCATAAATTCTATTAGCG
The DNA here is from genome assembly GCF_029030835.1 of Brachyistius frenatus. Lineage (NCBI taxonomy): Eukaryota > Metazoa > Chordata > Actinopteri > Embiotocidae > Brachyistius > Brachyistius frenatus. Next base: position 5,509,533 of record NW_027210620.1, on the reverse strand, counting down.
TACACATATCATTTTGTCCATATCCAGTGAGTTGTAGCATGACACTTAAACTAAACCTTTATTTAATATTCATTGTTGATGGCTGTCAAAAGAACTAGTGGCTTCTGTGGGACTAATTTGGATTAAGTTGATCACCTTAACAATGTCAGACTGTGTGCAAATGTTTTTTCTGACTGACAGCTGTGAAAAATGTTGATGTTAGCGTGATGTGAAAACTGAAAAAAAAAAAAAAAAAAGAGTCTACAGTCCACTAGGGGACGACTGGCTTTGCTAAATTGGACCTGACCCTCGCTTGGTCCACAGCGTCCAGCATGTTCTTGCTGTCCATGGCCAGGGTGTGTGCAGCAGTCAGTAACTGTTTCTTACACTCCTCCTTCAAAGAGGTGATGGCGTTCTGCTGGGCCAGCCGCATTTTGCTGATCAGCTCCGCCATGTCGTTGTTTAGCAGCTTCTGGGTGCCTTCAATCTGCAGCGATGGTAGAAAATCAAGCAAAATCAATTGTTTGGAAGGGTGTTATTGGCTTTTATTTTTGAAAGGTCGACATGATTAAATGCTGCCTGAATTCTATTCAGGGTCTCTCTCACTGACTGCAGCAGAAAAAGTTATAATATGCAAGGTATGGATTTCGGGGTTTCCTCCACCAGAGGATTTAACATAAAATGCTCATATACTCTCTGCTTTGTTTGAAGAAGTATTGTCTGGGTTTTTTTAGTTTTTTTTTAGACATAAAGGTGAGGACTAACTTGGGCCAAAATTCAGTAAAGACAACACTGCATACTGTACCTCAGTCCTGAGAGACTCATGTACGGTGGGCAGAATGTCATCCACGCTGCGAATCAGATCTCTTAAGGCCATCCCAACAGACTGTGGGCACAGATAAACGCAGAAAACTAATCAGCTAAATGACTCGAGATGGTTTGCCTTTGGATTGAAAATTTTCCAATAAAAACTGCAAACTTGAAAGTGGAAAGCAGATACTTTGCCTCAGCGTACCTTGACGATGTTAATATATTGCTCCGGCTGCAGCTCAGTGATGTCATTCTTGAGTTGGACAACAACTTTGACCAAGTCCATGACGGAGTTATATACTTTGTCATCAGAGCGGTCCAGCTCCGCTGTGGGTGCAGGCTGAGGAGGAAGAAGAAGTCATATGTTTTAATAATTTAAATACTCATTCTTATTGCTTAGTGACATCAGTGCCCTATCAAACGAAGGGTATGTTCTTAATCATTTTCATTCAAAAATCAAAGCGAATAAACTACTACAAAAATCTGTTCCAACACAAAAACGAAATACCAGATTACCTGCACTGTGAGCCGTGGTGGCTTCTCAGGTGGTGCTGTAGGGCAGAAAGATGAATAATACGACGGATAGAAAGAGCGATAAAGGAAATATGAAAGGACTGAAAGAGAAAGTATTTAGAATCAACGTGAATTTGAGGATGTCTTTGAGCACTTGCCATTCTCACTGTCAGCTTCAGGGAACTGAAAGAACACACAGAGAAAGATCTCATGAGGACCAGAAAATAAATCCCGTCTACACTGTCACCGTCTATTTAACAGCTCACATTATCGACACACAATAATACACTAACGTAATCGCAGTAAGTGATGCGACTGATTGTTATACGAGACGAAGAGCATTTCATGTTTTCGCAATAATTCTAAGTGCATTGAATCCCGTATATATAATCAATAGATGAGGAAAAAAAGAGCTCTTTTACACTCTTTTTGTTTATTTAAACATAAAAATATATCTTTTCTTTCACATTAGTTCCAATGGATGCAGCCATTTCTCTTTTTCTCGTGATCACATATGGTCACCATTGCACTGTCGCTGGTTTGACCTTAAATTTCACCTCCAACATTTCGCTGCAAAAGTTTTACGCATCTATAAAAATGTTTCCCAACCCTGTAGTAGCTTCAATCACTTAACACACTGGGTTCAGAAATGCGAGCCACACTGACAAAAGCTGCTTGTTAACCTCCTGTGATCTGACATTCAAATTAAAGCTTTGTACAGGTGGACACCTACCACTGCGCCGGCTGTGTCCTCGGGTCCCATGGGGTCCTGCAAAAGAACAGCAAGGTTCATTTGATAGAATATAGACACGGATCCTCTCTTTGGAACTCTTATCAGGGGAACATTCAAATCGAGACTCGACGCGCGTCGAAGGTGAACGAGTGGACCGATTTTGTTTAACGGGGCCTCGTAGCGTGCGGCCTCCAGGGCCACACGGAACTCCGGAGCAGGGGGACACAGAGACACAGAGACACAGAGAGGGGGTTGACAAACGTTAATGATGCTCGGTTCCCCACCAGGAGTCTCTCCTCCTGTTCCAGCCACTTTTTATCCTCCACCATCTGCTCTTTCTGCTGGCGGAGAGTGTGCTGCCTGTGCTGCCTCTCATCCTGCCACAGACGCTGGGCGTCCTCCTTGCTGTTTGGCTCCAGTCGGGGAAACTCACTCTCCTACAAGTCGAGCACAGGGGAAATGTAACCGTGTTATTAATACACAATGGGCCCCGTTCACCAGAATGAGAAATTCCTTCTCGAACCCCACTTGCGCAGATTTGACGAAGATTCTGGCATTCACCAATGTTTTCTTATTTGGGATTTTGTCTTAGCCAAGAATAAAATCTATGCACACTCACACCCTGACAACAGCTTTGCCTTTCAGGTTCGACAGCAATGAATTGCTCGTTAGTAAATACAATTTAATTGGACTTTTACAGTGTGATTCTTTAAATATTACAATTATTCTCAAGAAGGAAACGCATCACTAAAAAAAACCAGACGTTTCAGTGTATTTTTAGTTTCTAAATATTTGTATTAATTTAATTAAGTGTTTCTGGGATTGTAACCAGTGTTGAGGCTGTCTGTGTCACTGTTTGGGCTGTTCGCTCCTGGATGTCCAGGACCATCTGAGACCAGAAGTGGGGCCGGTGAACAGGATCTGGATGCAGGTCCGGAGGTGCTGCCGGTTATTTTTTACATTCATCAGTTTCGCGTCGTTCTCCCAACACGTTCGCTGAATGACCATTCCCATCACGTGTATCTTTTTTTAAATAATTTTACATCCACTACGCTACACTATTAAATATGACCGTGCTTTTTCTGTTCACTTCCTGCAGCAGCACCTCCACTTCAGAACTACTGCGGTTGGTCTTCCTCTTGAAGTCCGCTGCTCCACCGTCTTTCAGAATCGTTTAGGTTTCTCTCAACTTTTCTTTCCTCCCTCACTGTCTGTGACTCCATGTGCACACGGCACTGCAGTCTCATGTCCTTTTATGGACATTGGCGGGGCGTTTACTTGTGCTAATGAGGGACAACTGGCATTCGCTTTCAATTTACGAGGACCGTGGGATTCATCAGTTTAAGAACAAAGGTGCGAACAAATGCGGGGTTTGAGAACACGTCGTGAATCGGGCGTAGACTTTTCTTAAGAACAAATTTAAGACAAATCTTAAGATATTGGTAAATGAAGCCCAATATTTTTCTCTTTTTTTTTTTTTTATCTGTTAATGCATGAATATCTCAGTGTTAATCTAATCAATTGTAGTGCTTTTAGAAGCCGAACCCTTTAAACTCAGTGTTTCTTACCCCCATGCTGCGACGTCGGGGGGACCTGACCGGCAGTGCAAGAGTGTTCCTGGAGTCAATAGGGGACTGATACTCACAGGGGCTGGCCAGGTCAGGGGAGCTGGCACACAAAGCCTCATTCAGCTGCAGACAGACACACACACACACACACACACACACACACACACACACACACACACACACACACACACACACACACACACACATTACATGAAAAACAATTAAAGCCCGTCATCTTGGAGGAAAGCAGCATCTTTGAAGGTTTCTTGGTTACACTACAGTACCTGAATATGGAGACCAATACTCAGCATGTTGCCAAAGCGCCCTGGTTTCATTCTTGAAGGCTTCAGTAAAAGTAAAGATATAAAAATAAAATGTCATCAGAACTGTGTGCTGTTATTTTGTAACATTTTACAGTGGCTGAATTTGACAGGGATTCATACCTTTGGAGGAGGCTCATTTAAGTGGAACTTGGGTTCAAAGTATCTGGTGGAGCGCGCTCTGTCTCGCTCTCTCTCCACTTCCTGCTCCTTCTCCATCTTGTGGACGTCACTGACAGATTTGAGACACAGTTTACATCAAGTCTTTGTTGGGGCGGTACGGAAACACGCATAACAGAAAGTTTCAGTACCTAATGCAGTTGAATTCAGTGCACTGATCTTCAATATTTCCTCTTACATTTTAATTTTAATAATGTAAAAAGTAACCAGAAGAATCAGTGGAGATACCTTCTTTTATGGTAAACTAACTCTGAGAAGGTGACTGGATAAATAAACTATTTGGACCATAAACTATGGTGGGTTATTTCATTATATGTCAATCCTAAGGAGAAAATCATTACAGAAAGATCATTATCCTTCCTGACAATCTCCACTATCTGACCCTTATTTTCTGTTTATTCTGTGTAATCGGTTATGTTTTTAATATTTACTAAAGAAATACCTGATCTTGACCACGAGCTCGGTGAAAGAGGGTCTCTCTCCGGGGTCGTAGGACCAGCAGCGGGTCATGAGCGAGTAGAGGGCAGGGGGGCAGTTTTCTGGTTTGGGCAGTCGGATGCCCTGCTCCAGCTGGTTGATTACATCTCTGTTCTCCAGCCAGAAAAACGGCTGCTGCCCGCCACTCATTATCTCCCACACACACACGGCTATGGAGCAACACAAAACACAGAAACCCCCAAAAAAAGCTTGAATATGTTTCACCCTGTTAATCATGGTTATGAAATTCGGTGATAAGACTACAAAGGAGAGTGTTAAGCAACAGGGATGTAAATCAGTGCATTAGGAAAGACAACAGACTGACAGTAATGTAACACTTTGAGGAAGCACTGCAGCCCTGATGTAATTGTGTCGGTGCTCTTGGTGGTACGAGGGGTAAAAACAAACAAGGGTGGGAAATAACAATTATTTTCGTTCATGATTTACCTGCTGTATATATATATATATATATATTTTAATAGTTACTTAGTTTGCAAAATGTCAGAAATGTGTGAAAAATGGCTCCAACATTAGCCTAAAGGTCAGGGTGACGTTTTAATATCAACGAACAGTCTATAACCTAAATATATTAATTTTATTATAACTATTTATTATACTATGATTAAACTATAAGATGTATGTTGTAATAAATATATTATGCTGTTTTTTTCTGATAACATTGTGCTGAATAAAACCCGACTCTTCATCAGTGGAAAGAAATTGACAGGTCAGAAACCACTTCATGTTTTTACATACAGTATTTGTTCTATAGGATAACTGCATTACTCGGGAATCAGAAGCTACTTTAACGACTTTACGTCCACTTTATGTCCAAACTGTCACGGTCCACTTCGGTGCATTTCAGACTAAATATATATTTAAGGCCATCTCTGATATATTACACCCAAATTAAATGTATAAATGTGGCAATAAAAATAATAAGATTGCCACCCTGGTTCCCCTTTTCTTTTTCCGTGCCTTGAAAACATAAAGTAAACATAGTTTTGTTATCTTCCAGATGATGATTTGCCTTAGTGGAAGAAATCAAAAGATTCAGTTGTTATCTCCTATAAGGGGCGATTATTGCGATGGGCATATTAATAACATGGAACAATAAGGTTTTTATGCCTCACTCTTTTGGACAGCAAATGTTACAATATGCCAAGATTTCTTGTTTCTGTGTCTGACAAAAGGAGAAAATTAGACAGACGTACACATGAAGAGCTATTTGATTGTGATTCTCTTGGCATAAAATGCATGAAAGAAGACAATCGAAGTGCAACGACACAATACAAAAGCTAAAGTGCTGGGCCTTGATGCAGCACAGTGCTGTTTGATGTACGAGATGGTAAAAGGAGTGTAGTATGTGCTTACATTACACACCCAGGGAGTTGACGCAGTTATGAGTTCAAATAATCCCAACCATGTCATAAAATCCTGCATTTGAGTTGATGATTAACCAGCCACATGCCTTTTTCCATGCGTGAGTGTTGTTCACCAAACTCTCGAAATGTCCCTGTACTGTTTGTAGGTTAATACATCACAAGCTCACCGAACATCCAGACATCACTGGATGTGGTGAAACGTCGGAAGTTGATGGATTCTGGGGCCATCCACTTGATTGGCAATCGAGTAACAGACGCTGCAAAGAAATAAGAGATGAGATGAATGAGATCGTTTACTGAGCGTTCCCCCTTTTCTTTCTACCTAAACTGAAATTGAAAAGCATGTGCCTCAGACCTGCTGACCTTCTGTCTGTTTTTTTAACCTCTACACAAAATGTGTAGGCAAAAAATACTTTCGTCCAAAATGGACGTCGAAGAGACATCTTTTTTCAACATCTTTCAACTTTGAGGTCCAAAGGATTTTGGTAATCAAAGGTCAATGGTCAAGGTCAATATGACCTCACGTCCAGAGATATACTGATTTAAGGGGTCAAAGGTCAAAGTCACCGTGACGTCAATGTGGGTTCGGACAGATATGCACGTAAAACTACAACTTGATTGGTTAGCAGAGAGAAACAACTGCTAGACGATGTTTCTAATTGTATTTTGCGAGTGAGTCAGAGTGATCTGACAAAATATGAACGTTATTACAATCAAGGCATTCAGGCATCTAAGAAAAAAAAAAAACCAGTCAAGTAAGCTTTTATTTCACATGTGCCTGTGTTACCTTTGTAGTATTCTTCATCCTCGATGTATCTCGACAGACCAAAGTCTCCGAGCTTCACACAGTCAGGGGTGGCGACTAACACGTTCCGAACTGCGATGTCTCTGTGACGAGACGTAAACACGTTGCAGAGAGAGGTTGAAGTTATAATATAAGCAGTCGTGTTTTAAATGGCCTTTAGCCCTCACTGGTCGACCTGTCTTTGCCTTTTGATTTACGAAACTAAAACAATACAAAAGCAATGTTTGTATTTTCCATGCAAGCAAAAACTAATTTCTTTTGTCTTCACGGGAGGCTGAATCCAGGAGTGGCTGCCTGATATCTGTTGATAATATTCTGCAAAATCAACTGAGTGAAACATGTTTTTTCTGCCATGTCACGTTTCACTAAAAATGTTACACTTAAATGCACCAATTAATTTACAGCGGAACAAGAATTATTCTTCCCAGTCTTGTCAAATGAACAGATGAACTGATAATGACTACTAATTTATTAGATGTTCATAATGCCTTTTCTTCAAAGATGTTTCATCTTCTGTATGTTCTGGTTCAGCAAGGAATGACAACTTATAGAAAGAATAGGATCCGTGTCTCACCTGTGAACCATGTTGACCCCTTCGAGGTAGACGAGAGCACACACACACACACACACACACACACACACAGACACACACACACACACACACACACACACACACATGTAAAAAGGTCACACACACACACGCAGATCTGCACGCTGAACAGTACCAGAGTTATGTTCGTCAGCTTGTTTTGGTTATGAGTCAGGTAGTTTCCGAGCTGCAGGGATGTCAGTTATACAATCAGTTAGACAGGAATTCACATTCGTTCAACATCTGCATGGGCATACAGCCGTTACAGGGTCATGAACAAATAACTGGATGGAGCTGCAACACAATTAATCATGGCTCATGTCTTCTAATATTTGTATTAAAAAAAAATAATAATAAAAAAGAAAACATTTGAAAACATGACTGACCTCTCCGTACTCATAAAGCTCCATGACAATCCACACAGGATCGTCTTCTATGATACCGATCAGTTTGACAATGTTAGGATGGTTGAGGTTCTTCATAATTACTGGCAAACACACAAAGTACGCAATTTATCCATGATACTTTCACAGGTCTTGTTAATACTGTCAGCTTATTGCAGAAGTAGCAATAGTAGTTATTTTAAACCTATTGTTTCTCTGTATACCTGCTTCACTCATGAATTTCTCCATCACATCAGGTGAACAGTCCTTGCAGGTCTTCACTGCCACATTAACCCGCTCGCCATTCTGTTTAATTCAACATTAAAAACAGTAGTAAACAGCTAAATAACACACGTATGGCTTGCATGGTGCCAGTTTTTCACATTGTGATGGGTCTCAGTTTTTATTTTTTATTTTTTTAAATGTCAACAAAAAAAGTCGCACTATTCAAATGGTCATCACTTTACATCAATGAATATAACCCTATAATTTTGGAGATTCTCTCTTTAGATCATTTTTACTGTAATTTATCTGAACTGTAGCTGTGCAGACAGACTTACATCTCGTTTGTACACTCCATCGTAGACTTCCCCAAAAAAACCCTCACCAAGAATTCGTCCGAGAACAATGTCGTCTCGGTCGATCCCGTACTTCACTACTAGAGAACAACAGTCAAATATATAAAGGCTCACAAGTGGTTTTCAACACTATTCAGCAAAATACATGAACTTTGACGAACCTGATTTTGGCCTTTCGTCGAGAATCTCACAGTAGATATCTGAACCTGAAAACGGAAAAGAGAAAACTTTTTGTCTTGATCATAACATCTCCACTTCCTAACAGTATGTGTTTTTTTTTTTTTGTAAGGTGATGACACAGAAGTTTGACTGTTAAACATTTATATTGTACAATCGAGAGTGTAGAATAAAATAAAAAATGTCAGCCCACCCATACTGTGTCTGATCGAGCTGGTGTCTCTGCTGCTGACAGAATTAGAGAAAGACCCGGTCATAAATTTTAAAATTATGGCTCCTCAGAGCGCTGACAGAACGAATCAATAAAACAGCCGCTCACCTTGTAGGGATCTCAGGTAGGCTAGTTCGTGCATTGGCGTCTAGGATAAAAAAAAAAAATTGTTGTGAGAGTTCCAACTGAACTTTAATTACTCATTATAAAAGTCATTCGTAAAGCCTTCAAAGCCTCCAACTAAGCTCCATCCATTAAAAACAACACATTCATGCCCTTTATTGTGAAGTTCAGAAAATGTCCGACTCACCTTTATTTGGTCGGTAGATAACAGTGTCGTCAGTGTCATTTTCTATGCGGCAGTACCCATCAATAAGATCCATCAGGTTCTCTGCCATCGGGACCGTGGCCACGTTGATCGATAAACGCTATCATAGAGGACACAAAAGCATGACATGTAAGTACATGTGCTGGATCAAATTTCCTGAGAGTTGTTCTTTTGATTTCGTAACACTTTCCATGGGATATTGTGCAAAAGGATGTTGTTGCACTTACCTGTCTGGCGCCCTCTATGTCGAAGTTTAGCAGAGCTTTGCCGTCGCTCTGCGACAAACATTGTATTTTCTTGATCTGTTTGAAGTCAGCTAGAAACACAGCCTGTGGCACAAAAGTAAGGGATCTAATAAGTTACATTATGATGGTACAAGGTTAAGGAATTTATTTCTGTGCATGACACATAACCGCTTCCATTCAACTCGGCTCAATTCAATGACTTTTTTTTTAATCATTGCACAGTTGCACGAGGAAATTCATTGTGTCCCCCAATACAAAACAAGTGTGTTTATAAAATGTAGTGGTCGTAAAAGTTTAAATTGCAACTACATTTAGAAAAAAACAAAAAACGCTCGACTTCAAGATCATCGCATTTAATAGCTGACACTAGTCGCTGATTGGTCCGTTCCTCAGAGTACCCGGGTGAATGTTCATGCGAACAGGGTGCCCAGACTGTAATCACAGCGAACAAAATTGAAGCCGTGAGCATCAGTCTGGTTGAGTCTGGCTCGAGATGAGGAGCCTGTTGATGTAACGTTACCATCAGCAACACCTGTGGCTACACGTCAGTTCAGTCTAGAACATAATGGTGCTTCTTCTGTCATCGTATGTAAACATTTTATCAATTATAAATAACTATCCCTCAAAATTGACTGGTGCTCGTTGACAATATAACGTTATTGTTTTTAAATGTGCGGCGTTCATATCAGAAACCAGCTGAAGTTACACTATTTGTTGAACGCCAAAAAGTTGTTAGTGCGGCTGCAGCCTAAGAATACCTAAATGTTCACCACGCTTACCGCTGCATTCTTCTGTGTGCGTTGGCGAATGCCTCTCCCACCGATGACCAGCTCCACTGACAAACTCCAACCTTGCTGTTGACCAACAAAATGTTTGTAATATTACCGTTAACGACAGCAAATCTGCGTTTGGAGCAACGGAAATCCGTAAAAAGGACTTCCGTGGCATTTAGAGAGCAGAAAGAGTCCGGATGAATATACTGTTGCAACTCACCACGAGCTCACATGGGAAGACCTCTTCGTCATAGTTGACGAACTCCGTGAGGGTCTCAAAAAACTTCACCATGCAGTCGTCCTCCTTGAGTGTTGCGTACTGTTGAAATGTTTGCTGGATCAACTTCCGTAGCTGCCTGGACTGGATCACAACCACACACATTTACGTAGTTATGGTCTGTACAATACACGAGTCTGATGCAACACTTATTTGTACACAACATAACTTAATTGGTAGGTTCCTGTGAGAGGACACAACACTGACAGCGGAAATCATGATTGAGCAAGTTTACCTTCATGCTGTTAATCAGCTCCTGAGGAAAGAAAAGGTCCAGGCCTACTTCTTTTCTGAAGCGTGGAAAAACTCAAAATAGTCAGGATTAAAAACATTAATATTTTCACAAAATGTAAATGAAGCATCTTCAGCATGTCACGTTTTACTGATTTAAGAAAAGCAACATTGCTTTTAGCTTAATTCCAGACATTTCTAACATTTACTGGCTTTTTGACAAGCTGAAGGCTCACTCAATGTAATCTTGAAGTAAATGTAAATCCAACCACACCGCTAAAATTAGCGGTAAAAGGTTTTCAAGTGACAACACGGATGCTGTTGATATTAAGCAAAGACTTACTCTAGCAGCTCAAAGTTAGATTTCTTTTCGAGACCTTTTGCGTTCATGTCTTTATAGAAACGCCTGTAAAAACAGAGGAAACAGAAATCTTGTGAGCATTGAATAAATTCTGCACACAGATGACCATGTCAATGACATTTTTCTAAACACAACAGCACCAAGGATATAAAAAAAAAAACAACAACAACAAAAAAACACTACACTGAAACATATGGACAACAACATACAGTGGATTCAACCCACTCAGTCAGCTCACTCTCGCAGTGACTCACCTGATCTCCAAACAACCAAGCTGCAGCGCCATCCCGTCACTGACCTTATTCGCATGATACTGCATGTAGTCACTACGCACCTGTCATAAACAGAAAAAATAAATATGGCAATATGTGGTTACACTTACAAATGATCTTAAATATTTTGACATTCTAGACAGACTTCTAGATATACGATTCAACCTATAGTTATACATATGGAAGAGTTATTGCAGCATTAAGTTTAGCCGTATTCTACTTAATTACTTTATTTAGCACAATAATGAAACTACTCTCTTATGCAGTATAAAAACTGCTGCTTTTTGAGAAAGGTTTTGACAAAAACAACAACAGCAAGTGAATTTTGTAGCAAGTGAAAAATAATCCCCTGGTGTTATTAGAATGGCTGCCAATTGTACAACCTATTTAGCGGTTCAATGACACAAGATGCAGGGCCAAACAAAGACTTTCATCTTATAGATACCAACACTGGCATTAATTAAAAATCAAAGTGAGCCAAGAACACTCATCCAATATTCTGAATCAGGTGCAGGAACGAAGTTGAGGAGTGAGCAGAAGTAAATTTCACACACGTAAAGCTCCCAATGCAATTAATGTATTAACAACGCTGATAAAGAGCAATGTGCTTGAAACATCACTGGTGTTGTGGTGTTCATAAATTAATTGTATCGGGAGCTTTGAGTTTACCTGTTTTACTTTATATAGTGATGAATTAAATGACCTAGGCTGCCGTGCATAAATTGGCCTAACCTTTCCCACACTCTGTGGCCTTGCACAGCTGAGTAGATTACTAAACCAGATAGTTAGGTAAAAGGCTTTTGAATCGTTACCCCTTTATGTGTAATTTAATTTCTGTCATTATGATAAATCGAGTGCCTGATACCGGTTACCTGTTGGTAAAAATACATCAACGTAGATCTGTCATCTTTAAATTTTTCCAGGAAATTGACGGGAACGTATCTGACCCGAAGGTCATACCTGTAGACAAAAGGAAAACAACTGAAATATTTTCATCTTTGACGTAAAATCAGAGATAAACATCCCAGTAATCTATGTGTACCTCCACTCGGCTTCCACATGGTGGCTCTCGTAGCGTTGCTCCACTTCTCCGACAGTCAGATCTGGATGGAGCCAGTGAAGTTCCTCTGACTTCAGGTGCTTCAGCAGGAGACCGTAACATCCTGCGTGTTCAATATTTGGCCCCAGTCGACCGCTGACCAGGATTGAACGAATGATGGCCTGAAAGATCAAGAAAGCTGATACCTGAATTCCCTGCAGGCTGAGGAGGCCAAATAAAACATCACTCTGGCTAAAACACACAAAAATAAAACACACTCCTCCTTCACACTCTTCCCTATATTTTCTATACTCTCACCCTAATTTGCCAGGAGCTGTCGCATTTGACCAGCTTGAAGTTCTTGCCCAGGTTGTTGTTCGTGCAGAAGCACACTTTGAGGATCTTGACAGGTCCTTCATCCTCAGTGAAGTGCGCTTCAGGGCTGGACGTCTCACTTTGTCTTGGACTGGGCACTTTCCAGGACAGGGTGTCACCGGACATCACCTCGTACATCGTCAAGGCTGGGTTGGCGTCATCATATCCACATCATCTTTTCAACAGACAAAGGAAAAATACATTTCTTTTATATAAATGGTGCTGGGTTTCAGGTCTGCAGTTCAGGATAAAGAAGACCTTCAAAGTGGATTCTGCATATTTCAACACAAGGGTACACTTTGTTCTGTGACTTGCTTCATCGTAGTACTACAGTCGTGATATGCCTCACATTCTGGCTGTGATCTTGTATCATGTGGTCACTATGATTCACATCATTTAATCCTCAGATCTGCTGCTTACATTCCTTCCAAACTGTGATTTCAAGTGAGAGCCTGTGTGATTCATTAGAAAAAATTGTGAAAGTGAAGAGACTTGTATCATCTGCCAGAAAAACCAAGACTTCTCTCTCAAGCCAAATACAACTTGCGTTTCATTACATAAATGTTGAAAATGCAAAATGGCCAACCAGCGGCAAAATACCTGTTTACAGAAAAAAAAAAAAACTTGCAAACCAAGACATAAACACTACAGACCATCTGAAGACAAAGTACAGTGAATGACTCAGTGATGACTAGCCAATCCATGTGGCAGCTTCTTACCTCCGGCCGTTATGTAACCCGTTTTGATTTGTTCTAGATGTGTAAGTGAGGAGAAAAGATTTCAAAACAGCAGGGAAGCAGCTCCTCTTTCCCACAGGTACAATTCAACATTCTGGGAAATACTCTTACTCGCTTTACTGCCGAGAGACGGGAGGGAAACGGCTAGCCCAATCCTAGTCCGAAGGTATGCTATCAAATTCTGCCAACTGGCACCTGTAAAACACAAACATACACATTATATCTGGTTTGTTTAAAAAACCCATCACTTCAGAAAGTATTTCGACACCTTCAGTTTCAGCACTTTTTTATTGTGTTGTGGATTTAAATGGATAAATAGGCGGAATGCTTCGGGTTCTTGTCGGGCTGAAAGGTGAACTGAACCACAGTCTCAGGTCGGCTCAGCTCTCAGTTTTTGGCTTTATTCATCCGTCCCACAAGTCTGTCCAGTCTCCTTGTCCATGCCGCTGAGAAGCAACCTCATAACATGATACTACCACCACCATGCTTCACTGTAGGGATGGTATTAGCCAGAAGATGAAAAGTGCCTGGTGTTTGCCAGACATAGTGCTGCGAGTTCTGGCCAAAAAGTTTTGTTTCAACAGATCGGAGAATCGATTTCCTTGTGCACTAAGATGTTTTTTTTTAAATGCCACCCGTTAACTCCAAGCAAGCTGCCATATACATTTGTGATATTCTCTCTTGGTCGACAGCAGTGACTTCCTGGAGACTGTTTCCAGTCTTTGTGCTGCGCTAACTGTCTCCTGGCCCCACTTTTTTTTACTTTGCATGCAGACATGAGAGTGGTATTAATCTTCACATTCAACGCTCAGAAAACAAAGCGTGTTTCGAAATGTCAAACTATCCTCTATGAAGAAATGGACCCCAGCAACCGCTCCGACCATTTGATTTAAACCAACATGGTTGACGGCTCGGGACTCTATGAGATTGTAAAAACTTTAGCGCACAGGAATACAAACAAAGCCACAACCATACACTGTAAAAGTCAAGTCAGCATATTCACTAGTTAGAAACGCTAAACCCTGCAGACATTTTGATTGAATTTTCAGGTTACATGACATTAAGAGAGGCAGCAACCAAACGATAAATAAATTAAAAAAAAAAAAAAAAACACCTGAAAAATATATTCAGAGCTTCTCTAAACTTAAGATGCTTCCCGGTCAAGCAAAAGAAACGAGGGCATGTTGACTCAGCAAACAGAACATGAGCAGGCTAAATACTTAAAAACAATCTTGTCAACACACGCTCTGTGGCTGAGATATCAACCAGTCACCCACCTCACAATACTGCCCATCAGACAAATGCCTTTCAACTGTCACAACGCGTTTCCTCATAACTGAAGCTCCATGCTGTGAGCTGCGAGGGAGCCGAGTTGTGTTAGTTTCTCGCACGGCTTTCCGTTGTTAGGTCGTGTTTTGTTAGCCTGAGGCCATGAATTCCCCAGCAGGGCCGTGTGTGCAGCGAGATAGAGAGAAAGAGGGGGGGGGGGGAGGAGAGAGAAGACGAGTGTGAAGCATGGGCGGTAGGTTGCACCACCACCTGGGTGTGGGCGGCCTGACAGAGGGGTTTCAGGAGAGACGGTGAAGTTTAAAATGACTTCTAAGAAGAAGAAAAAAAAAAAAACATCCGTGGATTTAAAGCATGCGGAGGATCTGATGTACAAATACATTCCTCGGCTCCAGTGGCAGAAACAATCAGTAAACCTAATGACTTGTATGCATCCTTACCTACAGCTACGAATGCTCAGACGACGTGACAAAACCTCCTGTGCCAAAATAGTTTGCATGTCTCCGAGAGAGAAAACGATGAATGACGAGTTGCTAATGTAAGGCTTGAACTGAAAATATCAATTATGTAAAACATAAACAGAGATGAGACGAAGGGGAGGCAAGGAAAGAAAAGCTGTGGTCTAAATGAGGCTGACTGGTGAAAACCTGACCATGTGTCTCTGTTGAATTCCTGTGACCTCCAGTGTAGTTCAGTTAACAAGTGAGCGAGACTCAATTTTTGTCTAGTTTAAGTTTGTAACACCTAAACGTTAAAACCCAGAACAATGAGGCACAGAGATCAGCAGGTTCTGGTCTAAACAGAGCCGAGTACCAAACATGAACACTGCTTTTAAAAACCAAGAAAACTACAGTATTCCTGTAGTAGGGTTAAAAAAAAAAAAAAAAAAAAACATGCATCCACAGATGAAACAATTCATCAGCTGACCAAATATTTAGATATTCATTGAATCATTTGTCGAGCTAAAATATCAAACATGTCCTCTTTATGTCTTCGTAACTGTGCAGGTTTGCTGCTTCTCTTTATCTGATGTAATTGTAAACTAAACCTCCTCTACATTTCAGCTGATGGTCAGAAAAACAAAATGTTCTGGGCTTCGAGTGATTGCGATGGACAATTTTCACTCTTCTCTGACATTTGGTAGATTAATCAATGATTAAAATAATCGTTAATTGCAGCCTTACACCAAATGTCTGGCGAGATGTGTAGTCTTGCTTACTCATTCTGTAGATTTAAATCTGACTTTTGCCAGGTTCAGACTGCAGCTGGAGATGTAAAAACTTGTGTTTATACAACATTTATCATTTGAGACATGTGCCTTATTTCTTTAATATAATAAATTACTTTGGTTCATATTCCTCAAACAGGCCATATTGAAACTCAAAATACTGTGTTGACTCAGAAAAGTGTTCCTGGTGAAGTTGCAGATTTGCAACAAAATCAACACCCCTCGCCTCACTTTCCAAGCAAGAGAATCTACAGTGGTGAAACAACGAAATAAAAGGCTAACAAATATTAAGTCTGAACAATGAAATGCAAAATAAAAAAGTTTTAAAAAAAAAAATCCCCTCATTAAAATCACAGACAGCCATGAAGTCGTTTTTTTTTTTTTTTTTCTGCTTGTTTGTAAAAACACTCCAGTTTCGTTTCATAAAAGAACAAAGGCGACACTTGCAAGGCATGCAGTGTTGTTTTCGCTCACACACTGTCATGCTGGCACTTGAGTTGTTATGGTAACAACGGTTCCCGAGGGAGAATCTTTTTTGTTTTGTTTTTGTTTTTTCCTTTCACAAATTGAGAAATAGGTGGAGAAAACTAACTCCGCCACAACAGAGGCCTCGGTGGGACAATAGATGGGAATATTCATCACTCCAACGCGAGTCTGTTTCAGGAGTTACACCTGTATATTACTGCCGTCTTTCTGTGGCTACTTGTTTTATACGGTATCTGCGGGTGGGATGTCAGAGGGCGAATGACAACATCTGATTCAGGATGACAAATGAGGATGAAATTCCACAGCGACTGGTAGAGAGGCAACAACTTGAAACAAGGCTGCAGTTGAGAAAAGAGGAAGCTCCTGTTCATAGAAAGACTTGGAAAAAAAAAAAAAGATCGAGGAATAATTACAACCACCTATAACATACATAAGGAAGTGGCTTTTTTTTGTTAACTCAACGAGTTCTTTTCTGAAAACAGCTAAAGATTTGCTGCTGATTACCTTCATTCTATTTGGAAAGTTCCCAATACTTAGTCGGACCGACATCTAAATATCTACCTTACATGTGTCGGTGTGTCTGCAAAGATTAGTTAATTAATTAATTAGTCGGTTGCAAGAAAAACATTTTGATAGTTATTTAAATATGAAACATGCTGTAGTTCAAGCTTATAAAGTGGGAATATTTTCTGCTTTATAAAACAGAATAAAAAGATAAGTTGAAGTTATTTAAAAGATATCATTTTGAGTTTTTTTGGTTATTTTCTTCCAATTTGTTGACATTTAAAATGGACAACATGACTCATTGATTAAATATAAAAAAAAATTCAGAAATACAATGAATCATAGTTACAGTCCTGTAAGTCACATAAACAAAGTTCAATCTTTTACAGTTTTTACCTGTAAAATGTCCTGCTCAGTGTGCATCTAAGTCACTATTACGTACAAATATTTTTTGTTTTGTTTATATGTGGGGAAGAGATACGTGCTCGAGGGTTATTTCAAAATGCATGTCGTTCAGGTTACAGCCTTTGACAGCTGACGTAAAGTGCACAGTGGTGCAACGAAAGACACTTTGTCAAAATCGGGGCGACATGCAGTCCTGACTGTTAACATCCAGAAGTATCATCACATGGTGTTTCTATCCTGGGAT
Organism: Brachyistius frenatus; assembly: GCF_029030835.1. Taxonomy (NCBI): domain Eukaryota; kingdom Metazoa; phylum Chordata; class Actinopteri; family Embiotocidae; genus Brachyistius; species Brachyistius frenatus. The sequence goes on along the minus strand of NW_027210620.1, from coordinate 5,492,033 downwards.
TGACATGATAAGGAAAACTTAAAAAAAAGTGTCTTTACCGCATTTTCCATTTTATTATTTTCTTCAATAGGTACTTTAAGAGAAGGTTTTTGATATATATATATATATATATAAATAAATATTTAAAAAATATATATATATAAAAAATTAATATATATATACATATATATATATTAAAAATATATATATTAAAAAATATATATAAAAAGTGTTACAGTTCAATATTAGCTGGAAATGTAGAGCATTGCTGACACATAATTGATTTAACAAGCATGAAAGTAGTTACTTCTCCTCTTTTAAAAAAAAAAAAAAGGTACAGTATATACACATGATAAAAGTACAGATGTTACTGTAAAGCCTGTTTTCCTGCTGGGTGCTTCTCCACACAGGCAGGCATTCAGACAGGCCTGCTCTCTAAACAGGGCTGAGCTGAAGGGTCTGCACATTGCGCCGTCATGACCCCCAGGCACTGGAATGCGGCTGGCTGCCGCTTCACCTGCACAGACATGCTCTGATAATGAACAAAGTTCGCTCTCTCCGGGAGAAAACGGCACTCACTACTTTACACTGTGCCATTAAAAAAAAAAAAAAAAAAAAAAAAAAAATCAGTTTTGAAAATACACTTTGCAAAAGCTTCAAAGCCCAAGTTTCACACGTCGCTCTAATCACATTGACGATGTTGTAATCGTTTATAAAGTGTAATGTTGATTATGGTCAACTGAATGCCGAAAATACGGACTTTAAAAAAAAAAAAAAAAAAAAAAGGTAACTGTTTAAAAGCAGGCCAATCTGTTTATTTCAATTACCTCTTTACACGTGGGGCCGTCGCCGACACTTGTAGTGGTTGTAATGACTTGTTGAAATCACCTGAGCAGGAGCTGAAGATCCGTGCGCTGACAGAAACACAAACGTGAGTTAATCTTACCTGATTCTGACTGAACTCCTCCGAGAAGAAAAGCTTGACGGGGGGGGGGGGGAAGAAGAAAAAACAACAACAACCGTAATTCCTCCTGGAGAGTCCAGGCCTGCCACTTTGGTCTCTCGCACTGTTTAATGAGCAGAGGGTTGCAGGTGGCCACTCCCTCACCTCTGCGGTCCTGGACGAAAGTGGGCCACTTCCTTATTTCAGGAATCTCAAGTTCGCGGCTGTACGTGGCCGACTGACAGCTACCTAGTTTTCAAAGTAGCATGATTTGGTCTTTGTCTCTTGTCTGCTGTCTCCAAAAAGTTATGATTATGAAATGGCATGACTGATTTTTTTTTTTATAACGAAATGCGCAAAAGACGTCATTAAACACATTTTTTTTTAATGAAAATAATGACTTCAATCTTAATAAAGTTACGTTGCAAAATATTGTAATTTTACATTGAAATTTTGGTCTGTAATCTAAGTCACAAGTTACACAATTACGTTCCGTCGTCACTGAAATCTAATATTGTTGTTTTGAGTTTGCAATTGCATCATCTGAACAGCAGAGGGCGGTGTGTGCTTAAAAGAAAATCTGACTTTAAAGGTCCAACCCTTTTGTAACTGAGTTTATTCATGTACACTTCAAGTCATATATGGAAAAATAACATATTTTGTGTAAAAATGCAGACATGAACACAAATAAATAAGAACCAAACAGATAATTACAACTATTTAATGATGTCTCATTTGAGAGACACCATTTTTCATAGAAATAAAATTTGTATTCTATAAAAGTGGTAATAAATATATTATACTTTGTGTGATTATTTTTATAGTTTGGGAATTTGCTGGTCAAAAGCAAATGGACAATGGTGGAAGAAGTATTTAGAAGTACCAAACAGTGTAAAAATACTCATACTACTAGTAGACGTCCTGCATATTTTAGCAGAAAAGCACAAGTAGAAAATGTAGTTAAAACTACAAACTGGCTAAATTATCACAACTCTGTATGATAAGTTTGCGGTTGTCATCAGAGCATTAAGAATACAGCTGAAATACACATGTTTTTTCTTTTTTTTTTCAGGAACAGTGTATAAAATTAACAAAACATGAGGCAGAACATAAGAGCTTCATGTTGCTTGAATGTTTTTCATTCCATCCTCACATTACATAGCCATGATGACAGGGTGACTATAATAGCACTGAATCATATTATTAGCTCCTTTGCTATGCACTGCCATAACGTACTATATGATACGTTCCCCTTTGCACACCTCACACTCCCCCAGGGAGGGGTGCACAAGACGCTCTGCGTGCCTTTTAGCCACCTGTGTACCCTGAGTTCACGTCTCTGAATACTGGCACAGCTCCACGCAGGGCACAAATGAAAAAGGATGGGGATGCGATGGCGATAATTTAGGCGTTTCGGGGGGCAGAGAGGGTCTTAAAAAGTCCGTGTTAATGATCACAGCCTACAGTGACACCAGTGTAGCTGCCGAAGCTCACCATGGCAGCGCCCCGTGCCTGCTACTGTCTGAATGCATGCAAATCCAAGCTCAGCGGGCACCTGTTGTGGATCCTTGGCCTTGACACCGCTCCAGTGTGCATGGGTGCTGGGTGTGGTTCGGTGTCGTTCTGCCCCAGACTTGAACTCCCTCACAGCTGTCACTATTTCACACAGCTATTCCAAACCCTCTAGCACAGAAAGGCAGCACAGGGTGAGACACAGCCAGAGAAGAGGGGAGGGCTGTGTGAGGAGAGGGTGTCACAGACAACTCCACAAATCTAAGTATATTTAATGTGTCAGGGAGGAAGATCCTTATTTCAAATATGTTGGAACCCAAAGAAAGTCTCCCCCTTAATGTTGGTGACAGCATATATCCTTTATGTGTATTAAAATAACTTCTGGCTGCTGGTTTGACACACTCACAGAGTTCACCTCACAGCTGGTGATTGTGACACAGTGATATTAAATGTATGCACTGCACATCGAACTTTAAAATCCTGATACCTACGTTACCTTCATCCAAAAACATCTGCAGGGCTCACTGATGTGGTCTTAATCATTTTTGGGCAACAATAAAGATCTGTGAAACTGACACTGTCACAGAAATGGTTAATAAATTGTTGGTTTGGGGTCTTTACATGGGATGTAATGACAACAAGAAAAATATTGAATGAGGGTTTTTATTGTATATATTGAGTTTGTTTTTTTTACTGATTCATAAACGTATGAATGTACTTTAATAGTTGTAAGGTCTTATTCTGAAAAGTAAATCAACTGTCAAATAGTTTTAGTGGAGTAAAAAGACAAGTTTTCCCTGTAAAATCCATAGAAACATAAAATCAAAATTACTGAGTCAAGTACTTCAAAACTATACAGCACTTTTACATATGAATGAACGTTCATTACATTAAAAACCCTTGCTAAATGAGTTCAAACAATGTTGATTAAACCTATCTCTGCCAGATAAATCTCTTTGTATTTTACAGAGCATGAGAGGACTTTAGCCAGCTGAGCAGCTAATTTCCAGTTTAGCCCTATGCTAACTTAAATGGGGATATAATAATTCAATCACACAGCTCCTTTAGACTTTCTAAATGTTATTGACCTAATTGGATCAAATTCTGACAGGGAAACAAATTTATTTGTGGGTCTTGCGTTCCCTTTTTATTTGATTCATTTCACCATTCATCAACAATTTATTCACCATTTCACAGCCTTAACAGTAGATGCCACAACGCCTATTACATTGGCATGTGTCCACAGCGTTTTTGTAATAACTCTCACTAGCAGAAGGCGGAGAGAAAAGTGCCACACTGCAGGTTTAAGTAAATCTACTTACTTTCCATAAATATGAAGTGTGTGTATTTTAAGATTTCCATTTTCATTTTATAGTTCTTTTTCTATTGCCAGCCTTATTGATGATCTATTAGAACATTTATTTCTCTGTCCACAAGAGGGTCCATCACACAAATTATCTGATGATGCATGAAATGTGGTTTGTTATGTCTAAAGGCTTTAATTAATTCTTCCAACGTGACACTTTTGCCCAGAACATCTGACGGTGGTGCTGAGTTCCCACAGAGCAAATATTTCTATTATGGCTGAATAGGTTTAACTTGCCCCTATTTTTAGAGGCTGCTCTTTTAAGAGGGATGAACTGTTATAAATGCTCTAATGACTCCCACTGCTGTCCAAGCATCCCGCTCTAATGACCAAAGTCCCCACCCTGAGCGCTTGCTGGGCAAATAGTTGACAAGGAATGCTTTGATCCTATACAGGTCTGCTCCACCCTCACTCGCCACCTCCCAACTTGTCATAGAAAGCCCATCAGTCTCTTTAATAATGTCTGGAATATTTATCTTTCCCTCGATGGCCATTAAGCCCATAGTCCTCCAGTGGTGACCTCTGAGGTCAGAGCGTTGTTGACATCACTTCTCTGAATAATGGTTCGCCATGACTGGCCCCTGTTTCTCTGTTTGTTCACCTTTTGACTCGTCGAACGGACACCTGCAAGACAAAGAGATCGTACAACAGAACAGCGCAGGAGAGAAGGGGGTGTTATTTGGTTTGGGTGGCAGGTGTGTAGGTCTAGTGTGTGTGTGTGTGTGTGTGTGTGTGTGTGAGTCTGTGAGTCCTGTAAAAAGTCCCCATCAAACTCAGTAGGAGGCCACAGAGCTCACTGAGGTGTGAAGTGGCCCGGGCCAGAGTTGGATTATAAACCCGGCCCCGCATTACAATAAAGGTGAGAAGCAGCAGGGGCCCTGCATTACTGCTTCAGCAAACAAGTTGAAATGCACAAGAATATACCAGGCGTATCCTCAAAGAAGTATGCTGAATAGAAGGCCTGTTGTTTCAAATGATATACAATTAAGTTCCCTGGAGGAAAGAGTAAAGGTCACAGTGGTGGTTAAATGGGTCCCACCGTAAAAACATCAAAAAACAGCAGGTCATTAAAGACAGGTTAGACGACACTGATAACATCACAAAAGACTTTTCAGTTTTCACACTGACTCTCAAACGTTGAGGAGATTGACTTTGACTATTAAAGAATCATTAGTTGCTGAATAGATTAAAAAAAAAAAAAAAAAACTCAAACACTGAAGCTCAGTTGTTTTAAATCATAAGAGAAAGAAAATTATAGTAAATTTTCAATGAAGTTAAACAAATTCTTAATTTAGATTCAGTGATTCAAATTATTCGACAAGATGAGAATAACTTCTTTTTTTATCTCGTATATAATACTTATTCTTTTATTTTGTCTTATTTTCTATTTCTTTTATCATGCTTAATATTTTTTCATTACTACTACTTGGTATAAAGTTACTGGTAACTACTAAATGACTTTAAAAACTACAAAGCAAGATACACTTGTAGGATCTACAATACATGTGTAAAGCATGAAAAAAATTATTTAATCACCAAAGTAAATAGTAAAAAATATTGTAAATAGTAAAACAAACTGTAAATAGTAAAGACATTGAAATATGTAACAGCAAAATGAAAGCTAGACATACTTTTAGTGTCTTTAGTGAGTCTAATAATATCACTAATATCAGGAATGAAGAAGTTTTTATTCCATTGTCCCAAGATAACTGTCCTTAAGTCCAAAATGTGAAACTTGAACAATGAAAACACAACAATTATTACCCAATAAAATTGATATGGCTGATGTGCTCGCCAACTGTTGTCTACAAAAACACATCCAGCAGACATTGAGCCAAACTAGCATTCATTCATTGTTCTGTCCATCTGATTAATTTAAGTATTCACACTCTGAAAAAACTAAATTGCTCCTTAAAACCACAAGGACATGCAGAGTACGGGCATAAATCCCTACAAGTGACCCATTTTACATTACACACATTTGATCCATTATTAAAACAAAAATGCTGATTAGAATAACTTTAAACTGAACGTTAAGCACTGCTTTCACTGAGATGTAAAACATAGCTATGCTCCACAGAATGAAAGGGGCATTGATTCTGTTGACCTATCACATTTTTGTGGGAGGACTTGTGGTAAAGTGAGGTTTAAATGCCAGGTCATACACAGCTGTTACAAATGCCTTAATATGAAGTTATTTTTGGTGTGCTGACCAAAATCTTTTTGCTTCCACAAAGTCACTGCCCTGTTAGATCTTTATTTTACTTTCCAGTGACACCAAAAGATCAGAGGTTTCCTCCAGATTCCAAGTAGAGTAAAGCAAGTTAACAGAACGTAAGACAACTTGAGCGTGGCATGGAAATGATCCCCTTATGCACAATTATATGCAACAGCGGAGAGTTTAAAAAGAAGAATTGAGATTTATTTTAATTAAACGAGATGAGTTCGGTCAGATGGCACATTTACCTGTCACACCTTCTACACCATCTAAAACAAAGGCATTCGTGGGATGTCATCCAGTCGGAGAATATTCGGGGAGTGTTGGGACACGTACAAAGGCCAGTGATGGCATGGCTGGCATGCTTCGGTGGCCTTTACGAGCGTCAGCTGCCGAGGGCATCAGATGATATGACAGAGGTCAATCCTGGCAGTGAGACACATGATGAAGACAGGAGCAGCGGCTTAATGAGTTCATGGAGAACATTTGTTAGTGTGCATCTGTGTAACGCCGTAAATTGTAAGGATTGTGTGACATGTATTATCATCAAAGCCTTATAACACACCATAGAGAAGGAATTTCTAGAAGAAAAGTATAAATTTGATCAATAGAGGACGATGACAGGAAAAGATGGGACCGAGGAAGGAGGAATAACATTCAACAAAGGTCCCGAACCGGACGTGAACTAGGGATTGTGTACCCTCGGTCAACACCCTCATCCTGGTCATCAGCACACCCCTGAAAAGATACGTTTATTATTTATCTGGATATTTATTTGTGATCTAATACTTTCTCAGTGGAAATAACTGATCATTACTCATCAACATTAATATATATGTTTTGTTAATTTCAAGTTTTGAAAGTAGTTTTCCAGTTTTAATTCTCAGGTCACCTCAGAACTACGTCTTTTTACTTGATTTGATGAGCTGGAAGACTGAGTTGCTTGAACTTAACTTATAACAGAAAAATGTCATCCGTGAATTAGCAAACTTCCCAGCATGATTTTTTTTCAGATTGAATCACCTGAGATAATTTAAAGAAATGATTCACGAGGGAAACTTATTGTATGTCTTTAACATGGATGAAATGAAGGAGTGTTTCTTAATAATAATAAATACAATGTGAACCACAACTAAGGCTGCAATCAAATTTGGTCAAAATACCTCGTACAGTTTCACAAAGTCACATGGGGTCAACCCCACATGTTGTCCTTGAAGTGACTTTGGTTCAAAGTGGCTGCAGGCGGAGCAGCTACATATGATAAGTGTGAGCTTGTCATAAAAAAAAAAAACAGAGAAAAGAAACAGTCCTTGTGAAATAATTTTGCAGTGAGGTCTGGGGATTATCCAGCATATCAAAGCTGCACTGAAATGTTCTCGTGCAATTTTCTCTATACTTTAAGCAGTGACGTACACTTCAAATGTAGGGTGGAATCAGAAATGACAGACTGATGGATCAAAACCAGGTCATATAAACACTTAACTAGTTGCTGATACACTGCAAACCTCTGCCTACGGAAACAAACTAACAATTTAAAAGTTTGTCTGAAACTGGGTTTACACAAATACATATATTTTTTTATTTTATTTTCAATGTTGCTCACTGTGCATCATCTCCTGCAAATTAACAAATAAACAATAAACACGTATGTTTTTATTTGTCTAATTTGGATGAACTGTTGCTTTAATATTTCCTTTCCGGTGTGACTTCATTGCACTGTTTACATTCAATATTATACGCATAAAGTACATTCTAATATGTGAAAAGCAACACGTCCCCCAAAAACAGAACCACAATTTTAAAAGCATGATAAGCTTCAGGTGTGTTAAAGCATCATCACTAAATGAGGCAAAAAGCCATTACAGTGCCAGTCAAGCACAGCTTTACTTTTTGTCAGTATGAAGGCATGAAAGAGGCAGCGCAAGACAAAAACATCCACTCATGCTTGTATCTCTCTTGAAAACACTTCCCTGCACACACGCCTCCATGCACATGCACCACAAACAAACACACTCACTCACCACACCACACGGCCTTGGAGAGAACAGAGGGGGGAGGGGCGAAGAGAGGATGATGTCACCCCTGTAGACAGCTAAGCCGAGGCTTGAGATAATGGTGACATTTCAGGGAAGGTGATGTCATTCTTCCACTGCTACCTCCTCCTCCTTTTCTCTCCCCTCCTGTCTGCCCCCCTTTCCTCCCCTCCCTCCCTCCCTCCCTCCCTCCTCTCCTCATCCTCAGTGCAGGTGGCTGGCCAGGCTCTTTGAATCCCAGAGCAGGAGAATTAGCTTTTGAATAGGAACAGAACATGCAGGCAATGTGAACCCAGCCCCCCCCCCCCCCCTGTGCTGTGCTCATAGCTGTGGTGTGTAAGGCTCTTAATGTGTGTGGGTGTCATGTGTTTGAATGTGGGTGTTATGTGTTTGAATATGTGGGAGTGTGTGTGTGTTTGTGTGTTTGGATATATATATTTTTTTATGCTGTTTTTCCGTCATTTTTCAGGATGTCAGCTTGAACATGAGTTCAGGTTGATGTTATTAAAGCATGTGCACACATCCCTTTGAATGTGTGAAATGTGCCAGCATGGCCTGCGTGTCTATGGCGGCTGTGCGCGTGCATGTGTATGTAGATGGGATTTCTGCCCTCCATCCCAGTTTCCCACTGAGACCAATCAAGCAGAGAGCTGCCAGGCTGCAGGGCTGTTTGGCACCGAGTCCCTCGCTGAGCTCCTCACCCTCAGGATCTGCTCATTTAAGGTTTCCCTGGCTTCACACAACCTTTTTTTTCTCTGTAAAAATGTATTATGCTATGTGTTATAGTTAGGGCTTAAGTGGTTTTATCCGCTCCAAAGCCCGGTTGCTGGTTGTAAGAAAATGCACACTGTGGGAGAATTCTTCTTTCAAAATGGATTCTGAAACAAGACAGCCATGACAAAATATAAATATATGTCATCAGCACGAACACACGAGTCCTGTGATATAAAAAGGCAACTCCACTTCCCAGAAAGTTGAATCTGAAGACTTACCGGGCATTTGCATTTTATGGAGATTTGGTTAACCTACTTCAGCACACTGGGCTGATTGCCATAGATAAGTGATGCTTCAAAGCCCAAAGGCTGTTGCACCTCTAGTCTTACCGCTGAGCTCGAGGCTGCTCACCGGCAGTATTTTTATCCCTGAAAACTCACCGCTAGTGCACTGCACTTTCACTCCGCCAAGTTCTGCTATACGCTGTCTTTCTTCCCCTGTCGAGAGGACTCAAAGCAGCGTGTGTGAGCTGTAAACAAGTTCCCACCCCCCACCCACACCACCGCCACACACACACACACACACACACACACACACACGCACACACACGCACACACACACACACAGGCTGTATCTGGGCAAAAAGAGCTGTCTGAAACCATAAGCGTCGGCCTTATCATATGATTGCTTTTTGTATGTCACACTTGAATCACGGGGCAGAGGAGGCTTCCCTTCACACCTAGAGGAAGTCGACCCGAAACCAGAGCGTGTGTTACAGCTGCAGAAAGAACAACTGTCCACAAATGTGTGTGGAATATGAACATGAGCAATAACAAGGCAGCGTGGCAGCTAAACACATGGCACTTTATTATTCACTGATACATTGCATGTATAAACTGTTGATGTGAAAATTCATGTTGTTATTTTTGTTCTTTCAATGCTATAGTTATTATCTGTGCTAAGGAAGTTATCTTTCAGTTTGTTTGTTTGTCAGCAGTAAAACTCTCAGCTTGATTTTCTTGAAGCGTGAAGGAGGGGTGTAACATGGGCAGAGGAAGAACCCATTCAAGTTTGGAGTGCATTCAAATCCATTGGTGGAACCAAATCATTTTTCACTTTCATTAACAATGACAGATAGGGCATTTGGTCTTCTAAATACCAAACATCTAAAAAAAATCCTGTAGATGGCAGTAAATCTCAATCGTGACAAAAAAACATAGGCCATTCTAAAAATACGACATCGACAATCAACATTCAGGGATACCAGTAATCCCTTGGGGTACACATGTACTTGCTCAAATTAAATACAGCAAGCAGTCATTATGGAGCACCAGAGGGTTACTGGGGAAGAAATTCAGCCCTGGACTTGTCTGCTGGGACCAGACAGCCTGCAGCATGCTCTCATGTGCACCATGAATAACAGGCACACAGAGAAGGCCGGTAAAGGGACAGACAGCATCTGTAAAAACATCCTCGATTTTTTGTTTTTGACGGTGCACCATTGCATCTGCATTCGTCCAATGGACAGTGCACCACTGTGAGAACTTGGTTGCACTGGTTTAATCAGGACAAACTGCATCCGGTGAAAATGGAACATCGCCATAATCGTAAATATATCCAAATATATATAGTGGTTGCGGATGCAAATTTGCAGAACATAGTAGAGTGGACTATTGTCCTTGGTGGAGGTCTTCTAGTTATTCCTGTAATACTTCGTTTTGGGGTGGCTGCAAATATTGAATTCCACAAGTATAAAACACTTGAAAGATGAAGTAAACAATTGTGATGAATATAAACAAGAATATTAGCATGCAAATGAAGCCTTAGAAATGCATTTGAAAACATCCCCTGTAAAAACAATTTGATACATAACAGTGATATTGAGTTTTAGTTAAGTGTATAATACAGGTATATATTTCATAGCACGGTTGCAGGATTAGTTTCCTTTACAACAAAGTGCTGTTTCAAGTAGCTGTTGATGGATACATACCGTATGGGAGACTTCACAGAGCTTAAGTGTGTTTGTTTAAATCATGTTTGGCAAATTAAACCCACCCACTCTCACACTCTTTTTTTTTTCATCTTATTTGACCTGGTTTTATGATTTTACACCACTACAGAGAGAAGTGCACCTGTACACGGTGCAAGATGAAAGTAAATTGCTGAATGAAGACATGTAATGTGATCTTTACATGCTTGTTGTTGTGTCAACTGATGAAAAGCTCACTATCTTCAAACTGAGGATTCAAATATTTACGGTGCTCAGAGCAGAAAGGAAATTGCTCAATCCAAGTGTTGACAGAATCTGAAAGGTAAAACCATTCAGCATGAAGTGCTGCGAAGAGGATGCTGATGTGTAGCATGCAAAAGCATTTTATATTACGCGAGTCGTTCCACCTCAGTGTGTCTCCCCAGGGGGCCTTTTTCAGTCCTGAAATGCAAAATAAACTCAATATACATTATTTTCGGTTTGATTGCTTCCACCTGATGTGTGAAAATTGTGTTGGTGACTCACGGCATGTCAATCAATTATTGAAAGTTTAATATAAAGCATGTGCTCTTGAGGTATGGCTGGTAAATCATTTATAGTCTGGTGGCTTTTAACATTTATAAACTCATCCTATGGCTCTGTTACGCACACATTTGGCATGTGGAGGATATAGAGGAAATGAGAGTGCCGTGACATGTGATGGGGGGGGTTGTTTTTAATTTTCCAAAACAACAAACAGGTGCGCTTGCACATGAATTACCTTGAACCCCTGTTTGGCAAACACACAGTCAGATGTAATGACAGATGGCATTTTCAATCCAGGAACATTCAGACGTGATACACTGGTAATCATGAACGGGGGGTCCCCCAGGATGCAGTACTGTCAGGCTGATGGACTCATTAGACATGCATCAATGTCTGTACAGGAGTGGGCCCGTTTCCTTCACCCCTGAGCTGTTTGCGTCACAGTTTCCCTGCATTGGACGGATAGCAGAAGAGCTAATTAAGATGTAGAGATATTCTGCTGCACCTGAGGAGTCACTGAGGTACATAATACTAAACAATCTCAAGGGTTCCTGCACTTAGTTTCACATTAATAAGTCACAGTACAGGTACGGTGCTGCTGGAAGAACTTTCAAGGTAATCAGTTCAAGTCAGTGAACAGAGAAAAATGTTTTTACTCTCTAGTAAGGCTGCTGAGTTTATCTGCAGTAATTAAATCAGTTGGTAATGTTTTATAGATCAGCGGTATGACATTCATGACAGATTTAGGTTGCTGAAAATCCCTTCAAATGGTGTATTCCCTGCTCCTCTTTATCATCGCCTCTTTAATTCATCTTGATGGCTCGTTAGAAAGGGAGAAACCCACAACCTTTTTTAATGACTTAATGACTAATATTATCAATTCCTATAACTTTGAAGGCTTACGAGAACGTGAGGAGGTCAAAAGTTTTTTTTTATAAGCCGTCAGTTAATAAATAAATAAAAGTTAATAAACTGCTTTGCGTCTCTGAAAGTTTCAGAAAATGTTGAGATGTGAGGGGGGTATTCATATGGAGCTTAGCTAGTTGTGTCTACCTGTTTCAAGTCTTTATGCTAAGTTAACAGGCTGCTGGCTGTAACCTTATATTTATTCTGCAGACATGATTAAATGGTATCACATCCAAGTGTCAGCAAGAAAGCAAATAAGTGTATTTCCCAATATTCCCTCAACTCTAGGTCCACTTTTTCTGAAGCAATGTTTTTTCTTTGCAGTTGAAACCCCGGTAAAATGGAGTAAGTGGAACTTGATTTAAAAAAAAAAATTGTATTAAACATTTCTGATGTACTCCAGCTGAGAAGAAACGGATTAGCAGTAGTAGTACAAGTAGTAGTACTTCATGAGAATCTCAAATAGAACTTTCTATCAATTTGAGAAAAATAAAGTATAAAACTAACAAGGTGGCATTGCCACCGTATTATGGGGCTGTCATCAGTTTAAAAGGTCTCAAACTCAGTGACCCAACTGGTTTCAGCCAATGAAGTAACAGACATTTCTATGGTGGATTTCCCCCCCGATCTGGTCACGTGACAGGAATGCTATGATTCAGTGGCCCTTTACTTCTCGGACGCCCAACGGTGGCCACCTGGGTGGTGATCTTCCTGTAAAAACCCCCTTGATGTTTATGACCTGCAGGTGGCTCCTCAGGGGTCCCACGGGGAGACCACAAAAGAGCTGCTTAAAGGATGACATCACTTAATCCTGATGCGTCGATGCCTTTGTCGCCACGCTGAGGCTAAGCATTGGAATGTGTGTGTGTGCCCGCATATGCGTAGGTGATCCTGATGTCATTGTTTACCTCCGCTTCAACCCCAAATTCCTGTCCACCCACCAAAAGGAGCGGGAAAAGTTTTTGCAGCTATTTCTGTCCTTCTGAATGCCTCTGCCCTGACCTACTGAGCAAACATTCACTCCCTGGTCTAAATCAGTGTGGGGGTACTTCAAAGTCATGCCTCCAAAAATTTGCAGACTGAGAACCTGTAGGGCGTTTCTCAGGAAAATGAAGTCAGCATGTAAATGTTAAGGCTGAGTTTTAGTTTGGACAGATGAGGTTCACTTCTGGAAATGCCGCCCTGAGAGAGCAACAAGGACTAAAAATATTAAGCCAACACCAAAGATAACCACATAAGGTCTCGTCAACACACGACATTACATTCACGAAAGCAGAATAACTATGAATAGACAAAACTATCTCACGAATGGGACCAAATAGACAAACTAATTGAGGGGTTTACTAAAGAGCACCACGAGAAGAGCTCATTCGTTGATCAAAGGTTAATGGGGTTAAAGGTCAGATCAGCCAAGTGACAGACAATCATCTATTTCTTTTATTGTGGTTTTTACATCATTCGGTACTTAAATAAATCTCTGAAAATAGAGTACAAACTGATTTATCTCACTTCCTTCTGTAAATGTAAAATACAAAGACAACAAACAGCTTTTTATTTACTCAGTAGGAAGATGACAATGACATGCTACAGATATAGTGGAGATGTATGCTTTTTCTGACATTTGGTCATTATGAATGAGCAAGAAATGTCATTGAGCTCCGTCAGAAGAAGGTTGCCTGTTTTTTGTGCACAATAAACTTTCTGATCTCCTGTCGTGCCCGGAGGGAAGAAAACACACAAACAAGGTCAAAGGTCGTCTCATACCGCTGGACTCCTAATCCTTCTTTATTTGAACCACATTGAGGACTTGTGATTTAAGTAACATACATCAAAGGAGGCGGTGTGGTTGGCAGCGGGAGTGACAACATTCAAGATAAGCAACTCAGTACAAGGGCCAATCACATTCATTTCATTTTCTATTAAGCTTTGTTATTGGGTTTACTATGAAAACAAATTCAGCCTTATAACAGCAGACATCATTTGGATCCTCGGCTGTATATCACACCAAGAAGCAAGAGTCTGCTTTGTGTTAAAGATCCTGTAATTAAGTGATGGTGTCATCCGTAACATAACCCTTTTCATGGGTTGTTTACACGACTCTTTTGATCCCTCACCAGTTGTGCTACCAAGCAGGGAGGGGTGGGGCACACGCCTTTTCACAAAGATTCAGCAGCCAAACAATGAGGAAAATCATTCAAGGAAGAGCATACAAAATGGGGCAGAAAGCTTTCAGCATCAATGATACTGAAATCAAGAAAACACTATTTATTTCAGTGATTGCTGTGATGTGTGCCATAAACTGTCTGGATGTGTTATGATCTGAACAATTACAAAAAGAGAAGGCTTTTGAGTATAATATTTATGACATGCGTGATTCTACAGCTATGATGCATCCATACATTATATTTGTAGACTCTTTGAGTACTGCCACGACGCCTATCATACGGCAAAGTCATGCTGTCTGCATGTTTGGAAGAGTTGTGTGACGTACATTTTGGCATCTACCGCAAGAGTCTCTGCAGCCCAAACTTTGTGACCGTGTGAACTGTCGGCACTGCAAACATCCCAACTGTACATGTGCTGGGAAAAAAATGGATGGATGCTTGTTTTGAGGAGAGGCTGCGTGCTGGTCTTCGCCATTGTCCACACCTTTATAATTTATCATTGAAAAAAGAACAAGGGCACAGAGATGGTGTTGGCTTGGGGAGAAATAACAGAAACCCTGAAGAGCAATGAGAATACCTGCTGGCAAAGAAAGGGAAGTATGTAGTTACACAGACCTTTGTTTAATGTGCACGTCTACGTAGCAGACTGTCGTAGTAGACTATTAAAGGGAACCGCACGCGTTGAGGCAGAAACCAGGAATTGGCCTTTAAAAGAACATTCAACCCATCTCAGCATCTGATGTAAAAACTTAGCATGATTCTGTTTTTGTATAATTCTAATTTTTTTTTAAAAAACAACTTTGAGTCCTTAAAAGAAAGTCTCCAAAATACATGGCAACCGCACAGGAAATGAGGTCATCTCCTCTGCCAAGTCATTTTACCGGTCATTCATGACATCATTGTGGTTTTGGTTACTCTTGGCTCCCCAGCAGTGTGTGTACATTCAAAAATAATTGGGACTGTGATATCACGGGTTATGGAAAAACTGAAATTTGGGACAACAACCGTTTCACTTCGTTTACTTATGTACTCTAATTTAAGCTGTATAGAATAAAAAAATTTAAAAAAATAAAAAATGTCAAGTTATGCTTCTGGCTGTCTCGCAGTGTATTAATATGTGTACGCGCAGTGTGTTCAGTGGGAAATGTCTGCCAACATTTGCAGGTAACGATCTTTATTTATTGTTTTGTTATGCTATTTTGTTCTTGTTATCTTCTGTCTGTGGAAAAAACTTCAAATTCTCTAACACAGTTTTTGCTTTAGCGACAGCTCCACCTTTTTTTTTTTCCCTCCTGCCTCACAGCATAGTGAGATGTATTTCCAAAGCTGTTCACTCTGTCCTTATTGCACCCGCTCCCTTTCCTTCACTGCTAAAAAAGCAGAAGCAATCATGCTGACAGTCGCTTCTCTTCAAAGCCTCTTTAACTGCACGTCAATTCCTGCTTCCCCTGGGACCGTTACTGGGGGGAAGATGAGGAGACTGACTGTGACTGCCGGCTATGTATGGACCAGCTCTCTGCAGCTCGTATCCACTATGCTGAAATCTGCTCATCCTCTCTCAAGTAGGCAGAGACATATTCGCCTTTGTGAACTCCTCATGGCTGTCACAGTGATGTCTGGAGTGTGTGCACTTCCGAATGATGATCGTTTGATCCGCACAAAAAACGCTCAAAGCAGAAGACAATGTCTCCAGCCATTTCTGCTAGTTATGTGCCTACCTGGTGTATTCCATTATTAAGCAGACAGAGGAGAAATCTCTCACAATTTAACATCTCTGCCATGGAAACATCTTTTTAAATATTTAAAAAAAAAAAAAAAAAAAAAAAAAAAAAATCCTGAACACTGCTCATTAAGTTGTCATATTTCATGCACAAGTTGCATCTTCTCTTAGTTTTAGACAATGATCTCCAGCTTTTATCAGTGTGTACGACGGATGGATAGCTTTGAAATTTTGCACAGACATTCAGGGTCCTCAGAGGAGAAATCCTCCTGACTTTGGTGAATCCCCCCCCCCCCCCGACTTTTCCTGTATTGCCACCAGCAAGGTTGAGTGTTTTGTTTTGAACCAAATATCTCAACAGCCACGGGATGGGTTGACATTAAATATGGAACACACTATCATCCTATTCCTGGGGATGAATCCTTGGTTCTTCCTAATCTCATAATATGTCAGAGGAAAATGTCCACGTTCCCAACGGCTGTCATTACGCGTTTGCATTTCCTGCATTCACTGCTGCCTTCAAATCGAGCTTGCGGAGGTCGTTTGCATTGTGGGCATGAGGTCAAGAGGTTAAGTCATGAGAACGCCGTTACTGGCCAACAGCAACATGGATGCTGTGTCGAAGCCACAGAGGCTCGAAAATTAGCAAGTTAGCTGGCGAGTGACGTGATGCAGGTAATGCAAAGGCTGAAAGCTCGGTCCGGCCTTCAGAGTGGCTGAGCATGTCCGGACTACAATCACAGGGGAAAATACCCGCCCGCTACTTGGTAAGCTCTTTGCTTTTGTACACACGACTTTCGATGCAGTTACCATGAGGTCACGAGCTCCGTTCGAACGCAACATTAAACATTATACCTGCTAATCCTTACCAAGTTAGAATTGCAGCATTTTAGCATGCTGACTTTAGCATTTAGCTCGTAGCTTCAAAGAGCCGCGCACAGGGCTGGTCTTGCGGATTTATTTCTGGAGCGTGGCATCACCACTCCTCCCACCCACACACACACACACAGAGCGAACTCAGAACAGCTTCTTTAAGTCCACTTACCGCGAACTGCGAGAATGCGCCGGTCGTCAAAAGCAGGTGGTCCCGGCCACAGGTGTGTTTGTCAAACTCTCCACCTGAAACGTCGCCACATCTGTTGATGGTGTAATGGTACCAATATCATCCTGGCACACACAGACCGCCAACATCTGCTGCCCATGTGCTGCGGGTGGCGGTGACAGAAAGCTGTGTGTCACCCAAAGCCCCTGGGAAAGGAGAAAGAAAGCCAGTGTAAAGACAGTAGAATTAATTTGCAGCTCAGTCATGCAGCCTCCTCTTGCTCTCTTAAATTGACCAGAAAATAGAATTTTGAAGCATAAAATTCCTGCGTGGTAACTGGATCATTTCTTAACAGCGACTGACAAATTGTGTTAAAGCTGCTGCTGAGGGCTACAAAATAACATTCAGCATATTCTAACATCCGAGGTGTGAAACATGGTGGGTGTTAGTTAAAATGCTTTCCATCACGACTCTACTGTGCACCGACTGAGCCTCTGGATAATGACTGCCTAATTAAGACAACCTTAGAATTATTCAGTACATGCCTTGGACTGATTTGGTTTTATCTGTCTCCTTTTCTGCATTTGTAACTCGCTCTTTATTTTCAGGAAGGGCTCCTGCTGGGTGTCTGTGTGGCTCGCTCAAGTGCCACTGTTTAATGTGAGCAGCGCTTGCGACTGACGATATGGGCAAAGTCTGTCCTTAGATCTTCAGAGGGCTGGTAGATCAGAGGGCGGCTGTCACCTCCAGGCAATCTTGAGCACAGTGGAGATCCTTTAGAGCTGCTGACCCCCCTGAGATACCAGGGCTGCCCAGGAAGCTGCACAAGTCTGATAGATTTCAAAGAAAGGAGCAGCTGCTCCATTGATTTTTACTTGCTGTATCTTTAAACCATGTCAGCGAGGTGATGTTGTGAAAATCTAGTAGGTCTTTAAAGTCTCCTAATCCAAGTTGCGATAATTGATTTGGTAGGTAAACGATTTTTTTTTTGTGAAAAGTTGCTATGTAGGTCAGAGCTGAATAAATAAACGAGAAGCAATTAAAGCTACAAAGTTACCAGCATTTGTTTAATTTAAAATTCTCTTTCCACGAGAGAGGGCTCGGTTTTTTAATCATACCATAATAACAACCATGCGTGTGTCGAGATGATAAAAACCAGGCTGAGCAGTATTAAGAAGATTTATAGCCAAACATTATGAAATTTGCTCAAATGTGAATGAATGTATTTGCCCATTCCTTGGTATTTCCTGCTTACTTATTTGCATGAAAATACTACATCCTGTGGAATCGGTGTGTATGCATGTCTGTGTTTTACAGGAAGAAAGAGGATTTTACTGTCTATTCACAGACCTGTCCGACAGCTTTCATTTTTTTCTACCAGTCCTTTCCGGAGACGGCGATGTGCTTAAAATGCTGAGTGCACATTGCTTTCATAGAGACAATACCTTTATGTTTTATTTCCTGGATTTATTCCTTTTGGCTGTGAAGCATGGCTTGGTGCTCTGCTGTATCCAATTAGCTTCACACAGACAGCAAAGACGATCCTCCACAGGCCAAACAAAAAAAAGTTGAATAGGTCATTTCACGGATGAGCACGGCGTACCGCTGATCCCCAGCACAAACCCAAGGATATGTAAATCCTTATAGCTTGGGGAGGTGACGTAATGCAAGACATAAAATCTCAGAAATCATGACACATATCGGCTTTTGAAAAGTGACGACACAAGCAAAAGATGGAGCCTCATGTTTAAAGGGAGGATTTATGGTTCCTTTAAGTGCAACTTTAAATTAGGTGAGTCATCAGCACTGCGGGCCATTTGGAAAGACCCTAAAGGGTTGTTTGTCTTGAGGTCACCCCTTCTGACATTAATGAGGCTTTGGCAAAGAAAGAAACTAAGACTGCCAACCCTGAGCATGTAAGATAAAGGTCTGTGCAGGAAAAGAGTTTATTGCTGACCCTGCTGTTTGCAAAGTTTCTAGGAGTAGTGACAGGTTGAATTTCCACTTTGAAGATCAAACCTTCTGATGTCTGATTTGTTTCATGATACAGGGCCCGCTAGGCTTCTTTTAATCTCAATTTTACTCATGTAGACTATGCTAAACTCCCACGACCTAATATTCACTTTGACAGTAGGTATATGGTAGAAACTCACATCTACGATTACAAGAACATACGAAGAACATTCCCATATGAAAAACCCTCCTGTGATAACTGCTAAACGCAATGTGATCTTAGTCTTATAATTCCTCAGGCTAGCAGGCACCCAGGGGACTCCTATTCGCAATTCATTTGGGGAACAAAGTCAGCTTCTATCATACACGGCAGAGCATACACACCGACTGACTCGGGTTCACAAACACACGCATACGAAGAGCAGGATGCATGGCTGCAATTATTTCCTCCTCATTCAGGTCGACACTCAGCTGAACGAGCGCTCGGCTGAGTTTCAGCTTGGCCGAGCGCTCGGCGTGTTAACTGGAAGTTTGGCCCCAATGCTAACAGAGATTTCCAAGCCAGCTCGTAAGGCTGGTGCCTGATTTGCGTTCATCCGGCCAGCTCAGGAACGTCTCATCAGATAACGGAGGTATAAAAAAAAAAAAAAAACGCAGAGAGATTTATCTGCAGGTTCAAACAACACTGTGCGAACTCATTTGGTAAAGGCGCCAGTGTAATGGACGTTCATTGATAGGTGTAAGTCTGCAGCTTTAAGTGCAGTAAAACCTTTTTGAGAGCAGTTTCTTTAACGCATGCATATCTCGCATCGGGATACTTTATTTCGTCATTCCATGAACAACGTACTTCCCGGCAGGTTGTCTATTATTCTGCTGGCGTGAAAACACTTGTGAGCTCCATATAACAATTTAAATTACACATTCGGTGTAGAATAAATAAAACACAGCAGTATTTGTTCTTGAAAGCAAAAAAAAAACAATTCTCTATTATAGATTTGGTTTATCTTCCAGTCAACTCGGGTTTTTTTTTTTTTTTTTTAGGGAGCTAGGAGCAATTTCGGTGTTGGACGGCGATGTTGTTTTTACTAATCATCCCAGTATAATGTTCCTGCCTGAGTGAGTTTTTGCCTGCAGTTATATTAAATTAGGCTGCATGCACGGCATGCTCGATTCGCAACACTATTTGAGTCCTTCTCTCCCCTATCTCATTAACTATTCAATGTGAACTCGTGATCCTGCGGGGTATTGACATTAATTCCCCACACTACTGGAACAAGCAGTTTGGAAAGCTCGAAAAGATTTTCGTCCAAGCTGCCTTTAAAAGCAACGTTTCTCAAAACAAACTAACCATTTGATCATTTGTGCCTTGCAACTTGCCTGGAGAACAGCCCTGTCAAACTCTGCATTATTAAGTGAAAAGTTAATTATGCCTTTCACTGGCCCGTGTCCATTACGAGCAAAGCAATAACAAGCTCATCACAGAAACAACAGGACCGGCACTTGTGCGGTTTAACAAGTTGTTGATCACAGGCTTTAATCCTGCGCTGACACGATGAGGTAGACTTGTTACTAGGATCTTGCTCTGCTCCTGCTCGTCTGAACCAATCCCATTTCAGCAGCGCCGTCTTTGCGTTGACCTTCGGCAGTGGATTTCCTTGAGGGCAGGGTGGCCACTGGAAGTTGAACGAACCGGCTGAGGGTGGAGGAAGCAGAGGAGCTTAATGCTGAGGCAGGCAGAGAAATGTATGAATGACTGCAAAGAAGAGAGCATCAAGCCAATCAGAACAAAGAGGAAATCTGCGAGCCAATCACGGAAGATTTTCTTCTCTCCCCAAAGCGTCTCTCTGACTTCTTCTCCTGACTGTTACCAGGTCACTGTGCCTGCCCGCGCCTCTGAATAATCTGTTTCATTGGGTCAGTGTGCCTCTCACAATGCGCCTGACTGGCTGGTTAGACATACACGGTTGCTAGGGAGCTCAGCCAATCACAGCAAGGCGGAAGTTTCCCCTCGGTTTCTAGGCAGGTTTCACGTGCTGTAGATGTTTTTGGCGGGAGAGTGGGAGAGCAGGAGAGGGAGGGGCGGCTGCAGGGTGAAGTGGAGCATGTGATTGTGTGTGTGTGTGTGTGGGGGGGGTGTGTGTGTGTATGTGCATGTACAAGTTGAGTGTGCATGTTTGCGAGCGCGTGTTCATTTTGCCCTGCCTCTTGCTTTCTGATGCAACATCGAACTGTGTCTCCTGGGCTACTAGGGGACCTTGTTATGTTTTTTTTTTTTTTTTTTTTTCTTCCTGTCCTCGCAGGAAACGAGAACCAATTGCTGTGCTGTTGCCATCGGAGCGGGGAGGTTTGTTTTCTCTCCACTTTCATCCCTGGTACCTCCCCGTCGACAGTTACCGTAGAAACAAGAGCAACTCCAACTCTATTTCCATCCATGTCTCCTTCCTTCGCTGATTTAGCGTTGCTTTCTTTTTTAATCCACTGCAAAGCACCTACCTACCAACACTTGTGCAGCCAATGGAGTATTTAGAAAATTGTGTGACATCTCTGAAGAGGATGTGTATAAAAGCAAGAGATGAAGAACTGCAGAAGCACATGCTGTGGTACAGCTTGTACAGAGGCACCTGAACGTTTGTCAAACATACCACCGTTGCAAGTTAAACATGAATGGTTTTGGTGTTTTACGGAATAGCTCGGACTCTGCCACCCTTAAAAACAAACTTAGACATATCTTTTGCCAACATGTTATCTCCCCACCCCCCTGAACCCTTCTGTCAACAGAGTGAAACAGCTCGTCACATATGATAAGGGCTTCCCAAAATCCCATTATTTCCACTTGAGTGCACACAGAGTTACAAGAATTAAAGTGGAAAGCAGCAAGTGAGTGGACAATCGACCACCGTGCATCCACTTCATTGTCCTTCAAAACACAGCAACAAAGGGCGCAGCAACTTCAGAATGACATGATCATTTTTGAGAACTACCACGTCCAATAAAAATTCATGCAAAGTCAGTTAATTTGTGTGAAAAAGGACGTGGAACATGCTCATCAGACATGTCACCAGACAATTACCGTTCTTTAATGGGACATGAGTTCAGTCTCCCGCATGAAAAGTTTGATTTACTTTTTCCCTGCCTGTCCATCCACCACTATAATCTCCCTGACCTTTGCTTTCAGCCTTGCCAGATGAAGGGCACCCTACAGTGCTGACTGTACTGGAACTCAATTGGACTTGGTCATGTGTGAAATCCTCCAATATGGACATGTTAACATTACCAGGATACAAGTTTGGGTTTTTAAGAAACTTGCGCGTTAGCCTTACTACTTTTTTTTTTTTTTTTTTTTTTGGTGACGAGAACCTCAAAATAAAATGATAAAATTATAACCTGAATGCTCCATCAAAACCATCACAGTTTACAGACTGACTACCTACTTCAGGTTGGAGCTGACTGTGCTTACGGTAGTCCATCGAGTCCTCCTACCGAAACAACAAAAAAAGACGTACCGTGTCTGAGACATCCTCTTACCTAAACGATAGAATAGTTCATTTGCCAGAACGACATATGATCATTGGACAGTGCCAGAGACAGGCATACTGGACTTTCATCGTCATCGTGACGATAAGAAACAGTTGGTTTACGTTGTTAAACGGTCACGGTCATTATGGTGTGAGCACCAAAACTACTTGGTTTGGTTTAGAAGAAGATGGTTTAGGTTTAAATCTGTATGTTTGTTAGGTAAGTTAATGTAAATACGTGACGTGGGTAAGATATGTAAGTTAATTTACATGGGTTGTTTAAAATATCTCAAAGCTCACTTTTGTTTTCAAAGGGGTTATGAACTGGGCTGTGTTTGACCCATCCCGCCACACCAACCTCCCTCCATTTGCAGACTTTATACTCTTTATACTACGTCACGTGACTTCCTCTTTTGATCCTGTCATAATTACTATGACGCCAGAAGTCAACTACGTAAACATTGGTCATTTTAACTCTTAAACAATCAACCATTGTTGGGATTTTCTCGTGAGGTTGGGCTGAGTAGTTTCATCTCTGAATACAGCTGTTCAAATAATCTGGCTAAACGGTTTGATTTGTGTCTTGCGCCACCAGACATCGCTGTATTTCTCCTCTTTGTAATTATTCTGTTGAGTACTTTTTGTTTTACAAATGAATAGACCTGAAGTTATCCTTTAGAGGTCCAAACATTACTTACTTTCAACATCCATTTACACAGGTTTGGGTGCAGGGTAGAGTTTTGGAGTCTAGTAGTTTGCTCAAAGCCACTTGGTTTCACCTACAATTAAAACAATCTGTCTGTTGTTAGTCAGCTCTTTCACTGCTAAGCAAAGCTTCAGGCCCAGATTGGGAGGTTTTGTAGTTTTGTAACACTTTCTTGGGTTATCTGGAGTAAAGATTGACAAGTATGAAGAATCTCAATCATCCAGTTCATAAGAAAAAGAGTAGCGAGTCCAACGCAGCCGGACTTGCTGTTCACTTCTAACGGGTGAGCTGTTGAAACCACTTTAATGAGTGTTGAATTGAATTCAAGACCAAATAAGTCTGGCTGCCTTTGTTTCACTACTTACAGAAAAATTACCTGGACAAGTGTGATATGTGCATTTTGTTTATAATACAGGCAAATCATAAAATCGTACTGGATTTCACGACATCAAATGGGGTAGCTATGACAATGTGACAATGATAATCCATAACGATACAGCAGTGCAAGGACACCTGCAAATTGGATCGAGGAATTGTTTTGGATGTTGCACAGGTGCCATCACGCTGCCACTCTGCCTGACAAATGGTTTGTTTACCACCTGAGCTGCTGCTGCTCAGTAATCATTAGGTGCTCATTTACTGCAACTTGCCATCGCAGCTGGAAACGTGAAGGAAAAACTGAAAGACACACTGCCACAATCCATTTTCACACAAGCCTTCCAAAACATGCCCTCCATTACTTATGTATAAGATTACATTTAATTCATCACATGAAAGTGGTGTCAAAATACACATAATCGTGAAGGAAGTGTTTCCCTCGGGTGGTTCTGGGCTTCAAATGTGTTACCTTTGGATGAACCCTGGGAGAGCCGCATTCATTTGCTGAGCCCCTGCTGTACCTGTGGTTAAAATCAAGAGGTGTTGACAGAATAGGCAGAGGGAGGAGGGGGCGGAGGTGGACAGAGCTTTCCAATAACCTGGGAAAACTTGGCATCGCTGTCACGTAATTTCACAATCAATTTACGTGAAAAACAGTCTCTTAAAACAGGGATTTAGGTAGATAATGAAATGGCACAGGGACAGAAACCATGAAATTGGGATGTGAAAGTAAATGCTGTACAAGCACAAACGATGACAGAGTTGTTTGGGTGTGGAAGGAATTGAAGATAGTAGACAAAGCGTCTGGATGTCAGGTACCATTAGGGAAAAAGCCACAAAGCAAATTGTATCATTATGCAGTGAACTTTGAAAAATTTCAACATTCAGGGGATTATCACCTCTGCTGGCAGCACGTAGTCAGAAATAACTCACTGTGGAGAATTTTTGAATGCCTCCCTGGCAAAAATTGCTCAGACAAAAATGGGCTGGGACACGTTGCCTGCCACCGCGGCTGACACATTAGAGGTACTGGAAGTTTCAGTTTAGATGACAAGTTCTGAGTTCAGCACCAACACAAAGGCTGTTTATCCCTCTTCAAAGAGGTTGAAATAGTGCACTTGAAAGTAAAAGACAGCAAATGACTTCAAACAGTGGATGAGATTGCACAATACATGGTGTTTTGTGTCTCTGAATCTCTTGCATTGACAGCGCATCATGTTATGTTCTCCCAAAACAGAGGGAAAAAAAAAATCTGATTTGCAACCCAAATGTGGATAAGAGCTCTGTGTTAAAAAACAAAAAACAAAACTCTAACCAAACCACAGTTTAACTGATGAAAAACTACTGTATACCCCAGAGTCCACTGGCAATGAGATAAGTGAGTGTGACTGAAATGCACAGTTCTTCGAGCTATTGTTTGGGAACACTAATTAGTTATTGATAAAGGGAACTCGGGGGGGGAAAGTGATGAAAGGGTTATGGGCGTTTCGATTTATTTTTTCATTTCTTTGTTTTTCAAATGCAGCACACAGTGGACTAATTAAATTTTACTAACACATTAAATTGCAACAAAACTGATACTTTTTACCGTTTAATTTCAGTGGGGATTTTCAACTTCATTTTTAAGTTTCTGTTTTCATTTTCAAAAGGTGCTATAATGAGGTATTTATTAGTAATAATCCTCATTCATAGCATTGACATGTCCTTCAAATGATATGCATCCAGCACAATTATTTGCAGCCAACATAAACCTTGGGTTAATCTAAATTACTTTGCTAATTAACTAAGGCAGTTTAATCCTTGTTCAAGTTGTGATTTAATTTACATAGCTGCAGTCAAGGTGCTGACAGTAGGGACGTGGGCTTCTGTGGCCAAATTTTTTTAAATGTGATTTTATTTTTGTCCATTCCTATGCATGCAATCTGCATGCGTGTTCATTTATTGACAACTGATGGGTTTTATTGGAACACACACACACACACACACACACACACACACACACACACACACACACACACACACACACACACACAGAGAGAGAGAGAGAGTGAGAGAGGGAGGAAGCAGAACCAACCACCATCTAAATGCTTCTTCCCAATTTTGGGTGGGGTCCCTTTCACCGCAGGATTGGGGGGAAGGGGGCTGGTGTGGATGGGGGGTTGGGAGCTGTCAACCAGCAGCTTTAACAAGGCTAAGCAGGGGTTGTTTGCTCGTCTGCCAATAAACTGTGCATGGGAATTTGGTGAAAAGTTGAGAAAATCACATTTCGCACATTGCCAGCTGTACAACAAAGGACAGTGTGAAAACATAACATGGTGCGCGGGGTGACCAACACCCCCCCCTCCCCCCCTCCCCCCATACAAGAGCAGCAGCATCTGCTGCCATCCAGAAATGATCTCTTGGGGAAAATCTGAGTCGCTCAAGGATCAAATAGTCCCACTTTTCTTGTGTAGCTGTTTTGCACTCAGTAACCCCTTTTTACTTGATTTCACTGTACTTTTTTTTTCTTACTGTTTTGAGTGATGCCATGAGTAGGCGTGCCCCCCACCATGCAATGAGGGTCAACAGCCACGGCTGTTGTCTATGCCGGTGTCACTGTGCATCTATCAGAGGAGGACACCATAGGTGCCCTCAGGGGCCCAAGAGAAAATGGCTCAATGCTTACATGAATGCATTGTTGTCAAGCAAGGATGCATTTAAGGACATTTGAATACTGTTATGTTATGTTATGTTTTGTTATATTATGTTCATTGATGAACAAAGTATTGTTCATTAATGGTAGAAATACTGCACTTAAACTTTACTTGCAATATATACTACAAGTATAATAAAAAACACTCATAACACAGACCCAAGATGTTGAGTAACTTCATCTGAAACAATGCATCAATTATATAAATTGACCATAGGTTTTATGTGTCAAATCATAATCTGCATAATTATTAGTAAATATTAATGACACATACATAAGTAGAAGAGTAGTATAATATGTTAAAGTGCCTATATTGTGTTTATTGTTTGCATAAACACACATTCAGACAAAAAAAAATACTTTGACACTGCCATACATTTCCTGATTACCTTGGCTAATCTATTCAACTGACATCCATGTGTGACAGTAACATTAATGGACCTATTTGTTGCCTTGACAGTACAAAACTCATCATCACGTCGACCCCAGCAATTGGGTGGGTGCAACCACTCCATCTCGCAGCGGCTCCCAATCAGCTGAGCTGAGCGCTGAAAGCAGTCACATGTCTTCTCTGGGTTTGTGTTTTTTCCCCCTCCACGTGTCTGGATACACGAAGCAGAAGGCGGGACCATAACAAACCATCTGATTGGTCCGCACCGTGTCACCAGCTTATGCTCGGCGAGGAGGGTTGTTCTCTTAAAGGGCCAGACGCTGCATTTTATTTATTTTTTAATTTTTTTCCCAACAACAATACAGCATGAGCTCAACATGTCATGCTTAAGTGTGTCGCAGCTTTTAAAATTCTTACCTTAAATGCGAAAATTGTTGAGGCATAAAAAAAATAAAAAAATGGAAAAGGATGGATTAATCTGCCTTTTCCTTAAATATATATATATATTTTTTTTAGTGCAATAAGCGTGCCATTACTACTTTTACCCAGGAAAACGGTGTGTTCACTTCCGCCATCACGACTTATTTGCTCAAATACAAACGTGAAATATAGCTATAACCGCATTTTTTTTAATTTTTTTTATTTTATATATCCTTTCACCGCGTTTGTATTTGCATAACAACTGTGTGGCTGACTCTGTTCCTTTCACGTTATTAAGAATGGGCGGACCCGAGCCGCAAAGGGCGGACCATTTTGACACAGGAGAAAAAAAAAACAAAAAAAAAAAAACACAAGCCCTTCTCTCAGTCAGCAAACATCCATGAGTGGTTGTAACGCAAAGAGGGATACAAGTCTCATCACCACAGTCTGCTGGAAACAAGGTAACAAGCGAGTTGTCAAGATACCACCGATCACCACGGAAAACACATTTACTGGCGGTGAGTGTGAGACGGTCTCGTATTCAAAAATTCAACAACAACAAAAACAAAAACAAAAACAAAAAAAACAACCTTACTTATTACCCCGTCGCGTGCTCAGTGGTTCCGGGGAGCAAATGCGCTCTTCGCTGGAGGGAGGTGGAGGTGGAGGAGGGGTGGGGGGCGCATGTCCGGGCAGACGGAGACCCGGGATGGAGCGGACCCACCGGGCCAGTTCGGGTACGCGGCACACGGCGTTTGTTAAGTTTATTTCGGTTTCCAGTTTCCTTTCTCTTGTTTCCACGGACGAACTGACGGGAGGGTGAAATGCATCCCCCACTCGCGCGTTTTGGATTCTCCGCGTCCCGGCTGATGTCCACCGGTCTTTGACCAACGAGCGTTGGTCTGCGGCTTTTTTTTTTTTCTCTCAGTTTTTTATTATTATTATTTTTTATTATTATTATTATTACACACTACAGGTAATTATCGCGTAATTTAACAGGAGAGAATTAGTTTACATGACTTGCCCCGTGTACATTTCACTAACTCCTTTTCTTCGAATGAGTGAAGGGATGGGCTCATTTCACGTGTGTTTACAAGGAAAACGTGTCAACATGGGAGAATGGGAGCCAGGCGAGTATTGACTTAACGTTGTCCTTAATGTTTGGGTAAAACACGGCTAGTATGTTGCTGTCACGGGTTAAAAAACCCGTGCGTAAGTTGGAGGCTGTTTTATACGACAAAAACGGAAACGAATTGGTTTGAACTCACTAGTTAAGGCGGCGGTTGTTATTGTTATTTGTCGTGTCAGCATCGCGTTTCTTTAATAGAGGATGCGATGGCTGCTCGTTTTGTGGATGTCTGTGATGAGCGGTCGGCGCTGAGCTGCCCGGGATATTGTGCTCCTGGTGCGGGTGAAGCGCAGCAAGATCTCCGGTGAGACTCTAAATGGGCAATGTGATGTAAATATCGGCGAATTTTTTTTTTTTTTTTTTTTTTTTTTTCCTACTTGCGCAACTACAACACATTTGCAACCCCTTGTTAACGTCGTACAAATGCAAAACCTTTAGCTGGACCAGCTCTTGTATGTTTCCATTCCAGAAAACGTACGATTCATGACTTTATTGGAGCATGTCACTTGCACACTGTTATCCACAGGATGTGTATTGCTAGTTACAAGTGAAATAGCAGCTGAGCTCGGTGTGTGTGCTCCCCCTGCCCGGGCTTTACGTGGAGGAGAGCCCAGTGCACAGATGGTGCAGCAGAGGGAGCCACTTTCTGCTGGAGCTTTGAGCCTTTGACCAGCACTGTGGTGGCTGCCAGGCCTCCCTGCAGCCCCAAGCAGTGTGTGTGTGTGTGTGTGTGTGTGTGTGTGTGTGTGTGTGTGTGTGTGTGTGTGTGTGTGTGTGTGTGTGTGTGTGTGTGTGTGTGTGTGTGTATATATGATGTCTTTTTGTGTGTCTCCCTGTCTATGTTTGTTTTTATGTGTCTGACACTATGGTAATATTGCCAGTCCTCTGTTAACTGCCAGTGGAAATTCAAGACAGGGCTTACATTGCAATTGACACACAACACAAGTGCACATTTGATGTTAGAGAAACTTGATGCACAGTTGCACAGATGCCCCTGCTGCTTGCGTAGCATTAATTAATATTGTACTTAACTTGCCTGACGGAGACGTTAGTACAAATTAGGCCTGTTTTGAATTTCAGTAATGCACAACTAATTAGCATGCATTGGCGAAGTGGACACATTTCACTCTGAAATGCCTGGAGAAGAAAGGAGGCCAGGGGATGTGTGAGTCTTTCATTATGTTTGTTTGTTTTTAATTTACCATTAAGCACACAATCTGATTCAAAGATACACATCTTGCAATAACTTCTTCTCATAACATGGCCTTGGTAGTCAAAGTGCTTTTTCCACAGCTGGTCAAAAAGTAGTTTCCTCCTTTGACTCCATGTGATATGACATCATGCAAAGAGATACATGACTGAGGCCGCCTTGCTCGGTAAACACAATACCAGTGTATCCAGTTTCAGCTTTTTCATTTGACAGCCCAGCCCATTTGTCTCCACTTACACAACAAAAGGAAAAGACAGGCGCCCTTGACAAAATGATATAACAGTAGTTCAGTAGATTGTGGCATGTGGCCAACAAGGAAGAGAGTGTTTGTGTTCAGCAGGCACAGTTGAGGATGGAGTGAAACTTGTTATCTGCCGCGTGAAACAGGCGCTGCACGCAGTACATAACAGTCTCGCCAGAACTTTGGTTTCACTGAGGGTTTCACTCCCTGCCCACTGCTCTGTGTACGTGTGTGCGTGCGGGTTAATAGCGTGGACGCACAGCTACCCAGTGACTGTGTGGTGGCAAGAGGGAACAACGATTGTTGAGCAGCAGAACTGTGCAGGAGGAACCTAATCTCCTGACTGTACTCTGCTGTGCGGCACACTGTTCAGATTAAGGTAATTCTGCGGGAAAAGAAGCCTCTCCGGTGGATCTGTTGGCGCTCAATTACAATTTGGCACCTTATCAGGAACAGCTTGGCAAAATCTGCTGCGGAAGGGTAGCAGATCTGGCGTAGCATTTTTAGCCGCCCACTGGGTCCCCCTGCACAGGGTGTTTCCATACGTTTGGCTCCTGTTGCTGCTCATCCCTATATTAAAAGAAAAGAGATTACTGCCTCAGTTGCATCTGATGTCTGCCTTTCTTTACATAAACATTTACAGAGCCATCTTTTCTTCTGACATGATCCACCTCTGCTTATTTGTTTTCAGTGTTATCACACGCAGCATAAGCCTCTTACTGGGCATTATAATGACTAATGATTTATTTCCATTTAATGCAGACACGGCGAGATAATTTCCCATCTGCTAGAGGGCAAAGTTTCCACTGGTAACAGGAGGATATTTGTCTGGTTTTGAAACAAATCAAACCCAAATTACCTGCAAGCTAAAGATCATGAACACATAGCTATCAATCAAACATAGGCCCTCAAAAACATTTTATATTTGCACTTCTGAAAACACTTGTGCACACCTGCCTGTCATCTCATTCTTAAGTTTCCATCTTGTGTCCCCCTCTTCTCTCCAGGGAGTTTACCGCTGAGGCGTCGGATGGATGATGAGGAGGAGGACATGTCACGGCCCATCTCACAGCTCTGGGGAACGCCCTTTAGGGACGTCAAATACGAAGACCGAGCCACACAGATCGCAACCGGACAGGCCCTCGCTGCCGTCACCGCTGCCATGTCCACGTCGCAGAGCCACAACAACAACGGCATCGAAACGCTGCCCTGCAGCTTGCACCGGCAGCCTCACGTACCTTTTCACGGTAAGGAGCCCGGTGAAGTGATGTGGGCTTACGGTGTTAGAAAATGAATGTGCATCACTGAATCATGTAACTTCTCACGATTAGTCATTTCTTTTGTCTGATTGGATCCTGGCAGGGGGCCGTCCTCAGAGGTCCAAATGATTCACATTTTTGCTGTTAGATTTTATGAGCAATTTGTGTTTCATTTTTCTTGGACCATTAGAGAAACTAAATTCAAATTTAAATTATCACTGCAAAACTGAGACAGGTTTAAAGATGAACCTCCCGCGTCATTGTGAGATCAGTTTTTAGTATAATATGCATGCTGAGAACTTGACAAATAAGCAGTTCTGTGAACCTGTTTGTTTTCTGTGTAGCATTATCTTTATTGCATAGTACCCTATGTACGTAAGCTAAATTTGATAAATGATAATTGCATTCAGTCCACTTGACTTTTTTTTTTACACAAGAATGTCTTGATAAATATAAAAAAGAGACAACAATATTTTCATGCAAACATAAAGGTACATACCAGCACTAATATGTCCATCATTTTTAATCCAATAGTGTTTTCCCATGCCTAAATCAAATCAGTGTGACATCATGCTAATCAAATTGAACGAACGTCGAAGTAGAATGTTGTTTGTTTGTTGACTCAGTATCACAGTGTGTGAGAGCTGCTTATTGTTCTGGGTTTAAAGTCACCAATACATAAACACCACTGACTGCTCTTACCTTGTCGTTCATTGTAATCCAGCCAGTAATGGATGTCATGCACTTTGGCTCCGTTCCATCTCTCCTCCCCAGTTTCTTAGAGATATTATGGTCCTCTGTGAGGCAGAATAATAGGTCATTCTGCACACATGACAACATAACAAAAAAAAAAAAATGTCTCCAAGTGGCATGACTGCGGAAGCGCATGCTTAGAGGCGGAGAGTAAACTCTGTGACCCAGCCCAATAAAAGGCGGCAGATCACTGAGGACATTGTTGTTTTAATACGGTGTTAGAGCTTTCCACCTGCCAACGCTCTCTCTATTTTTTTTTTTGTGTGTGTGTGGACTCTTAGTTGTACTTCGAGTGCCTACCTTTTAGTTTGTCCAGTCACGAGAAGATCTGATAAAACCTGTTTGGTTTTAAGAGAGCATTTTAGCAGCATATTTGTATTGTTTATATGATTAGGCTAGTCAGACACAGCTGTGTCTAAAGCCAGTAAGAAGATAATTGGCCTCATCACAAAGCTGTCTTCAGTTTCTTGAGTTTTTTTTCCACTGTCCAGCCTCACTTCAAAACAAAACGTCAGCGGTTTCACTGAACTGAACCCATTTAAATCTAACACTGCTGATATTACTGATGTCTCATATATTCCTCTTGGCACTGACACTGACAGAAACCTGTTAGCATTTTAAAAACCTCACAAGAACTCAAGTTTTAAGAAGCTTGATGTTTTCCTTTTAGGCAATGCCGGATTGCGGTCACATTTTCCCGCTCAGTTTGAGCCCATGGAGGACCGGGGAGAGAGGCAGATTGAAGAGGAAGAGGAGGAGGGCAGAGGGGAAGACAATGACAGGATGGCAGAGAGACCCGAGGAGCAGGTGGGGGTGAGCCATGAGGCGCAAATCGGTCGTAAACTTCGGGAGATCGGAGACAAGTTCCACCAGGATCACGTTGAACTGGTAAGCCTCACTCCCAAGCAGTGAAGCAGATCCATGATAATGACCCTCTTCACACACACACACACACACACACACACACACACACACACACACACACACACACACACACACACACACACACACACACACACACACACACACACACTGCACTGTCAAGCACGAAGTGTCAAAGTGTACCAACTATGAGCACAAGTGGACTTTCATCACCCCGAAGAAGAAGTGGATAATACCTAAATGCACTATTTAGCTGTTGAACATCTGCATGTTTTGCATGCCAGCAGCAAAGGACAGTGGGTCTACAGGGCTGCTACGACTAAAACTGTATTTTGTTGACTTAAATTGGTGGGTTTTTTTTTTTTTATGTGTGTCAGCTTTCACTTGATTAGAGACACAAATCAAAGCCACAATGTGCCAAATGGTTGCTCACTCTTTGGAAAAAAGGAACACTTTGCCAGCTGAAACGGCCTCAACCCACATTGACTAAAATAGCATGTACAATGATTCAACCACTTTCTTGGCCACACCGAGGCACGATTTAATAAACTTGTGAAAGATTCAAAATTAAGAAACGGTGCACAACTAATCTCTGTTGATTCTTTGTTTGGTGTTATGGTCACGGTCATCTTTACCCTTGAAATCACTGAAACAGTACCTCGGTACGAGCAGAAGGGTAAAGACTGCGCTGCCAATATTGTGTAACAGTACACCAGGAAATGGGAAGACTAGGATAATACAGAAGAAAATAAATGTACATGGCTGAAATCCAGGCCATCATCTGGGAGTGACACTTTCTGACCAAATTCCCACGTCTCCTTGCCTCAGCTCTGTAATTTAAAAGATAAAGTCAGCCTTTATACTCAGCATACCACATGAAGCCTTAGGGAATGATAAAGGGAATTAAGTGTCGAGTCCCAACTGTTTTCAAAGCTCCTCAGTGAATAGTTACGCCTTAATACCCTCCCCGTAGTAGTGCGTGATAAGTCGTTAATTGTGCATAAATGTTTGTAAAGCAGTTACTTTTCTGCCCTGAGAGCTGCTATTAGTCGCATACCCATAAACACAATTGATAAGTACAATTAAACCGGGATAGGTAAAGTTTCTTATCTGCTGTTGTGGCTGTTTTGTCGTGGGGGGTCTGTGTTCACAACAAGGTGTGGCTGATATGTTTTGAAAAGCACTTAACGGTGTGGTGAATGTAGGAGGAGAGAGTTGAGCAGACAAAAAAGAAAGTGACATGCGGTTTGAGTTTTGACATAGTCATGACAAAGACTGAGGAAGAACAGGTGAGATCAACGTGACTTGTCTCGAATAGGAGTGAGCCGCACGTCTGTGTCTGGGTAGACTTGGCCGGCTGTTTATATGCGAATCTAAAAATAGAGTCTGACTCACACACTTATAGACGCAGCCAGTAACATGACGGCTACCCACAATACCTCAGTTGTCCCGCCGCCTGTCTCAGCGTGTGTGTCTCTCTTGTGTGTGTTTTGGGTTTGCCAGTGTAACTCTGTGACAAAGAGATAAGAGAGATTTTTTTTTTTTTTGTCTGCTGTCTGCGCTCAAGTTGGTTTCATGCTGCAGGATCTGATACCACCATTGTAGGAATATTCCAAAGGGAGAATAATCACTAGTGGTCCTTTATGATATCCAATCGCTTCTCTGTACTGCCTCTGCTGCTATTGTTAGACTTTCTCTCTTGGTTTTCCAAGCAGCAGTTGCCGGTGAGGGCTGATGCGTGGGTTTTATGGTTTACGTGAGGCAGACTGCGTTTTGCGGTTTGTCTGTCACTTTTCACAACTTTGGTGGCCAATAAAACGTTGGCGCTTTATTCCAGCGACACAAGTTAACCATTGAGTGAAGGGGCAAAGGCGCACAGTGTCAGTTTCTTCATCATTCAGGGTGCAATAACTTAACCAGGGCAAACAAAATATACAGTGTTCTCCACTGCTGAGAAAGAGCTTGGAAAGATGAGCTTCCCGTAGAACAGCAGAGTACTGTTTAAATAAGCTCTGCAGCATAGAATTAAGGCAATTAAGGACAATTAGGGTTACATTTAGTGGCGCTGGTTCAATTCAGTTCAGTCTGCTAGTTCGCCATCAAATAGCCTGTGGCCTGACTCTGATTGCTAGGCTGGTAGAGGCCTCGATGAAGGGAGGAGGGGGAGGGGGGGAGGGGATCGTAGGGAGAATGCTTATGCAACAGGCAGCAATACTGAGCGTGGCTGTTCAGAGAGCGAGAGGATCAGAGATGGGGTGGTGGTGGTGGTGGTGGGGGGGGGATGCAGCAGGAACCCCTTCACGTGTCTGTGATCCGGGTGGGCCCCCAACCCCTCAACAGAAAATGACAAGAGCGGTTCCCATTTTTGCTTTGTTTTGATCATTATTCGGCTGACTTTGCAATTACAATAGAGCAGCACTTTCTGCAGAAGCATTTCACGTCGAGCTTCTCTTTCCGAAGTCAAAGATGCACTTTTTATATGAGCGGGACTGTATAAAACCATGTCAGCCCACATGTAAAACAAAAATAAAATAAAAAAAAGTGCTGAATTACAGATGATAGCTTGGAAATTTGAATTCTTAAAAGAAACTTTTTCACTTATGAGAAGAGTTCAATTCAGTCAGGGAATGAGAGAACTGCTGCAGTTAGGTGTGCGTGCGACAGACATGTTTTCTAGACACAGGCTCGTGTTTTGGAAACATCCAGTCTTCTCTGTTATATGGTTTCAACTCACAGGGTTCACCACAGTTCACACAATTTTACCTCAGAAACCTGTTCTGATGAAATCAGAGCGTGCGGAGTGACTTTCATGACTGACAAGTGTAGTGATTGCAATTTAACAGCCTTCTTTTTCAGCCCTTTGTCAGTACTGATGACTTAATGTGTCTTTCTCTCTCTCTCTCTCTCTCTCTCTCTCTCTCTCTCTCTCTCTCTCTCTCTCTCTCTCTCCCCCCAGTTTATGAGGCATCAGAGACAAAACCTGCCGGTCTGGATGCGCCTCACGATGGCCCTGTTTGGGTTTTTGTTTCCACGAGAGGGTCTCATTCCCCGCCTGAGAGGAGAGCAGAGATGAAGGGACTTCCTGCTGTCCCTCACCTCGGCCCTCGTTTTTTCGAAACGGAAACGAGGGATGGGACTTTAAGAGATGGCACTGTAAGATGGAACACGGGTTTGGATTTTGTTTTCTAATTGAATATGAAGATGAGATGAAGAAGACACTGGTCACCGCTGGACGGAGACTGATTACAATGTTTTCGTTGGGTTCTATTTTTTTGTTTTGTTTTTTGCTTTCGCCTCTCCGAGAAGAAGCCATTGTGTTTGAAGAGATATTTTCGAAATATTTGTAAGATTACCTATTTTGTACAGTAAACTGCTCTTTTTATTTGGTATTTCAAGTCGTGAAGGACCTCCATCAGTCCAGGGAATGCCTTATTCTCTCCTGCCACAGTACACACTCTTTTGCATCAGGAAAAGAGATCAGTTTTAGGATTAGGCCTCTTTTTCTGGTGACAGACTGTGGACATGGACATTTCGGTGCTGAAGTTACTGACTTAAAAGCCTTGAGGCCTCGAGGCACATTTCTAATTTATTCTCTGAAAAACAATAAGCCCTGGACTTATCTTTTACTGTTCCACACTGGGTAATATGAAAATGGTTGTTACGACATTGCGGCGGTGTTACACGGTGCTGGTCAGTTTAGATGTGTCTTTTATCAGCTTCCTCCGGAGACACAGGGACGTTATCTCAACCCGTGTCTTCAACTGGTGTCATTCGTCAGCGCCTCCATCTCCAGTACCGCTCACGGTGTGAGAGGTGACCCAAACGACCCACTGTGTAGATTCAGGCACTGTCCATTTAAAGCACGTATACTTGAATTTAGGTGTACTGAAGATATCTTAGTCGAGTAATTTCAAGGTCCGACGTCGTAATCGCGGTTACGATGTTTGTGATCATGTGTTTGTTGGAGTGTGTGCTTACCGTTTGCAAAATCTGCATTCGTTTCGAAACCAAATAAGCACAAAGTCAAACAAAAATCTCACTCGTGGGATTACAATCAGGGAAGTGGAAACAATCAGACAAGTGGAAATCTTTGGATAAACGTCATCATTTTTCCAAAGATTTCCAGGATTTATGTCTCTGGCTGGATTGACAATCGCAACTTTGCCCTTTGCTGCATTATATTTATCAGCATTTTTAAAGGGGCGAGCAATATTCAAGCCAGTGGGAGTACAGTGACAGTCTGTATTTGCAATCAAACATTTCCTAAAACATGTCTGTATTCTCGATGAAATACACCTCTTTGCAAATGATTTGCCGCAGAAACATTTTGGGGTTCACCGTAATAGAGATGCATTTTTATTTTATTTCACTCCACGTGTAAAAAGTCTTGAGCACTGATTCAAACCGGATGTGCTAATAATACATGTATGAGATATCTCAAACTGCCAGTGGTACACTCAGCTTCACTTAGTAAGGACAGCTTCTGTACAGTTTAAGAAAACATTTTTGTTTTTGTTTTTATTCACACACAGACACACATTGGTAGAGGAGAAGGTTTATTCATCCTTGTGTGACAAAGTTAGTGCAACATTATGCTACAACACAGCCACTGTTCCTCAAAGTCTTGAAGGACTTTGATAAAATGATGTTAAAAATTCCTCATTTGATGTATTATTTCAGCCTAGTAGATTCATGATATGAACTTTTGAAGACACTGATGGTTTTGTTTTTTTCTCTCCTTTATGTTTTCTTCAGGGAGTAGTTAATAGCTGCGTTAATTATCCGACACATGCTTATGAGCTGTATTTGTTAAAAAAAAAAAAAAAACAACAACAACAACCTGCCTTTTGAGTAGACAACGCTGAACGAGCAAACAAATTATTATACTTTTGACTTTTTCCAAAGCATTTTCACACAACGTCAGCATGGAAGTATGTTACAGGTTGTCAGTTTTTTTTTTTTTTGGTTTTTTTTTTACTTTTTACTACAGGAGTAGCTGAACAAAAAGTTTGTTTCCTGCAAACATTGAACACTGAGCCAATTCAGATAGTTGTGACACACTCTCTCCTCCTCAGTCCCGATCGTCACACACTCACTCTCTTTCATTGAGCATCGTGTTTAACTACTCCCTGTCTTTAATGAGAACAAGTTTCGTTTTTTGTTTGGTTTCTTTGAGATAATTTATTCTAATTTATTGTGTGTATATTTGCCCAGTGCTACTGTATAGATGCTATCTCGGTGTGTACAGTCCTTTTCTTCTCATTGTTGAGGTGCATTCAGTTGCGCGTTCGATGCCTGTGTGTGCGGGGAGGTTGGACTGAAGCCATGTGCCTCGTGCATCCTCACACGCGATTGTGTGAGTCTTTTACGAAATCAACGTCAGATAAAAACAACAGACAATCAAATGTACAAAATGTGCCTTGTGAGGAACAGAACCTGCCACGTCATCATCATCACCAACAACGCTTGGCATAATTACCCAAAAGTCACTGGTCACAGCTCTTGTTTCACTCGGGCTCTGTGTGTGAGATCAACATGAACAAAAAAAAAGAAAATTAGCTTGATTTCTCACATCAGCTCACGAGGCACAGGCTCAACCTTTGACATCTCTCAGCACGAACGGCGAGTTTCACAATGCAAAACCTTCTCAATATCAGAAACGACTGTTTGCAATGTGCACTGTAAAGAAACCAATTTTTTTTTTGGAATTTGTATATTGTACTTTGCGCCTCTCTTCTTTCTACTCCTGAGCTGAACTTCCCCTCTAGATTCTTGAACCTTTTTAAGATCTGTAATATGCTGGATCGGCCTGGCTTGTCTGGGTTGTTTTTGTGCTTTAGTATCTACAATCTAGTAGGGCTGCGGGTTTATATTTGAAGGAGGAATGAGCCACCACGGTGCCCAGTATTATTTGAGACGGGTTGAACAGCCACTCAGTGGGTGTGGTGTTGATCTGACCCTGTTGTTACCAACCACTGTTGCAACCTCGACTCAAGTGAAACATTTGTTATATGTTCAACCTTCAGTGTCTTTAATATCAAATTTTTTCAATTTGTTCTTGAATATCCAAGAAAGTGCATCTTTACTGTCAAGTGCTGTGATTTGGTGTTTTTTTTTTTTATACATTTGACATGAATTTGACACGGCTACTGTTGCTGTCTTTATAAAAAATTAAAAAAAATTTTAAAAAAAAAATCAATTTCGCAAAATTTTTCCATACCTTTTTGTAAGAAGTAAAAGCTACAACACGACCTTTGCTTTTCTATGATTGCTTTTCTCAATGTTATAGCTTTTTTTTTTTTTTATTTGGGATATTGCCAAGTCTGCTGTGTCACTCTCAGTTCAAGGGCTTTTTCGATATATGTAAATGGAGTAAAAATGCATGTCCAACATTCCTGAAAAGATCTGTATCCTAAGGGTTTGAATGTAATTTAATGGAGTGAAAACCACAATATCTCTTTTAACACGTGAAATGAACAGTGGAACTTATATCGGACTCCGGTGCCCAGTGCGCACAGAGTTTGTATTGTCTTCACATTGCTTTCTTTACGTTCAGAGTGGTCTCAAGGATTTCACATTCATGTGTCCTATGAAGGGAGACCCAGTCCAGATGTAGCAGTTTTTGATGAAGCATTGGCTGTGTTATCTTTGGGACTGCTCTGTTTCTCCTGCGCTGTTTGAAAAGTGCCCAGGAGCGACATCGGAGTGATGGAGGGATCGGAGGAGGACGCGGGATGTTTGTTCTTTTTCTAGTGCAATATGCTGTACATAAGAGCTTGGCTCACAAAATCTTACAATTTCTCTTAATTTCTTTTGTTGTTAAATGGGTACATTGCTGTTTTTTTTTTTTTCATTAAAACTTTATGGACAATTGACATGGCTTCATTTCTTTTACTGAACAGAAAACACAAGAGATGTATCTAAGCAAACACAGATTTACTAGTTTACAAGTAAACCACGTCGGCATTTCTATGACACGTGTTTGTTGTGTCACTGGTCAATGGTCGGGTTTTGTATTTGCCCATATAATTAGCATGTCCTAGTTTCAAAAACTTGGAGGACTCCAGTTGAAACCAGGTGTTCGGGTCCAATTTGTTAAGGAACAAGGTAACGGAGGGTTTAGTTTCCCAAAAAGTAAGAAAAAATTAACAAATGAAAGCAAATTAATTTTTTATTATACAGAAGTCAACAAGTCACAACTCCTCAAAAAAAAAAAAAAAAAAAGGGCTATCATCTCTTGGCCAGATCAGGAAGGAGGACTCAGCTCTGTGAGACAAGGTTGTGCTTTAAGGTAAAAACTAACCAATCTTAGCTTAGCATGTTACCATGATAAGAAACAAAACCACACTGTGATTGGAGTGTTTCTTCATAAATAAATAAAAATCACAATTCACAAAAATTCACCCTGAGTGGGACACAAATGTCCAAATGAAGACATTTTTGAGTAATACATACACTATCTGTTGAGATATTTCAGTTAAAACCACAAATCCCTAAAGTCAGTATAGGATTCAACCTCCGAGCACCATTAAATGTACAAAATGTGTGAATTCACTGAGTAGGCTTTTACAAAGATACGATGTTTTACAAATTAAGAGTAAACTATCTTAAAAACCAACTTAGCTGCCAGTGGTGCTAGAGGAAGTCTCAGGGGAGCACCAGAGTTATTAAGGTAAATCCTTGGGGACTATGAATGTCGGTAGATCTGCAGATAATTCAGTCTGGATCAAAGTAGTAGATAAACCAACTTGACCTATACTGGCATCCCTAAAGTCACACTGCTGGTGTTTCTAAAAAAACACATTCTAATTTATAAAGCCAGTCATGTGTGCATCACTTCACAAGCCTCCGCTGGCACAATTAGTAGCATTCCCCCCCAAAAAATCATGCCCCTTAATAAAACTCTTCTGTGATTAAAATACCAGCTATTTAACCCCACCGGAAATTCCCAAAATATATATGTAGTTTGAAAAATAGACGTTTTCATGAGACCTGGAGGCAGCGATGGAACTCAGTACTACTTTATTTATCCGTTTTGTTTTTTATATATTTAACATGCTCTTCTCCTTTAGGGGGATAATGTGCAACCTTACATAAACTGTGATTCACTTTTGTGTCACTGGGGTTGTAAAGCAATCTCCCCCCAAGCAGCTGCTTTGTGTAGACAGGGGCAGCAAAGAAGGTTCAAGGAGTGTGTATACGTACGTGTGTGTGTGTGTGTGTGTGTGTGTGTGTGTGTGTGTGTGTGTGTGTGTGTGTGTGTGTGTGTGTGTGTGTGTGTGTGTGTGTGTGTGTGTGTGTGTGTGTGTGTGTGTGTGGGGCAGAAACATATGGCCTCAGGAAAAGTGAGAATTCATGTTTGCAGAGAAGGCCTGAACCTCATAAAGATATGAACACGCTACAGTGTTGCGCTGTGGGGCGCGCTGATATGAGTTCATATAAAGTTACAAAAGCAGTTACAGCTGTCACCTTTTTCAGTTTTTACTACTCACACAGACAGTACTTGCAGCTTTTTGCAAACAGTGTGTTAATATAAGCAAGTCAGTCTGTGTTTAAACACAGACATGTAACACAAACCACTCGCAGGTAGACTGACTGATTTGTGTTTGCACAGAACAAGATGTTTAAGATGACCACTGTCAAGTTACTTCAAAGAATAATGCCGTGCTGGTTGTAGTTCTCCAAGTACAACACAGTGTACACAGACCCGATGAAATGTTTCCATTCCCGCTTCTAAATTCACGATAATTTGATATAATGATTTATGAGATATTTTCATTATGCCCAGCAGTAAATAAACTGAGGCTGTCTATTTTTTTTTTTTTTGCGCTCTCTGCAAAATTTCCCTGTGAAAATTGCAAGCAGACCAGTAAACATAGTTTGTTGCGCACAAAACACGAGTTATTTTAATCCCTGGAGATGAGAAGTGGGAATTTTCTTCCAGGCAGGACCACGTGTCTTTCAAAGCTGATTTAAACCCAGACTGTGTAAAACTCTTTGGTTTTGTTAAAGTGTTAAAAATGCAACCCAGAATGAACTGCTAACATATTGTCAACACTTTTTTTTAACCACAAAACAGGACCCATATTCCCCCTCTTCACCTCCCACCAGCTGGACTGAAAGCCTCGTCCCCTGGGACTACTGGTAAATACCGACAAGTGTGTGCGTATGCGTGTGTCTTCTGGGAGCAAGAGGGGGAAGAAAAAGTGGAGGTCGGAGGGGTGGATGTGTGCAGAGGGTGGGGGTGTGTGTGTGTGGGGGGGAGGGGGTGGTTGATGGTCTGCTTGGCTCAGCAGTTTTTTGGGTTTTTTTGCACACAGGCCTGACAAAGACCTCTCTGTTCTCCTGGCCAGTCACTCAGGGAGACGCCCTCATGATAGCTGGTGCCTATCTCAAGGGTCACGCCTCGACTCCAGCAGCAGGAGAAGCTCCAGTGCCTGGCTCCTTTTTGTTTACTTCTTGCCTTTCTGCCTGGGAGCGCTAACAAATTAACCCTTTGGTGTCTGACTGTGGCCTGACTGGCCCGACGCTGCCAGCAAGGACACATAAAGGGTTTCCTGAGGTTTTTTTTTTCTTCTCTGCAATAACTTTCTCTATACGTAATGTGGAGATACTTTTCATAGATTTGTTCAGCTTAACGCTTTGGTAGATTTGGCTGCTGTGAAGAAAGTGAGGAAAAAAATTGGACTAACAATGACTCTACAGAGCAATCTCCCTGACATGTATCACAGAGTGATGACATTTCAATTATCACCTTCTGAATCCTTCCTGTGTCTGACAGTTGCTGCACCCTGAGTGTCAGCCACATCCATTTTTACCACAAGAAATACAGTTGACTTGCCATGTTTGCCATACTGAGTTGCTATTGAGGGCTATCTTCCTCAATATACTTAATTTCTGTGTACAGAAATATATGAAAACATTTCACATTATCACTATTATTATTATATTTTTCAAAACTCCAAAGTAAAGTATTAAGACCAGAAATAGCATCCATTTTGGAAAAAAATACACAGCATTATAAAAACTCAATAGGTGCGGCTGCATCCTCTGAGGAAATGAACAGTTCCTGTCGCTCTGAAAGGGTACATGTCAGGTGAAGCACTGTAGCGGGGTGCAGGGCCAAAACAAATTGGTGCAGCAGCAGCTGAGGAGCACCTCCGGGGAATAGCATGATTTCCGACATGTTTCTGCTCTGTGGACCATGTTATAATAACTGTCCCGTGTCCAAACGGCTACCTGTGGTTTGTTTTTTTTGTTTTTTTTGGGGGGGGGGAGTGACTTTTTTTGCATGCGTTAAATCCTGCAGAAGAGTGCTGCTTATGGATAAAAGGCATGTAAAACCAAAATGCAGTAACTATGTTTCACAGCTTAGTGATACCGCCACGGCCTTTCTTAGTACGGGAACATAGACAGCAGGTTGTTATTGGAAGCAAGAATTTCATAAACCAAATTCTGTGTGTCACACACTGT
Organism: Brachyistius frenatus; assembly: GCF_029030835.1. Taxonomy (NCBI): domain Eukaryota; kingdom Metazoa; phylum Chordata; class Actinopteri; family Embiotocidae; genus Brachyistius; species Brachyistius frenatus. The sequence continues at coordinate 5,448,918 of NW_027210620.1, read as the reverse complement.
ACAAACTATACACAAGGCTTGTGTGCTCTTTATCTGGCCTAGCACAGAGCACACTGAAACAAAAGGGGTCCTCTCTTGACAAGTGAGATGTTGCAGTCTTCAGGAGTGTGTGAGCCATCAGTCCCCCACGCTACTGACAATATATAGGCAGAGAGTTATCAGTTAATGCTAGAAACCTGGGTCAGTTACCTCTCTCCCTGGCACCGTTCCCTGAACCTCTCCCACTTTCTCTTCCTCCTGCAACTAACAAAAACTGTGCCCCGCTACACCACTACATAATACTAAATACTAACCACGTCTCGTTGTTTGGTTTGTTTAAAAATGATTAAGCCATAGAAATGTATATTCTTTGAGCAACAGCCGGTGAAATGAGCAGAGACAACATAGATCTAAAATAATAATGTAAGCCACAGTCACTGCTGTCTGGCTTGGCTGCACTTCACACGCGGAAACAGTTAAGAAAATACCAAGTCAAAGCTAATGTTGCGTTGATAAGCAAAGTGGGAAAGTTCTGACCTTCAATTGGGAAAATACACCTGAACGTCTTTCAAACTGGGGTCTGAGGTTTTTGAGAGCTCTGAGAAGGTTTGACGTCACTCAACGTGGCAAAGTTTGTGGTGAAAGAAAGAATTATAGTTGCTCAGCGCAAAAGGAAGTCACTTCATGGTTAATTTAGGTAGAGCAGGTTGCTGTAAGGTTAAACAATACATCTGGCTCACTACTTACCGTTACTGTAACGAACAGAAATCATGCCAGCAGATTAGAAAGCATTTAAATTGCTGCTTCGTTGCTCAGCCAACGTTACTTTATCGCAACAGACATAACCAACATGCCTGAAAGCATAAAAGCTGAGATAGCCTCAGCTGGCTAGACTAAAAAGGCTTCAATGAACTGGCATTTTGGATTTTCTGTTATACAACATAAGACATGTGACAGAAATCCAGGTGATAAAAGACAGCTAATGCTAAGCTAGTTCAGCTAAAAGCTAAATAGCTCAGCAGAACGTCAGCTGCTATCTCAGGTTTTGCCACCAGTGGAACTCATGCAGTGTCATCTGTTCAAGTTAAAGTTACATGATATATTTAAATGTTGTCAATGAAATTGTAGGTTGTTTTTTTATATATATAAAAAGTTAAACAAACCAGAGGACGAATAGTTTAAATCACAGCATGTTTGTAGGAGCAGTATTTTTCTTCTTAAGATATCCAAAGACAAAAGTGCTGTGCATTTTTTCAGGTACTCTAATTATATGACAATGATTTTGAACATTACAAATGCTTCCAACATTGGATTCCCTCTAACCTTCTCAGTGCCTTTGTCCAAACCCAAACCTGCAGCCCACAAGTTACTTTAACCACGGAAACAGCAAATTTAGCCTTGAGTCATGGTTTCTTTCCCAGACACCAGGTCTTAGAAACCGTTGGTAGCGTTCCTCAGTTACCTGGCTCCTCTCTGACGGAGCCATGTTGCCTTCACTTTACAACCACAGCCCCTCATATATACACACCGCACCACCAAATAAGGGTGGGGAGCAGCAATCCATCTCCTTGGGTAATAAAACTTAAATGCAGCCCTTCAGTCGAGACATGCCTCCAGGGGAATTTGAAGCAATGGGCGTCCACTATTGTCTCTGTCATCTCAGGCCTGTATCAGGGGAGGATAAACTACTCAGATGATAACTGGGTATTTATATGGTGGTGACTGCTGTCTAATTCAAGACAGATGAGTGGCGAAGGGCTGCTGCACGAAGCCAAATAGTCTCTGGAAACGTAATCTCCCTCTGATCTCCCCTATGATAGTATAAAATTAGAATATATATTATATACTGGCCACATAATACCGTCAAATTGTATTTATTCACGTTCAAAATCATCTGTTATAGACTCTGAGTAAGCAAGAAGTTGGGAACTTAAATATTTGTGCCAAAATTTATGTCAGTCTCTGCCTGGATTAAAGTGGTGGACCAACCAACAGACTGACATTGCATCAGTTTTTGAAGAAGGAACTAATGAGGACTATTTTGAGTTGTGAATGTTGTTTACTGTAGAATCACTGTGCCCATCACTGCCTTTTTTATCAAATATCTGACATTCTTTGATAATTTAATTTTTATTGCACTGGCTTCTCTCCACCACCACTCCCACCAACCCCCCTGACAATTATAGTGAAACTCTGTTTTTTCCCTTCCTGGAAAGTTTGGTTTATGACAGTTTGCATTTTGGATGAGGGTCAAACTTTGACGATCATGTTTATTGACTGTGCAAACAAGCAGGAATACTTCCAGAGAGGCAGTATCGGTTTACACAGTGACATAACGACTTGGTTACACGACACCGCTCCGTGATAGGTAACTAATTGTGTAAAAACAGTGTATTGACAATAGTAACAATAGCCATCTCTCAGTCAGCCTATGAATCATGGGCACAATGAATTAGCCTTGTAAAATATAAAAACAATTATGTCGTTGCGTGTGTTTATGGACATGGATTATATGCTGGTAGTGAAAACACCATGTAGTTTCAAGAAGTGTATGTGGACAGACAAGATATTTATAGAAACCTGCCTCATGAAAATGATGGCGTATGCAACGAGAACAAAGACACTGACTACATGATTTATTGCAGGATAATCAGAAGCCACTAATTATATTTGTTGTGCGTGATAGTGTTTTGTCATGATAGTCTTGCATTCCAAATATACTGTATGTGTAGAAGATTCGTGTATTAAATATATATACTCAATGTTTTTGTTAGTATTGGGTGGATGGGTGCGCACTTAATAACATACTTTTATAATATCTTTGTTTATTGAAGGTGCAATATGTCAGATTTAATTTCTGTCCTGCATGGAGAGATGCTATATTGAAAATCTGTAAGCCTCTGAAATAGATATGTGAAGCATTTTCATTGCCTTAACCCTCATGAATACCTTAGTGGTTGGTTTGTTTTTCTTGAATTGATTGACGACTTGATTGTTATTTCATACTTCGTATACTTTCATAGATTTTCTCCATTGCTATCTGTAACAGAAGAGGTCTATTAATACTGTCAAGTGACGTGAAGGGCAAACAACTTGAGCATTCATTATGTCTTTCCTCAAAACACAGCTCATTTCCTTTCCAATGTTTTCATTCCAGTTACTTAGCCCAAGTATAATTTCCTCCGAGTGCCCTGAATAATCTCAGGTCCCTGTATTAACTATGGTTTTAGGAAGTCCATTGTAACTCCAAAAGAAATTGAATTGGATACTCTCCGTGTTTGGTGTAATAAATGGAAATGAAATATGACTTGAGGCCTCATGGGAATGTGGTGAAAAGAGAGCTGAAGACTCTGAGAGGAAGAACTGGGAAACTGCTCTCCAGCCAAGTAATTGTGTTTTATCAGTGTTTAGAAAGCAGGGTGACTGAATGTGCGATGAATAATGAAAAAGTATATTAATAGTCAGATAATTAATTTCATGTTTGTCAGATAAATATATAGATATTTGGGTGAGTGTTAGCTATATATTGACTATCCTGTTGCAATAAAAGTCCTCTTCTGACACAACTATGGGAAACACACCACAGATTTGCACTTTAAAGTTTCACAATCATTGTAAAGGGAAGAAAATAACAGCACAAACACAGAGATTGTATGGATTTTAGTAATTGTTTTCTATTAATATGTGCTTTGTTGATATTTGCATCTCTGCTGGCCCAGATGAAGGCCTGCTCTGTGGGAAAGGCACACATTGGCTTGCCAGGTTTGGTTATGCTGCTGGAAAAATGTAATTTTTTTTTTTTTTATTGTGCAACCTCTGCAAAAGGGATTTATTGAAAGATAGATGTCTAGATACAGTTCTCTATCATCGCAAGACTATCTCCACTCTGTTACATATTTCATATGTACAGAGTTGGAGAGATAGAGAACCGAGGCTATAATGTAACCACACTTTCTTTATCATCTCAAGACAATCTTTTCAACTCTGTACATTTGAAATATGTAACAAAGTGGAGAGATAGTCTCTTCACTCAGAGAATCAGCATTGCAATGTAACCACACGGTTTAGGTCATGTTGAGTGAGTGTAATACCTTGCTAAATTTCTTACCTCGTTGTGTTTCCTTTCCAAGACGTTTAGGTCAAAAGGGTTCCCATGTGCCCGAACACCATTCAAAGGTTTTGGAAGGCACCAATTGTTTGATTGAGGAGGGGGTGAAGCATCTTTTTAAATTCAAGCTTGAGATGATGGACTAGAATGTGGTGTGTGAAACTCTTAAATAGCCTTCTGAATTCGTACTGCAATGTACCCATGTAAATATTTCTGTGTATGCGTTTTCTTTGTTAGTCTTTGAAGGGTTTTGCGGATCAGGCGATCCTGTTGAATGGTAGGACTTGGGGGTTTGTCAGAAACAGTCAATAAAAAGCTGCCAGTTTACTTTAGGTGTACCTTTGTCTTACTTGGGGTGAATTAACACCTGGGGCCTGTTTCACAAAAGCAGAATTAAGATATCCAGGATAACAGAGAAAAGCCAGGCTTGACCTAACCCAGTCAGTTCATCCTGACTTCATCTGTTTCACAATAGCCAAGCCTGGCTGATCAGGTGTGGCTAGTTCAAGCCAAGTGTAATTGATCCGGATAAATGAGCATTCACGGCTGTCTTCAAAAGACCACGAGGTAGATCACAGATTCACTGATGTCAAATGGAAAAGAGGCATGTCACATGGTTAAATCCCAGTGAGAAACAGAGGAGGAAAAGGACAAAATGTGAAAAAGAACACTGCTGCTTTCGTTAAGGAGCTCAACAGATGTGGCAAACAGTAAAGGACTGACTGGATGCATTGTTTCCTTAAAATAAACATGAACATTTACTGAACACAGATCTATACTAAAACTGTCATAATGCTATAGCCTACTTCAAGGAGTTAATGGCTCTAATTACCAGTTGGACAATTTAATGCTGTAAAAGTGAGCAGAGGAACTTACCACCCCTTCCCCCCCCACCTCCCCACCCTTTCCGTCTGTTTTTCTCTCTGTATATGTGTGTGTGTGCACAGGCTCCTGGTTGGACTGTTTCAAGCCTCCCTCAGTTGATACCAGTCATCCTAACACCTATCTTCAATAAATGTCTTAATAAATTGCAGTATAATACAATGAAGCAGCCTCACAGAGATGACAAAAATGGAACATTATAAGCATCACTTCGAAGGTAGTTTTGAAGGACAAGTGTATTATTGTTGATTCTGATGTGTGTGGATATTTTTGTCCTCCTCATTTGCATTTCAGTAATCATCATTATTTGAAACTCACAGCCTTCAGTCACAATGTAGTAAGCTCCATATCAACATCATGTTGTTATTAAAAAAAACATACATGACATTTATTGTGAAACTCTGAAGCTACTCTTGGTTTCTTTTTTAAAAGAAAGTACCCAATTTTTACAGAGAAATCAAAACCAGAGAAAGTGCAGAAGAGGTTAAAAGGTCACACATACTGTTATTAACACCAGCCCGCCCCCTGAATATGAGCAACTAGCTCGGATGTTTTGTGTGCTCTCACTCCCAGCAATTGCTGCCCTGCTCTGCAGCTGGAGGACCAAGGGAGAGAGGCATTGTTTTGTATGTTAACACAGTCTATCCCGCTGAGGTAAAAATAGTTCCCAGCTCTATTCTCTCACAGCAGAGCCAGCGATGGCTCAGCCAAAAACAATATTTGGACATGACAGCAGATGTCCCCAAAACAAGCCCAGGAGAACAGGCCTGTAAGGGGAACTTTTGGCATTGCCCGACTCTGGGGAGAGGGTGGGGAGAGGGAATGAGCTGGAAACAATGTGGTTTATGAGGACACTTGAGGGAGAGCGTAAATGCCTGCTTGTATCCCAACTCGAGACACTCAATGGGAGGCTCAGATTTGTAGATGATGAAGAACCTGCCTCTTCAAATGAAGGGGGATAGTTCATCGAGTTCATCAACTTATTTCTGTCTGTATGCATTTGTGCTCAGACAGGGAGGTTTTTTTTTTTCATTATTTTGATTTGTGAGCTCTTTCTTTTGTCATGCCTTTGATTTTATATGGTGTGATATCTGCACTCTGATACAGAATATTACAGGAAATGAGCAACTTGCGGACACAGATACTCTGATCAGCTCTATTTTCCAGGCAGTGAAGTCTTGCACTGAGTCTTATTGCTGCATACTTACACTGGTGATTCCCTACCAGAGGATCACTGAATACTGTAGCCTTGAATACAAAATTATATTCTTCACAGATTTCATGGAAAAACTATGTAAAGCCAAGATGGAGACGCCAACCTTGAGGCTGTGATAAATAAATCACTTTCATACATGTGGAATGAATCAAAAATGACCGTCCCAGATATACTGACCACTTTTACAGCAATGAGAATGTTTCCTCATGAAAACACTGAAGCATGACTTCATAATTTAGATTGTATCTGAGAGTGAACAGTGAGCTGTCTCTCTGACTTTCCTGTCTCAGTTAATCCATGCAGTCTCTGTCACTGCTGATCTGTTGCTGAATTCACAAGCCTGAAACTGCACAGTGCCAATGCTGAGTAAAAAACAGACTGAATCTGACAAATATTCTAGTTATGAATGCCCTGAAATTAGATAAACTCATCGTTTTGATACCTAATGTGACCGTGATTCATTTGCTGACAATATCTTCTACCTTATGAAGTCTTAACTTGCCCTATTTAAGCGCATCGCCGAGAGTAGGAGAGAAAACTTCCACGGGTCCTTCAGAAAAAAGTGCTGCTGTAGTGTCAAATCATGTGAGTTAGAAAAGTTGTGTATATTCTTTTATTTTTATGATTCTCGATGAATAGGGAGTTATTGATGTGACAGACGGGAACTGTGACTTCTTGCTGGATCTTGTATAAGTTTTGATTGAAACGCTGCTTGGAGCGTGTTCAGTGGTAACAGTTTATTGCATGAGGGAAGAGCGACATTTTTGTACAGCCTACAAGTCTTAGCAGGACTCAGAGTGGTTAGATTCAGGCAAGAAAAATACTGTGGTAGTGAAAGACTATGGTTTCAGGTAAACATGTTGTCTCATGATATTTTCTTTTTCAATGTCTAACCAAGACAACAGTCTTATAGCCTTAACCAAGTGCTATGAATAACAAACCATAACCATGAAAACATTAAAGTAATGCTGTAGTGTCTACAATCGAAAACACACAAGCAGATTATTGTAAAGAAAAAAGAAATGTGACTGCAACTACTCATTTGGTCCCAAGGATGAGCTGTTTAGATGTTGGGGTCAAAGGTCAATATCATTGTGACCTCACACTCATCTCCCATTGTGAATCCGATATCTTAGGAATCCCTTGAGGAAATGTCTCCACATTTGGCATAAATGTTCGCTTGGACTCAAAAATGAACTGATTCAATTTTGGTGGTCAAAGGTCAAAGGTCACAGTGACCTCACAAAATACATTTGTGACCACAACTCAAGAATTCATGCACTAATTATGGCAAAATGTAAGGATAAAATGATGACGTGGTGACATTTTATATTCCAAAGGTCAAAAGTCAACTTCACTTTGTCTTAATGTTCTGCAAAAAAAAAAACCACTTGTGGCCAGATGGGGACATTGTGACCACATTTCACATTTGGTCAGATAATGGATTGTTGACACTAATCTTGGATGTCCTCATTGAAAATGTGCTGATTGTCTAAATCTTCTGTGCTGTCTGGTTGAAGATGTGTGTAAGACATTCATGTTTTGGAATTTGTGGCTTCTTAGCAGCAACATCCATGTTTGAAGCATCGTCTTTTGACAGTTATCTTCATTGGACAGGCATATAAGGATTCCTTCGAAGTCTTCACTACATTTTTTACATTGGTCTGAATAGATTTGGATATAAACTGCAACTTAACTTGTTGGCGGAGGCAGACAACTGCGAGACGTTAATTCTAGCTGTCCGTTGATCTTGATTCGTTTCCCATTTTGATTGTGATCAAATCTGTGACCTTGCAGACTTTACAGCATGATCAGAAAAACAAACAATCAAATCGAATCTGATACGTTTATCGATGAAGAGTTGTTTTGAATTTGAATTTGATCTCACCATCTAACCTTGCTTTGTATACAAAAAAAACAACTCACTATGCCATTTCTTTAACTACTGTTTGTACATCCAGCCCCCGTAGACATGAAACAGTGTCATCCACATACCCTCAAGGTGGATCTAAGTTATGCAGTCGGATCCTTCTTTCTGTATGAATTTATCCACCATTTGTCACATCTTTTCTCCTGACATGAGACACTTCAACACCCCTAAAAGAGCTGCAATGCTGATTTTCCATCTCAATCAGCAGTATCGCTGAGAGAGAAACCTACACCACCTCCAGAGACCATCAGACAATGGCCCTCACATCAGTTTTCACTCCCCCCCTGAGTCGGTCTAACAAACTGTGACCTGGACCTGGCACTCTGACATGGCAGCGATTCAAAATGACAAGCTAAGACACATGAGTGCAACGTTATCCTGGCAAGTTCATAATGTCTCCACAACACTGCCAAAATGCAAAGACTGCAGGGCTAAAAAAAAATTTCAGGATATCCATTAAAGACATACAATATAATGTCTTATTTAAGCAGTATTGAGTTTTTTTATTATTCAAAGACTAAACACATTAACTGCACTACTTTCTTGTATCCAAATACTTATACGGCAGCCTAGTAATAAACTGTTCAATTAGTCTGTAATCAAACGCATGACATTTCCAGAGGTCATTTGAGAATTCATAAAGTCTTAGTTATCATGCAGTGGATGCAGTAAAAACACCTGAGTGTGTACCTCCTGGTCCTAAGTGAGCCTGTTTTGCACAGTAACGTAACCTTGCGTGACATCAACAAAGATAATAGAGTTGTTTTCAACACATCTAACCAGCTAAACCAGAAAAACAGAATTGAAGTTTGAAATTGTGGCTAATATTACACGGCACTGTCCAGTGATCTTGTTGAGCAAGACTGTGACAAGTGCAACAATGCAGGGCCAGCATAGGTGAGTGCACGTCACAGCGGTGACATTTAATTATACACCTTAAAAGAGACAACAAGCTGAAATACAAGCTGTGTCCTCTTGCCAACGGGAGAGAGGGAGACAGAGACAGGAAGGAAAGAGGCGACGGAGCAGCTCTCATTGTCACCACGCCGGGTTATTGTTCACACATGTTCACATGCAACGCTCTGCCTGAGGCTTTTTATCGTGTTGCCGCACGTGACCCACAGCTGAGAGGGCCTCTGAGGAAAAGGCCGCGTGGCTGCACTGAGTGAAGGTGAGGAAGGAAACTGTGACACAATGGTCATGTGCTGGACTTTCTACAGATAAAGTTGAGCACATTTATGACATTTAAACAAAGACAGAGGCCGGGAGGTATCATTTAAATTGTGGAAACTGTAAAGTATGGAAAACGGTACATGTGACATGCTACATGAATGCCACGAGTGGGAATTATTTTATAACCCTGTTCTTCACAGCGTGTACTCATCCGTCCAATCCATCACATTGTCCAAATTTAGCAAATTGCCACATAAAGTTGCACTGCCTGTTTCTTGATTTGCTGCCGTCACATCTAAGAATCATTTTCATGTCTTCTCAACCTTTCAGACTTGTGACCTGCATGGTACAAAGTCAACCCACCAAGATTTTCTTTCATGAGCTGTGAGCCCTTCAACCGGTAAAGACTTTACTTTTTTAGATTAATTTGAACCATTTCAAAGACCTGAGGAGACAAAACAATTTATTTCAGTATATAGTCACAACCCGGTTCTGGTCAAGTTTTCTGTTAGTTTACCTTATTTCCTGTTTTATTATTTTGATTATTCACCCTCTCCCATCATTTCTAGTGTCTTGACTTCCTGCCCTTGTGTGTGATTGATTGCTTACGTCTGTGTTAATTGTTTCCACCTGTGTCTAATTGTCTTCCCGCCCTCATGTGGATATAGTCTGCCTGCGTCTGTTAGTTTTGCTGGTTTGTTGTTTTGTCCTCATTGGTCCAGGTGTCATTCCCAGTGTTCTCATGTGAGTTTTTCCAGTCTGTTTTGACTCTGTTTCTGTGTGATATTGTCCCTCAACCTGATTTGTTTGACTTCCTGAATTTTGAACACGGACCTTTTTCTTTGGACACCCACAGTGTTGCCTGTATTCACTCAAAAAGTGTTCATTTCTTAATCTTATGAATAAAGAATTGGTGTAGCTATATATGAGCGATGGCAAGTCTCAAAGCCTGTTCTCAGATTAAAATCCTACTTTTTAAAGCTTTTTTTTTTTTTTAAATTTTATGTTTAATGAGAGTAATTCAAGTTAAATTACATATGGTTGTATCTTTAACAATGGCAGTACCATATAATTAAAACAAGATAACTTGAGTTAGGTTTCCAGTGATAAGCACGTTAAAGAAGTTGTAGTCGAGGACTGTCTGATTCAGGCAGCCCGGCTGCGGGCTCGAACCTGACACACTAGCATCAGCTTCACTCTATTTTGAATTGGTGGCAACTGAAATGTCGCGCCATGTGGAACTTGTCTGCAAGTGGTTGATGAGAAAATTGCCTTATGATCTCCACATGTCAGAGCCATTTATTGTGTGCTACCAGACGAATTCAAAATGGTCCAACCACTGGATGTAATGTTGACAGTCATACGGCGTGTCATGGGCTCTGGTTTGTTTCAGAGGAGACATGGTAGTTTGGTCTGCCTCCAGAGGCAACAACATCTGGATTTTTGCTCATGATGGGCTTTACTGGACCGTTAGATTTGAGTGTGATGGACTGTGTCTCTGAAAAACTAACTGTCAAGTGGACATCAGTTGCTGTAAATATGTTGTTGTAGTACATTTTGAAAATTGAGTACATTTAAAAAAAATTCTGAATTTATTTTTGAATCACTGTGTCTGTCACTTTAGCATTTACAGCCCTTTCTAATATTAAACAACTGATTTAGCCAAATGGTTTGTTTTCCATTTGTTCTCCTGAACCACTAAGTATCCTTTAAAATACAATGTGGAATATTTTCGCTGATCCTCAATAGACATTAAATCCATTTCCCTTTCGTATCCAATAACATATGCTGAGCTTATTTTTAAAATCTCCTGAGATCAGAATTGATTTGCATTATCCTGGCTTTATCGGCTTCTTCTATACTGCGGCTGGAATGAAGCAGTTCTTTGCATGTTAACGCCACCAACTGTCAATTGTTCCCAGGGTCATAAACAGTGTCGTCAAAAACTGAACACCCTTGTAAAGACCCACTTTATGAGTGCTATGTGACTTCTCTGACAGCTGACTAACATGAACCTCCTGCTTTCATTGCAAATCCAAAATACACCAAAGCTAACTTTTCCCAGTGTAAGTAGGCCTGATTAGAAAAACTGCACTCACTGTCACGCAAACAAATGATGGGAGGGGCTTGGACTATTTAAGCACAAGATTAAATTTGTGTGGAGAACGTTAAACCTCTGGTTGCTCAGCAGTGCTCAGGGAATCAACCTTTGGCACCATAGACACAGGCCAAAAGGGGAGCTGAGCACAGCACACGCAAACATGAGTAATAACATCCAGCTGCTGGCGCACATACACGCACACACGGTTGGTGAGATGAGACAGTTCAGTAGTCAGGAGGTTCAAAGAAAAAACTGTTGTAGCTGCAGAGACTTAAACCATGCTGACAGTTTCTTTAGAGACAATACTGATTGTTTTTGTTTGACCATTCATGCATTAAAAGATATTTGCAAATGCCTTTGCCTGCCTTATCTAGTTTAAAGTTGTGGGTGATAAAGTTGTTATGTTGAATGCTGTGTTTGGTCTGTGCTGCGGTCTCTAACAATCACGCTCATCTCTTCAATGGAGCCACACACAAAGAAGGGACATTATGATATTGCTTCGGTGACACAGATTTGATTTTTGTTTATACACAGCAGTTAAGTAAAAGGTTGGCCACTAAAAGTGATACATAAGCACTTTTATGTTCTATGTTTATCTTGCAAGGAAGCAGCAAGCAGTGTGTGTGTGTGTTTGTTTGCATTAAAAAGATGACCACAAATAGGGGCGAGAGTATATTTTCTTGATGAGAGACCTCACTTAACCAGTTTCTTTAATGAGCCAGCACAGTCACTCGGGACTTTCCAAATGGCCCTTATCTAATGCTGAAAGAGTTGACGTCATTGTCCATGGGGACTGTTCTAACAGGCTCCTGACCTGACACGACATCTTAAGAGTTTCCGTCCTTTTTAGAAGCTCACTACAGTGATTATGGTCATATTTTACTTAACACCTACATTTTAGAGGTTGGGTGACATTTTATTATTAACTATAGCTGACCTGCATGGTGCATGCTGCTTTGTTTGTGTGGAGCTGGGGATGACTGGGGATTGAAAAGTAGGAACAAGCCAAACCTACAGCTGCTACTCCAGAATGTGATGCAAATTTAGCTTAGTAGCTGTTAAAGCTTTAGATCCTGTGATACCCACCTCCACGGAAAACTTTTAAACATATACCCATGTTCTTACAGATAGCTAACAAGTAGTACTTTGAGTTTAACCAGCGTTTGAAATTCCTTTGAATCATCATAAATTGAAAAATTAAGTCCAATAATCAAAAATTCTCCTACGGCTGAACTCGACATGTCACGCTAAAGCGTGTAATGCACCCGTTAGTCCAGTTAAATGTGTCACTGTCAAGTTTTGCTTTGCCTAAGCGTGAAAGGCAAGTTGCATTTGGTTTAGTCACTATAAACGACGTGCTTGTGGTTTCGTAAAGTTACGTAGGTTACGTTACATTGGTTAAATATGTTATTTTATGCAAGTATCTTGCTTATGTTAAGGAAATAACGACTTTTACTTTTTCATGGACTCAAACGCTGGTCTTAGCTGACAGACACGGCACCCTCTAGTGGAATGACTGCGGTATTACACTATTTGGTGTGTGATTGGGCGGACTATTTCAAATTCATTTTAATATGCTGTTTGGGCCAAAAACATGGCAGCCGGATAAATGTTTTCATGGCTTCATTTCAAGACTTTCTGTAAAATAAATGGGGCACCGTCTTGGAACATTAAACATGAAAACCGGTTCTTAGAGACAATAAACTGTAAATCAAAAGGAGGCTAATGGCTGCTTTCTCCCCTCGATCATTATCCTTTTCCCATGTTTCTTAAATCTTTAAAACAAAGATGCTAAATAAAATGACACGCGTAGTCATTTTTGACAAAATTGTGAGAATAACTCAACTCTATCCCATAATATATTTGTTGAGAGGCAAGAAAAGTCCTTGGAGAGGCCAGCAGTTCATCACAGGACACATCAACTTTCTGGGTGTATTTCAACTCTAAGCGCCAGCGACCAAGCCAAAACCATCATCTATCTATATTTGATTGTCCTTGGGAGGCGTTATCTTGAAGTATTTACAGCATGTTCGCTATAACCATGAGGACATTAAGTATGTGCATGACTGGGTTTTGTTTAGATAACGTGATCCCCTCTTTCTACACAGTGAAAATATATGGGAATTAAGTGGGAGCAGCTGTGAAGTTCTGCGAAGCTAAAGTGCTACAAGTATAAACAGCTTACTTATGAGACTGTCACCAAGCTGTGTCCATGATTCACTTTCAATTTAAAAAAGCCCTCTGTGGCAGGTCATAGTTTTAGTGTCAGCTGAGATAAACAGGGGAAGCTCTTTGGGGTTTGGGGGCACCAGCTGTGTCCCCCCACCCCCCCCCCCCTCACCCAGGCCAGCGTTTCAGCTGGGAATTTTTCTTTTTTCTTTTTACAAAGCTGGCAGTAAAACAGTCCCGGTAACCTGAGATCAGAGATGGAGGGAGTGGGATGGAGGGAACGCAGAAAAACAAATCCTTCCAATGCTGTCAGTGCGTATTAAAGAGAGTGGGATGGATTATGGGTGGGTCACAGGAGCATCCCACCCCCCCTTCCTTGACAGATAACACCACACTTGCACAGAGGAGGAGGTGAGTTATGAAGAAAGTAGAGCAAAAAGAGAAGAAATGTGCAAGAAAACTTCAAAATGGGCTGAAATAAAATGGTGTGATTTTCCGTAACGTGAGAGAAACTGACATGAGTCATCTGCATTTGTAAAGAAGCATGTTGAGGGTTTTGAGCTTTTAGGTAAACAAACTTCTTTTACTATTTAACTAAAAAAATACTTTTCTTTTCAGTTGCTTAAATACAGGTAACTGGGCCTGTAACAAGTAGCTAAGGTTAAATCTTGACAGGTGGTACTTAAAAAAAAAATGCTTGTACTTACTGTGGTTTCATTATTTTTATGGGACTGTTGGGAGAAGATTGTCTCACTATCACTGTGTAGACATTGAGAGCGCCAGCTGTAACCCCGTGCTTGACCTCTTTAACCCTCTGACCCGCATCCTAACCTGCTGACAAGAAATGTGCAGTAAGAAATATGACTTCATGGCAAAGCCCATCACTGTTACTAGTAAAGCAAATACAAAAAAAAGGAGGTTGAGACCGATGAAAAAGATTATGAATTTGTTTCGCATGCACACACCAACACCAACCAAAACAAAGGGGGATATCCTGTTTTTCCAGAGCCCACTCCTCCCAGAATAGCGCAGCAGCATGGCAGGGAGCCTGTTATCGCTCTTATCGCAGCCTGTTTTATAATGGTCTGTATGGCAAGGAAACATCACGCATTGTTTTCTCTCGGGCTTCCTCTCGGACGACGGGCTGAAGTGGTCGAGAGCGCCCTGTACTGCTGGTATCACTGTTGTTCTCCTCCCGCACTGCCCACCTCATTAAGACCCTGTATCTCCGTCGACGTTTTTCGGCTAATGTTACACACAACCCACCTGCAACCTTATCTTCAGTTGCCGGAGCATGTGGAGGAGGGTGTGTTGTGCAAACATGTACAGGCACTTACGACACAATCTCCATCTCCATGTCTTCAGTATTTCCTGAAGATACACAAACTCTAGACTCTTGATAACCGTTGTATTTGACAACGTTTCAGAAGCCATTAATAGCATAATGATGCATAAACTAACATGACCCTCGTGCACATGCATGTCACAGCTCGGTAACAATCCCAGGCATCCATATACACAGCACATTGCAGCTATGGGTTTTGCACTATAAACACACAAACTTGCACACACACGAGACACATTCGCACATCAGTTACACCCGTATCTGTGTCACTCCCCCCAGATTGACACTTCTCATATCCACACTCACTGATAGTTTGGTATGTAAAAGTATCGCAGGCTCATAACGAGCAGCTTTGCACAGCAGCTGCAGCTCTGCTCATGTGCGCGTTTGCTGGGCATGCCTCCCTCCATAAGTAAACCCACGCTCCAGGTATTTGTGGCACGCTATCCGACCCAAGCCGGGGCCATTGTGCACTTGCGCAGGAGTCAAGGCAAACATCAGCAGAGGTCAAAAAGTTAGCAATTTGAACAGCGAGGTCACAAACTTTCAGTTGGGGGGCAGGCCTGGGGAAAAGGCGTAAGATGGGATTGTGCTGCGGCTTCATTCCTTTAAAAGTTTGATTGTTTGATGCGTTGTAAAATTTGTCCTGTTTCATTAGTCTGATGCTATATTTCACGTAGTATTTATTCTCTGGTTTAATGGACCAGCTGGTGCCAAATTGGATTGCTTCCACTGTGCAGACATTTGTGGGCAAAACCACAAGTCAAAGTGTCAAACTATGACTTGAATTTTGTTCCAGGTTGGGCTGTGATGGGCTGCAACACAGCACAGAAGAGAAATAAATTAAGATATTAAGTAACAAATCAAAGCAGAACAGCCTCGCTTGTGCTTTGTGGTGTGTTTCAGTTGCAAATGTCTGCACATAAAGTCACATCTAACTTCATTCATCTATGTTGTTATGGTACATGTAACGGACTTACTATGATATTTATATTCATCCCTTTGACCGAAACAGACAACGACAGACACTGACAATGAGTGAACGCCTTTATGCGGACTAACTGTTCAACTATTTTACATATGTAAATATGAGCCGGTGCAATGACAGTCCCCGTAAGTGCAAACAGAGAGGTCCTCTCTGCTCACTTGTGGCTCAAGGTCATTACGGTGGAGCAGCACTGAGCCCAAATCCACGACATAGTGAAAGATGTGCACCTGTCTCGCTAAGTGTCAGGGCCAACTGTCGAGGACAGACGTTCGTGGGAAAACTCGGGAGTGTGCGGTGCTGTGATGTTTTGTTAGTCCATCTCAGCTGATTGAAAAGATGGTTTGCCAGCTGAGGGATACGAGCTAAATTTACAGTCCAGTCAATTTGATGAGCCAAATGTGCCTTAGCTCTTATGTGTTAAAGACCGGTAAGAATGTTATTTTAAGAGAGAGAGTATTTTTTAGAGATTTAAAGATTTAATTAAAGCAAAACATGATTTCAGATTTAAACTTTTAGGTTCTGAAGAAGGGTAATATGATATGAGTTACACCATTTTTATATTAGTTCATTTATGAGGCATTATGCTATTTTTCAAATTGTATTTTTGATAAATCATTTTTTAAATGATTAATACATTGTTTCAAATAATGCTGTGCAGAAACTGCCAATTGTGCAGCTTGTATTTGTTGTTCAGTATCGTCATTGCGGTGGTTCACGAGAAGACAGCTGAAACGCTTTGGTCAACCACGTCTCACACTTCACCCACACTGTCTGAACATGGATGGAGGAGATAACCCACAAATTTCCAGTGTATTATACACATCTCAGCAGTGACAGTGACACTTGATGCAAGTGATGGTGTCAGTCTTAATAATGGAAACTATCTGTTTCTGAGATCACTCTGAGATAGGAAGTGGGTGACTTTGTGACCCTGCATGTTCAACTGGCTGTTAACGTGTATGGATTGTTGCACACACTGCAAAATTAAAGGAGAAACCCCTACACAGCCTCTTCAAACTCCTGCAACGTGTGTTAATACAGCACACACGTTTTTATGTGAATGACCAAATGGACATCCAGCTTAGAGGCAGATGCCAATTCTGACTTCTTTGATAATCTTCTTTTTGGCGGGAAAAGTTGTTTTCTCGTTTTGTTCTGTCACGTCTACTAACAACTCATGATGAGTCAACAAGTCAGCTTTGGCAGGAAAAAGGTGAGAATCTGAGAATATTTTGTAAGTTTGACTAAATGGCTTCACAAACACCAGCTCTGAGATCCAGCTGAACCAAACAAAGGAATGAAAAAAAGTTGAATTATGAGAACCAGAGGTTATCACTCTGAAGTGGCTCTGGATTTTTTTGACGGCATCTCTTAATTGGGCAGGGTGTAATGCCAAGACTCGATGGGAGAGTGAAGTGGTGAAGTGGTGCCAGCAGAATAGCCAGGCCACAAGAGGAAGGAGTATTGTTCTTGGCGCGGACTGAAGCGACCAAGTCCAAACACCCAGATGGACTCCGACAGGCTCCAGCAATAACACGCACGCACCAAGGGAGAATAGAGGTCACCTCAGGATACACACACAATAAATCCATTGTGACTGGCTGTCTCTTTTCAAAGATTTCTCTGCCTGCGGACCTTATCTACCTCAGCACACTGAAGAGAGCTACTTGGTGAACAATTAGTCTCAAATGCACAAATAACAAAGACCTGGTCCTCAAACCAGCAGAGAGTGAGCTGAATGCGTTGAAGAGCGGAGCTGGGATTCAGTCATTGTTGGGCTCTTGTGTAAGCTTAACATCACTGCCTCTTGCTAAGTACACCAGCACTGCGGTGTTTGACTAAAAAAAAAAATGCCTCTATATCAAAAGAACTGCACCATTTAAAAGTCTTTCGACAACAGGCAACTACAAATGAATGTGCAGTTGCTCGTAGTTGTTTGATTTTAATTTGAGTTTAATCTCTGCAGAAGATTAAATAAAGTGAACTAGATTACTATGCAGATCTGAATGTCCTCAATGCAAACTGTAAAAGTAGTATTAGTTAATTGCTTTGCGAGTTCTGCATGCATAATGTCCAAGACGGGTGGCAGCAGTGGAAAGACGTGTATCTATGTAAGTAGGAGAGTGTGCAAACTAAAGCAGGTTGATCCTTACTCGGATGCTATGTGTATGTCAACTCATTAGTAAACTAACATGATAATGATTACACAGCTTCATGAGTGTATCTGGTACTAATGTCAACACAAACGCAGACAAGATGACAGACATGCACGTCCACATAAAAAAAAGTGTGTGTGTTTGTGTGCAAAGCACAAAATAAGGAAGATGCAGACTCAATCAAATTGTGCAACCCACAGAAATTCACACATTTTTCTACTTGTCAACCACAAATGTCTCTTGCACATTCATACAAACCAACCCAGAATTCGCGATCATACAGATATCATTCAAGTGTCTGCCTCCTTCTATCTCCAGGTTTGTCTTTTGGGAAAACAAAAAAAAAGAAAACACAGCAGCCATAGCGACAGAGAGCAAAGGAAGACCTGGCCCGGGCCTGTCACCTTCAGAGCATCCTGATTGGTCGAGGCCCGCTGTGTGAGCTTTGTTGCCGTGTGGACGGCAAGGCAGACAGCTCTGTGAGCGTTGCTGTGGATGCAGAGCTATCTCAGCAGTCCTGTCAGGGTGGATTTACACCACAGGCTCGAGGCTGATTTCTCCACTCTTGTGACACATTTTGTGGGCGGATAAAAAGAAACCTGCGCTACAGTCCATATTCATTTCACTGATAATGACAAAGACTTTTTGATTGACTGGAGAAATTTCAGTCTTAAAGAATTTGGACAAATCAGACAAGTAAAAAAAAAAAAAGAATCAGAAAAATATGCAGCCTATAAAGCAGTTGAGAAAGATAATACACTTCATTTTAGTAACTTATTGTACATACTTTGAAAATCTGTTTATTTGTTAAGTCTCGCTGAGATCAGGGGCCTTTTTTGTGCAAGACACCCGAAAAAACAAATTACATGTAACCTGCACATCAATGAGCCATTGACACAAGACAGTTAGGTGTCTCTAACAACAAGCCGTGCCGAGGGTAATTCCAGTACACGGCTGGATTCAAGGTCTTTTTCGGCAATGCAAGGAGTTCTGGTATTGTGCGCAGTGATGTCTGTTTTGCTTGTTGGAAAAACAATTCATCCAATCAGAGCTTTATGTGCAGGATTAAGGACGAGGAGATCATCTTTTTGTGCTGGAGCCAGAAAAATTCGAATGCATTTATATAACCAGGCTGTCGTTTTCAGTCTGCGTTTTTTTTTATACGGTCACTTTAATGTAACGCTCTTTTAGTGTTAAGACAGAGCTACTTGATGATTACGTGAATATACCGGTCTAGCCTTGCTCCATGGGGAATCATTTCCAGTCGGTGTACCCTATACCGGGCGTAGACCTAAGGTTGATTTTGAAACTATTGGAGTAGCCTTTAACCAATCAGCATTGACCACCGAAACAGCCTTTTAGAAAGAAATGTTTGACTCCAACTTGATCGCACTTAGCCACCCCCACTGGTTGCTGATTGATCCGCCCCTCAAAGTGTCTGCACAAACAGTTTCAGTTGTGAGCGATTTTTTTTTTTTTCTCTGTTTGATTGACAGGCATGTTGTGCATTCAGGTATCGGTGGGCGGGGCGTAGTATCGCCGGGTTTCCAATCAGATCGAGTCAGATCCACTGAAGGTCACTGCCCTGGCCACATCAGCTGTAAAAAGCGCGGATGCACCCTTGATTTTGACTGGAGATCCCGTCCATGGGACACAATCGGTCACAAAACACCGTTCTGGTGGTCCAACATGTACAGGAAATGTGTTTGACTTACTGCCAAGGATGAGAACACATTTCTATCTTTGATTACAGAGAGAGAAGGCGGCACGTAGCAGCAGCTCATACACTCCATAATCCTGCAACACCTGTCGCAAAACACCATTAGGGATACGGTCCTAAGCCTTCTCTTTTTTGTAGCTTTCAACCAGTAGCGGAACATGTATCAGTCTGTGTTTGTCTATTTGTCACTTGCTTGGGGCAAAACAACATAACCCAATTATTTTGGTGCAGAATATTGGTATGTATAACAGTTTAATAGTTTTTGCATATATCGTTGTGTAATTCTATGTCCTGCTGT
This sequence comes from Brachyistius frenatus, assembly GCF_029030835.1. Taxonomy (NCBI): domain Eukaryota; kingdom Metazoa; phylum Chordata; class Actinopteri; family Embiotocidae; genus Brachyistius; species Brachyistius frenatus. The sequence continues at coordinate 5,428,853 of NW_027210620.1, read as the reverse complement.
GAATGTTTGTGCTTATGTGTGTGTGCGCATTTGTGAGCATTATATGTCTTTGAGTTCTAGGTTCAGCTCCCTGACGAACTACTGAGGGCACCTGCATGAAGGTGTGAGTTTGGCCTACATAAGTGCCTCCACACTCTCTCTCACCTTCCTGGCACCAGACCCTGGTCTTCAGTTGGATTCTCACATTAATCTTATTTTGTGTTATGTAATAAACTGTCACCTTTGTTTTTGCATTTAACTCTGTGTTGTGTCCCTCCTTATGTTATGACTTTTGAGCCGGTCGTAACAATATCCTCTGTTCCAGTGTCACAATCCATTTTTTTGTAGCTGTTAAGTCCCATCCGTCCGTCCGTCCGTCCGTCCATCCGTCCGTCCATCCATCTTTCGTACACCATCCTGTTTAGGGTCACAGGGGGTGTTGAGACCAATCCAGTGAGTCACCGGCCCATCACAGTCCTATCTTTATACTTATATTGGAAGTTCAGGTAGGAAATGGTGCAGATGTGAATCTGCTTTTGTTGCCATTGTTAGTCATCCTACTCTGGTTTGTTATTGCCCTGCGGCACGGTGTTGATAGATGAGGTGAAAATACAGTGAATAACTACTGACAGTTGTTTCCTCTGTAGGAAGGAGACATACAATGAGTTCTCTGATTCTGTTATTCCCAGACGGAGACCAGATTGAGGTGATGACTTCCTATGACTCCTTCGACTCACTTTTGCTGCATCACAGAGCCACAGTATGTTGATCCAGACCCCGTGTGTATGTGGCAAATAACGAGATTAAGGTCACAATGTACATACCTTTATTTTTTCCAATATGGCATGTATGATTGATGTGTCGGTCCAAACACAATACAGAAAGTACAACTGCTCATCTTATTGCAAATACACATTATATGCAGTTAAATTCATTCTTCGTCTAAAGTCAAAAGGTTGAAGACATAAGAAAGTAACACAACATGCAAAATATGGTCATATGGTGCTATGAGTAATCCCACATGGTGTTGGCAGACAAAGCCAAACATGATAACAACTAAAAGTGCAACTTGAAGGCAATACCAACTCTTATCACTCCTAAACAACACTACAATTGACATGTTCACCATTGGATATGCATCTCATTTAAGCAATAGACATGTTTGTTTGTGTAGTTGTTTGTGACCCACAGCTTAAAGTGCATTTGTATTATTAGGTTAAAAAAGAAGCTTTTTTAACAGTCCAAAAACACCATTCATGACTAGTATGATAAATGCACTTGTAATTGTGTGTTTTCTGGCATGTTGCATACAGCTGCAGAGAATAGACCCTGTAATTACCTGCTAATGTGTCACAGCGCCAGACGAAGCAGTGACCCCTGATGGTTGTTAGATTCCCCAGAGAAAAGCCTGAGGCGCTCTCACACCGCATTCAAGCTAAACTTTCAACTCACAGAAGCTCAACGGCTCCATACACAAGCTTACAGACACACACGTTCATATTCATATATATGTACAGAGCATTGCAAATAATCACACAGATAATTAAAATTCAAATAATTGCTAAATATCATAATGGAGTCCAAAATGGGTAACATCTCCAGATTTTTTTTTTACACGGTGTCATGGTGCGTCTACATCCCCAGGTTATGGGTTTTTCCTCTTTCATCATTTCTTGTTTTTTTTGTTACTCACCTTGTGTCTCATTTCAGGTGTCTTCACGTCCTGCCCTTGTGCCTTCCTGTCATTGTCTTCCCCACCCTTAATGTTTCCACCTATGTTCAGTTTGTTAGAAAACTCGTTCATTGGCTGTTTCTGCCACCTTGGGACTATTTGGTTAAGAACCAGGAGTTTTAGAAGAAGAATTTTATAAACAGTTGTTTTGAACTGGGAGAGTGACGCGAGTGCTGCAATTGTGAGATATGTAACAGAAAAACAATATTCAATACAAGATTTTCAAACTGAGCTGACTCAGTCAACATTGTCAGAAAAGGAATCAACAGCTTTTAACACATGTAAAAGCTGACAAAAAAACTGCACAGAAAAATACAATAAAACAGATGGATTTTAATTAGTGTATGGTCTTAGTTTTCTATTGTATCATCAGAAACATTACAGCTGAGTCCGAAATAAATATAGCCGAGAGGAGGTCTGCCAATTTTTCCCTGAACTGAAGACAATCAGAGACAATAAACAGTGATGTGACTGATTAAAACTGACACAATGTTAACTTTAAATTCAAACATATTAAATAGATTTTTTTTTTTTTTTTCAAATTTCAACTGAAAAAACATTTGCCTTTTGCTGTGACCCATTGAACAACAATGAACAGTGGGGCACAGCATTAGCTTGTCCAACTAATGCGACACTCCAGCAGCAGTGTGTGAACACTCAGGCCTCATAAAGACATAAATTATATCTTATTTTTGCTTTGTGCGGTGCGGTTAATAAATGGTTTGTTTTCCCCCTTTTTGTTTGTCTGAATGGCTGGCTGAGAGACTCATAATCGTTCATGGCACCTTTGGCACCAAAGAAAGATGTTGCCTTGTTATAAAGGCAATCTATTCCACATTATTACTTGAATATATTAATGTGCTTTTAACTGTCTTTTATAGGTGTTCAGCTGCAGCAGGTATTCATGATTTATTCTGGGGCTTGTTGGAACAAGATAATGAAGGAATTTCCCTTCAATTAAGACTTACACCGTCCCTGGGGGCATTTCTTTCAGAATGTGAGACCACAATAAAGGAATAAGTACCACATTAGGGACACACTGCATGGTCCTATTTGTCAGTTCCTGCTGCTTATAAGAAACCCTTTGTACAAAGAAGAGAGAAAATGTTAGACATTATCAAAAATTAGGTCAGGAAGAGCTCAAAAGTTGCATTTGCAAAGGGTAATGTGTACTATCAGATTCAGGATGACATGCTGCTGAGCTAAAGAATTTGTTTTGCTATATCTAATCAACAGAAGAAATTCAGAGCAAAGAGCCATTAATCTGTGATTGGAAGTGATTTAAAGCATTTACAGATTTGATGGTTTGCCTGAACATTTAGCTGCAAAAGAAAAAAGACTTTGGCTGTTCATATTAATAAATTAAAATCATCACTCGCTATCAAATCCATGTTAAAAGCATCGTTTTTAAATTTGAAGTTGACCTGTCATTCATCAGGGGGTCAACTCAATATTTAATAAGAAATTCAATTAAACAGCAAATTATTAAATCAACTGTCTAAATTTTGTTCTATGTGGCGATGTACCAGGTGAAAAAAGAAAAATGTCAAAGTCATCGGAATCTGTTCCTCCTTATTTAGCACCCTTAATCTTACGAGGCTTGTCTAACCCTCTGAGATAAGTCCAGCCCTTCGGTGTTAGCCTCCCTCCTCCGCTGCATCAGGTGCTGAGTCTGACAGCTTTATTCATGCAGTAACACCAGCCGTGAAATTCACACAAAGGTAATTAATCTGGAAACCTAAGGCCGCTTCCCATTCACAGCACAGCAGATAGATAATTATAGCTACAGGCTTTTGGGGGTGCAAGGGCAATGCAAGTGCTGAAAGACAGGCTTAAATGAGAGACTGAAAAGTTATATAAAAAAAATGTTTTTACCCACCAGTTTCATTTTCTCCTTTAACAGCTGCCCCTGTAGGAATTAACATAAGAATGTAGTGGGAAGAGCATGTAATAAAAAAAACACCATGGCTCTCATTTGTATTTTTCTAAACAAATGATAAAATCACATTTTAAATCAAAGAATGTCAAAATTAAGGAGTTCCTTCCCCCGCCTTTACTAGCAGAAAGTCAGGGTAGGAAGTGTGTGGGGGTGCAGGTGTGCAGCAATGTTAATGAGGGTGCTGATAGATGAGTTCAGGCTACAAGGTCACAGTTCAAACCTGGAGGCGATGACCACAGAATGACCATATAAATGCATTTATTGTTTTGACAGTCCTCGACATCTGTAGGATTCCAGATCAGCTTAAATCCGTCTGCCAGAAATGTAGAAGCTGCAAAGTCCAGCTTTCTTCTAATTTCTGTTTAGATAAAGGTGGCGGCTGAAATGAAGATGGTTTAATCACATCAGATTCTCCAATAGAATATATTCTGCACAACCAATGTTGTATTATTGCAACCCAGTGCCATGCCAAAGAGTGTAATACACCAGCCAGGCCACTAGAGGAAAGTGTGTCAGAGCCATCAAAAACAGTTTGGTTTAGGACAACAGCCTACAACTGGCAGCATGTGGGCTACTGGTTGAGTATGTGTGTGCTTAGGATCATTTTTATGTTGTTCACATAAAAGAAGCTTATTTAGCTGGTTTGGTGGAGCCCAGCTATGTAAATAAATGGTACAGTGTCCAAGAGTTATGTTGCGCTCAGACACTTTCATTTCATCAAAGTAGCTCTCAGAGGAAAAAAGGTTGGAGACATAATCCCTTTTTATATGGTTTTCCATGTGGTTAGGGTTATAACAAATACCATGTGGTAGGTTTAGGAAAACAAAACCTGCTTGGTTAGGCCTGGGACACATTGCTTGTGTGGCGTGTGCATTACCTGTCACGCACTGCTTAGCTGTGGCTTGGTTGCATGTGTGTATCCACAACGGCAGCGTGTTAGCTGCGGTGCTGCGGCTGCATGTCCTTCAATTGTTCTACGAACTGGTAGTTGTTTGGGAAGTTTGAGCAAATGTCTAATCGCAGTGGGTCGCTTACAGTGAGACACTTCACACTAACAACCTGTCTAAATGCAGCAAAAGTCCTTTGTGTGGGTGTAAGTGCATCTTCAATGGATTTAGTATTCACTTATCTGTGGCAAAAGTACATTATTATAGAAAATAATGACGTTATTGGAAGTTGTGGAAAACAAAGAGAAAAACTGTAATGATAATAATGTATTGAACTTTGATCACAGCCAGTAAACTGAAAGGTAAGAATTTGCAGACTACATAGGCTACCACTAACCATGAATGAAAAATAATTATCTATCTTGCAGCTTAATAACCAAGCTTAATATCCACATAATAAAGCATTATTTTAGTTAGTGTCTGCTTTCCAGTGAATATCATATGTGAACATTCATGGAATCATCCGCAGCAGTGGTGGCTCTGCAGGGTGTCTAATTGTGAAAACTTCTCCCTCCTGAATCCGAATGTGCTTTATATTGTAGGAGAGGTGAGATGAGCTTTGTTCAAGAAGGCCAGAGAAAATCTCAGGCTGAAAAGAAAAACAGTTCTTTAAAAACAGCCTTGATAGCTACACTAGATGATGATGTCGTTGGAATATATTTTCTGGGGTGTTATTTCAGACTCTTATTTTGTGTAATTCTATAAAATATTAAGAACCTCAGGCCCTTGGAGAAAAAGTCAGGGATTTTACCCTCTTTTCAAACAAAGAGACTCCACATATGCTGTCTATTCAAATGGGAAAATGCACTTGTTTAAGCCAACCAGCTGCAAATGCAATCAGCTGAGGTTGTTACACGGCTCGGCGAGGGGTGCCAAAGTTGTGAAGCTTTTTCGCAGGCTGCAGTCGAGAGTGTCCAGAGAAGCTGCAAACTAAACCTGTCAGGGCAACTGATTCAACACAATCGCAACAAATGCTCATGTAATTATGCACAAGTCATGCTTGCAGGCGTGAGAAAAGGAGCCAGAAGGAAAACAAACTGAGACTTGCAGATGTGTAGATTATGTGAGATTATGTGATGTTGTCTGGTTCTAGTTTCCTGCCGGATCTCATTAACATTCGTACTTAAAATTACCAGAATCATCACATGATGTTTTTCAATGTAAACCTAGCAGATGCACCTGATGCTTTCTTTTCATGGGACTTGATGGTTGTACATGTAACCACTAAATTTGTATTAGTCAAGGATGTGATGTCTGTGTTGATGTGTATATTTTGACATTGTGAAGACTGCTCTTATCAGGTGTCAGGTAGACTTTTACTTTTGTTGATGATGTATGATAGATTTCAGTTTGTTCATGTAAACAATCAGTCTTCCAGACAAACAAGAGTTAGCTATGGAGTTCCACAAGGCTCAGTGTTAGGCCCAATACTTTTCACTTTGTACATGCTTCCATTAGGAGATATCTTTAGGAAGCACTGCATAAACGTCCATTGTTATGCAGATGACACGCACCTATATCTTTCTATAAAACCAGACGAAACAAATCAGTTAGTAAAACTACTAAAACTTGAAGACTGTCTGAAAGACATAAAGACCTGGATGACCAACAATTTCCTGCTTCTAAATTCAGACAAAACGGAAGTTATTGTACTTGGTCTTAAACACCTCAGAAACTCTTTCTCTAATCACTTAGTTACTCTCAATGACATTGTCTTAGCCTCCACCACCACTGTGAGGAATCTTGGAGTCATCTTTGATGAGGATTTCTCCTTTAGCCACCAGATAAAGCAAGTCTCCAGGACTGCCTTCTTTCATCTACGTAATATTAATAAAATCAGGAAAATCCTTCCTCAGAGTGATGTAGAAAAACTCATTCATGCGTTTGTTACTTCTAGGCTAGATTATTGTAATTCCTTGTTGTTAGGATGTCCAAATTACTCATTAAAAACCCTGCAGTTGATCAAAAATGCTGCAGTAAGAGTTTAGATGGGATTTAGCAAGAGAGATCATATTTCTCCTGTTTTAGCTTCTCTTCATTGGCTTCCTGTGAAATCAAGAATAGAATTTAAAATTCTCTTGCTGACTTACAAAGCTCTTCATGACCAGGCTCCGTCTTATCTCAGAGATCTTATAGAACCATATAATCCTAGCAGAGCACCTCGCTCTCTGAATGCTGGTCTGCTTGTCGTTCCATGAGTTTCCAAAAGTAGAATGATTGGCAGAGCCTTCAGTTTTCGGGCTCCTCTCCTGTGGAACCAGCTCCCAGTTTGCGTTCGAGGGGCAGAAACCCTCTCTCGCTTTAAGGTTAGACTCAAAACTTTTCTTTTTTCGATAAAGCTTATAGGGCTGGCTCTGGTGGCCCTGAACCATTCCTTAGTTATGCTGTTATAGGCCGAGGCTGCTGGGGGGCCTCGTGATGCAATGAGCTTCTTTTCTCTCACTCTTTAACTCTCTATACACTCATATCTCACCATTACATCTCATTAACTTAATGCTTTTTCTCTCCCATAGTTTTTGTTTATTGTCTGTTGCCTCTTCATTCAGTTCCCTCGCTCCTGTAGTTTCTGTTCTTTCTTTTCCAGATGTCCCGGCCACGGAGCTGCATGTCTCTGCTCTGTGATCGTCGGCCCCACCAACAGTTCATGTCTTGTATCTCTATGCTGTCCTTTTCTCTCTCTGCTCTCCTCTCACCCCAACCGGTCGAAGCAGGTGGCCGCCCACCTCTGAGCCTGGTTCTGTCGGAGGTTTCTTCCTTAAAGAGGAGTTTTTCCCTCCCAGCTAATGTGGGAATTCTTGAATTGTTGGGTTTCTCTTTATAATATTGTAAAGTTCTGCTGTAAGGACTTTAAGTGCCATGAAATAACCTGTGTTGTGATTTGGCGTTATTTAAATCAAATTGAATTGAATGTCCTTGCATCTTCTTCTGCAGTTAAAAGTTTTCATCGGTTCCACTTGATCTCCCTGAAATTGCTGGTGTCACGCATCTTTATTTGGCCTGCGGCAACATCATGAGCTGAGCAATAAATAGAAAACCACAGATTTTGTCTGGGAAATTTGAGTAAAATCACAAAATTTGAATGCTATGTACTTGATAACAGAGGGCTGATTCTAAAAGCCCCCCAATTAAAGCTGGGGTATGTAATTAAAAAAAAAAAATCTGAATTTGAAACAACAACCATCCACCTGTTGTTAAATATACAATGGGAACTGAGGTCCTCCCTCTGAAATGACCTGTGATTGGTCAAAAGTCTCCCACACAGGTTCGATTTTTGAAAGCCTGACTACAGAGCAAAGAGGAGGTGCAGGAGGTGCAGGAGTGCAGTGTTATTATAAAAAAATTAAAAAAAAGATGCTTTCCCCAGCTTTAACTTAATGGAAAAGGAATAGTTCAACATTTTGGGAAATCAACTTATTCCTTTCTTGGGAACAGTTAGCTAGAAAGTAACCCAAAACCCACAGAACCCTGTAAAACCATGTCAATTTTACCTGCTTTTTTTAAGGTTTTTTTTAAGAATTATAAAAACAAGATGTGATGTGTTAATTAGAAAGCTTTAGAGGTGCTAATAGGCTGATGTTGTTACCTTTGGACAGGACCAGGCCAGCTGTTTCCAGTCATCATGCTCAGCTGCTGGTTGCAGCCAGCCTTCTCATCAAACTCTCTGCAAAAAAGTGAATGCATATATGCTATTTCCCACAATAGGAACTATCATCTTTAAATAAATCAAATCTGTCATAATCATTTGTTTCATAAATTGGTCAATAATACTGCATTTGATTGCTGCCCACATAATCCACATATTCTCTGCACTTATTAATATGGATAGTAGAGAGAGTGTGCATTTGTTTTAAAGAACCAGATCATATCTCCTGAAGGACCTCCCAACACACAGCCAGTCTGTGTGGGTGGTTGGTGTCAGCCCTTACAAATAGTGCAGCTCCTGAGGGCCATAAGAAGTGTATGATGACACAACTCCCTTTACATGCTGATGATACTACTGTAACAGAGGTCCTTGTAACACAGGCTGCAGTGCAGAGTTCACAAAGTTCCCTAAATTTGTAGGCCACTTTCCAAGTTTTTATTTCTCCAAATATTCTGTTAAACATAAAATCAAGTCACAGCCTGCACTGCTGCACAACACAAAGATTGATACTTGTCTCCAGCTGCGTAAACCTGACTCATCCAGACTTGATGCTGGAGAGCCTCCAGTGACCCAACAAGTTCTGAAACTGAGCTCCAGCAGAATTTGGCAGTAGAGATTAGAGCAGCTGTAAATCTTAATGGGCTGCAGCTTCTGTGCCTTCATCACTCAAATTTTGCGACTCAAAAGTAGATTAACCCTTAAACATCGAGGGAGGGGGGGGGGGGGCTAGCCCTGCGGTGTCCTCAGTCAGCCTCTCTGGATTTACTCACACACTGCAGCGCATTATATTTCAAGGAAACGGCACAGATTGTTGTGTGCTTGTCTGCAAACAAGCTTGAACTGCACTTTTCATTGTGTTTCTTTGCAGAAAGACAATAATTCCAACAAAGCTCTTCGGACATCACAAAAGCTGAGCAGCTGTTACAATGTGTGTAAGCAAGTCTCCCTTTCTACGTGTGCGTGCGAAAGAGTGTGTGCTGACACCCAGCTGCAGCAGCCTCATTAATACATGTGTCACCTTGTCCAGGAAAGCCAGTATAAGGTTTCTCGATATTGTCAGAGCAGGTGCAATGAATTATTTTCCTGCTCATGTCTTTGTAAAGGCTTTCCTCTGTTACCTCCTACCTTTGGCTCCTTTTGTTTTTACCCCCTTTCCAGCCTCGGGGCAGAACCTTGACTTATCTTAACTGTAATGTGACACTGTAGAGTTTTGGTTCCTTGAGTTTCAGAGGGAGATTACAGCAGCAGGTTCACTGCGCCTCTGGGTCAGGAAGAGGCAAGAGGCTCGGTGGCAGAACTGTCGTCATCGCAGCACATGTGCTTCAAGAATTCGCGGAAGTATATCAGCTGATTCACAATTGAAGTGTCCTAGTTTGTGGCAACATTTCAAAGAAAAGGGAAGTACCCTTACCACAGTCCTCTGTGTAGGTGTGGGGGGGAGACTGATGGCAGCCCCAGAAGAGAAGATTTGCGGTTGCATGCATACAGTGCAGATACAGACTCAAGGCAGGTGGAATAACATAACAACATACCAATTTCTCAGAAATGTTTTTCACATTGCACTCTTATCTTATACTGGTCGGTTAGCAAAATTTCCATGCAAATTAAGTGTTTCCTGTGTCAACCGGGGATGTTTCAAATACTGTAACACCAAAATTTTTTGGCAAAAGTACAGGAGTGACACAGTAAACAAAAAAAGAAAAGAAGAGGTCACATATGAGGGATTCTTACCTGTCTTGTATTTGTTGTTATGTGTGGAACACATCTGCCAATTGCTTCAACCACCAGCACACTCTTCAGTATGGAGAACAGGCAACATACAGCAGACTGGCTACGTGTGATGGGACAGTACAAGGGCTGCTTTGGCTCTGCTCGTGGATGTTGTTGCAAGACTATTGTTGCAGAGGCCACTTCAGAGGTCCTGCCTCTCCCTTTATCTGATTAAGCAACGGTGAAATGAACAACAGAACAGCTTTCTGCTGTGAGTTTAATTTGTTTCAGCCAGGTTTCTACTGGGGCCTCAGGGTTCTTTTATTCCCACTGAAAACAGGTCAGAAAAACGCTGCCCTCTTCACACTTTTAAACTCATCCACTCCTGCTTACCGTTGAGGATAAACGGGAACTGATGGTGTGCATGACCATCAGACTCCGGTATGTGGGTAAAGTACCCCAACAACAAGCCCGATTAACACACAAATACAAATTACCACATACATTTAAATAAAGACATATTTTGGTAGAAAAAAAAATAATTGTAATTTAGGTGACTTCAAATCAAATGTGACAAAAGGTGGCTGTCCGTTCTTCTTCGCACAAAATGTGTCATAACTATCTTTGAAAATAGACCGAATTAATGTTCCACAACAATTTGTGCGTCAGCTTTGATTAACCCAGACAGTGTAAACAAGAGCGGCAGAAACAAAGCAGACAGCCGCGGCTGAGAGAGTGTTTGACGCTTGTCTAGACTGCAAGCAAAATCCTTCCCGTCATTGTTGGTTGGCACTGGAGGCTGCAAAACAGGAAATAATATCTGAGGGAAAACATAAAGCGATGAACATTAGAAAGGCAAAGACACATGAAGTAAAAGATACAATTTGGATGTGTATTTGTAAACTTAAATAAATACGTTTTAAATTTGAACACTGACACAAGTGTTTTAATAAAGCATGGGATGGCCAGGTTTAATGCACGTTTTCTTCTTTTTATTATTATTATTTCTTTTACTAAAGCTTAACAAAGTTGTTTCATCTGCACTAGCGAGATACTGAACAGGGCGAGGGGGGGTATTACAGTAGTGTGTACTTAATGGTGTCTTGCGCCACCTTGTGGATACAGAATTCAGTTTTAGCCTAAATGTTTGCACTACCTTTCTGTCTATGAGGTTTTTTTTTTTTTGCTTTTAAATCCAAAATATATAGTTTCTTCATATGGTTAAACAAGATTTTCAGCAGATTTAGATTCAATTTACATCCTTGTACTGTACAACTAACAAAAACTAATAGCAAATAGCTGATACTAGATGCCTTTGTTTTACTGTAAATATAAAATAATATTATGACAGTGAGAATCCTGAGATAATTCTTGAAAAACACACACAGTAAACTACGTTGCCTTGATGTATTTTCATTCAATATAAAAAAAAAAAAAATCAATTAATCTAAAAGTCATGACAAAGATAAGAACAGTAAACTTCTGGGACTTTTTTTAAAATTTGTGTTTAAGCTTTCCTTTGTCATAGATTTGGGAAGATTTCCAGGCCAACACTAATGGATTGCTGAGTAGCAAATGAGTATAAATATGTAAAGGTATTTTGTGTTTGTGTATTTTTTTTTTTTACATATATATAAACATGTAAAAATGTGTCTTTAATTTGATGTCCTAAAGAGAAATTTGTTCAGATAGATAGATAGATAGATAGATAGATAGATAGATAGATAGATAGATAGATAGATAGATAGATAGATAGATAGATAGATAGATAGATAGATAGATAGTAGATAGATAGATAGATAGATAGATAGATAGATAGATAGATAGATAGATTGATTGATTGATTGATTGATTGATTGATTGATTGATAGATAGATAGATAGATAGATAGATAGATAGATAGATAGATAGATAGATAGATAGATAGATAGATAGATAGATAGTCGGCTGCAGTTTTCTGAGTGATTTGTTTTTATTCTAAGACCTTCAAAGCAGTTATCTTGTGCAATTATCTTTCCTAATTTGTTGATCTGCTCCTTCTGTAAGCATAGGTTTTACATTTGGACACAGACACATTGTAGTTTTACATCTAGCAAAATATTAGATTTAATTGTATGTGTCCAACACTGATGTAAACTGCGTCTGGTCTGTAAATTTTAGCGAGCAACATATTTGGGTGAATAAACAGTGTCAGCTGACATATTGAGGTTTACACTTATATGCCAGAAACCACAGAGCAGCTGCAGGTTTTCCACAGTTAAATGAACTAGCTGCTGCTGAGACACAGCTGGATGGATTCTTATGTATTGCTTATTGATGATGAAATGTTTCAAACCTGAACATGACAGGCAGGTAAGATGATCGATGTAAGTTTCTGTTGTAAGGACCTCACTGTGTTCAGGTCCCTGACGTGACTAATGTTGTTATTTGGAGATATATATTAATAATGGAAATCAGACCGTAGGAGAGAATAGACCAATGGGAAAGCAGGATATAATAGACCAATGGGAAAGCAGGATATAATAGACCAATCAGACAGCAGGATATACTAGACCAATCAGATAGAACGGTAGAATAGACAAATTAGACAGCAGAATAGAATGGAAGAGCAGGATAGAACAGACCAATCAGACAGCAGGATGGAATAGACCAATGGGAAAGCATGACAGAATAGACCAATCAGATAGCAGGAGAGAATAGACCAATCAGACAGCAGGAAAGAATAGACCAATGGGAAAGCAGGTTATAATAGACCAATCAGATAGCTCAATAAATGAGGATAAGTACAGGTGATAACAGGTGAAGGTCTAGTAAAAACAAACGTGACGTCGTGCGTGTCGGTGAAACTTTAAACCTATCAGGATAAAGTAGGAAGTTCTCCGCCGTTGCAATTGGAGGAGAGCAATTGAAGCCGCAAGGTTTTAATATCATGTAAAAAAAATAAAATTAAAATAAAAGCACCCAATGTGTCTTGACGGCAGCTTTTATATATATATATATATACTGCTCCACAGCAGTCACCGGCAAGTTATATACGAACTCAGCCACAGTTGTGATGTCACGTTTTTTTCTTCTTCTTCTTTTGGGTTTTACGGCGGGTGGCATCCGGCGAAAGGAGCATTACCGCCACCTACTGTTTCGGAGTACGGACCGGATTTACCTATCCCCCCCCCCCAAAAAAAAAAATTGTACTAATTAAGTGAACTAAATTATTTCTTTCAATCCTGTTTCTTTCAAGATTTGCATTACACCTCCAGCCCCTACGGTTAATGCCAATTTTTTTTTTTTTTTAATATCACGTTCGCTGTTTTTTTTTTGTTTGTCCTTGTTCGGCTACCGTCGGAAGTCACGTGAACACTGGTTCTGGTTGTCAGCGTTGGAGCTGGTGAAACATTTACTTAAAAAAAAACCAACAAACAAACCAAAAAAAAAAAACCGTAGCCTACTTGCTTCACTCAAACCACAAGGATGGAAATCGGGACTGAAATCAGCAAAAAAATAAGAGTGAGTAACAACACGTGCTGGTTTTTTTTTTAATCTGTTCTGCGCGGTTGAACGTAACTCTGGCGTTGCAAGCTAACGCTAAGCTTACTAGCAGAACATAAACGTTTTTTTTTATTAAATTTTTTTATTTACAAAACTGTTTGCTACGTTTCACTTGATGTTTTCCTTCTTTTTTTTTTTTAAATTGATTTCGAGATAGCTTCTTTAGTAATAAAAGGTACGTTTAAGTACTTGGTTATAGCCCGAGAATGATCTCCCGTGTAGCTGCAATGCTATTTTTATTATTATTATTATTATTGTTTTTTAAATTTGTCTACATCCTCCTAACTTAACGTGTGATCTTTGTTTCAGGCTGCTATTAAAGGCAAACTTCAAGAGCTCGGTGCATACATCGGTAAGTGTATGCATCATATTCAATGATGGCCTGTGGGACAAACAAGCTCCTGGATGTCCCTACCACATGTTACATGGTGTGTGTGTGTGTTTCTTGTTTTAGATGAAGAGCTCCCTGATTACATCATGGTGATGGTAGCAAACAAGAAAACCTCCCAACAGATGGCTGACGATCTCTCTCTTTTCCTCGGAAACAACACTGCAAAGTTCACAGCCTGGTACGATCCCAAAAAACAACAACTATGTTTTATTTATTTATTTTACAATCTTCAAAGGGTGCATTCACGTTTTTTTTTTTTTTTTGTGCCATAACAATTTAAATGTTCATTTCAGGCTACAAGGTGTCCTGGAGAAATTAAGATCTGTTGCGGGAGGTAAGACGTGCCAAGATTTTGTGTGCTTTTTTTTGTTGTAAATTTAGCGTTGCTCAGGTTTTCTTCTCCTGCTCATCTTGTTTTAGAGCCTCCGTCCCTCAAACAGCCGCTGCCGTCCGACAGCGGCACCGTGGCCGGGAGGACTCGATCGGCCGCGGGCGAAAACAGCCGAGCGGAGGAGTCGAAGGTGTTGGCGGTGTCCAGCTCGCGGTCCGACAGGACTGAAGCGCGCGTGTCGAGCTCCGCTCATGAAAGCAGGTTGCTGATAAATAGGTTTATTTGTCCTCGCATTTTGTTGTGCGCTGCTTATGTTCTTTGTCTTTAAAAAAAAAAAAAATGTTCATGTGTTTGTTATCAGGAAGGGGACCTTGGAAAAGAGTTCCTCTCGACTCACCTCCACCGTTAAGCCCCTCATGGAGCCGCTGCCCTCGGAGGCCGTCATCGACATCAAACCAGAGATGGACGACGACTTCATCGGAGAGGAACCCGTAGAAATCGGCACCAACCACGGTCGTGCGCACGGCGCAGCTAGTAGACCCACCGCGGAAATCTACAGAGCCGGTCACAGCAAGTTTACATCATTAAGCTCTGCAGACATGTACCGGCCCGCAGAAGGATCCTCTTACACCAGGCATCAGGACAACAGGAGCAGCAGAACATCCAGAGCTGCATCCAGCAAGGTACTGTGATACAAGGGGAAATATTCTGCCCTCTTTATAGATGAATAACGTCAGACACGGGTTTTTTTGTTTTTGTTTTTTGCTCATCATGCTCGCTTTCTGTTGCCAAACTGTCCAGACAGGTGTGGATGGGCAATCAGTAATGATAATGTTTTTCCTGCGCGGTTCAGCAAGAAGAGTTGTCACGGAAGCGTAAGGCGTCGGTAGCGAGTTCTGTCGTGCGTGTGAACCGAGCAGCAGACGAGGACAGTGACGACGTGGAAGAAGAGGATACAAGCTATGGTGGCAGAGGACTGTCCAGCAGAGTGTCCCTCCCCTCCAAACCAGAGCGGAAGTCAGTGTGAACAACTCGTATCATATTTACCATCAGTATTTGGTTTATGGTGTGGAGGGTGGGGGGGGGGGGGTGGGAAACAAATATGCATCTTTTATCTCATGGATTCTTTTATTTTCTGGGGCTTTCATAACTTGTCACAAAACACAGGTCTGTAAAACCCAGACAACTGATGTTTTAACAGTCCTTTTAACGGTGTTGTGGATTTGTATTTTTTTCCAGACCTACTCTTCCACCAGGCAAGCAAGCCAACAGGAATCTGATACTGAAGGCCATCTCAGAGGCACAGGACTCAATCACTAAAACCACAGCGTACCCAGCGAGTATGTTCCCTGCTGCCGTAACTTTTGAATGCAAACCTCTTGGTTTTTTTTAACTTCAGGATATGAATCTCATTTGTTGTTATTACACTGATCTCTTCCGACAGTCCCACAGAGACAGACTGTGCCCGTGGCGCCTCGTGCTCGCCAGGCCAGCAGTGAGGAGATGACTGCGGCCATCCAGCTGGTCCAGGACCACCTGCACACTCTGACCCCCCGGACGCAGGCGTACACCTCCACAGATCTACCTCCCTCCACAACTCACGGTGTGTATGAAGCTGTACTTGGGCTAAAACCTCTTGAATGTCTTTTGCTGAGCACCAACATGTGTGCAGCTCAAACACACACAGACACACAAAGGCAATGGTCACTGTGAAATGGTTTAATTAATACATGGTTGTAAAAATGATTTGGAAACCCTATACAGTGCTACAACAACAGCGAACTCTCACGTCGTTTTTGACTACACAGTGTAACATTTTCCAAACAGGATAGTAACGCAGAAAATCAGCAACCTTTGCAAGGGATAAACATGAAGTGTGTTTTTTTTTAAATACGTCTTGGTTTTGTAACAAATTTAAACCACAGAAGTCTAATCTTGTTTAATTAATCGACTTTAATGTTCTTATGGTCCTCCCAGCTCCAGCCAGATCTTTAGCATCACGCCTTCAGTTGGAGAGCAATAACAGAAGAGAGCAGAGTGAATATGGTGAGTTTTAGACAAAGTCCTTGATATTTAAGTGTTTGTGCATGCTGCGATGAAAGTTGACACAACATTCAAAATTTCAAAACGTAGTAAATATTCCAACACATGCTTTTGTTAGAAATGACACCAGACATTTCTGGTGTCATGCGTGCAGATGTGGAGGTCACTGCAGTCAGTGAGGCAAAGCCATTTGATACGCGATCCTTCATCATGAGTCGACCGCAACTGGAAGAACCTGCAGTCAGAAGTCAGCAGCAAGTCCAGCCTGCGCTATCACGAACTGTCCAAAGCAGGTACACGCACACTATAACATTTGTATGATCTGTCCATTTAGAAATAAGGATAAGTATTTGACATGTCCGAATTGTTGTACACTGACTTTAACTTTCTCCGTTCTGTTTGGTGGATCTCTGTCTCACTCTAGTAAGGAAAGAGGCGACTCTGCCAGCCCCAAGTTCATAGTAACATTAGATGGGGTACCGAGCCCTCTGGGTAACCTTGTAGACGGGGACATGGAGCTGGATGATGTGAGACCGCCCACAAAGGTCACCGAAGCAACCGGTAACGGCCCCAAAGAGCCCAAAGTCAGCATCCTTCACAGGCTTCAGGGTGCGGTCACATCGTCAGAAGGTGTGCAGTCTCATCTCGGTTATTCTTTACTGCACTCTGGAATAAAACTGCAATAATGATCACAACAGTAGATTTTATGTGCCATATGTCAAAACACGGTTACAGAGATTTCACCTTTCAATCAGTCTACATTCTGTCCTGTGCTGACAGATGAAGTGATGGACATCGAGATGGTCGATGAGGACGCCGTCCCGTTGAAAAAACAGAAAGTTATGGAGCGCTGCAAGTTCTGGCCGGTCTGTAAAAGTGGGGATGTGTGTTTGTACCATCATCCAACCACACAGTGCAAGTGAGTAGCTGTGTTGAGAAAAAAAAAAAAAGTAATTATGGAGTTTTTATTCCCTTAAATCAGAACTCATGGTTGTATCACTTTTGTTTTTTTTAAGGACTTTTCCCAACTGCAAGTTTGGGGAAAAATGCCTTTTTGTGCATCCTAACTGTAAATACGATGCCAGGTGCGCCAAGCCAGACTGTTCCTTCACTCATGTCAGCCGCAGAAGCAATGTTGCTCCTCCACCCAGACCAGGTACTCGCTCACTGCCTTGATGTTCAGCCTCTTTCTGCCTACGTCACAGTTTTGAAACATGTTTCTTGGCCAATTCTTTTTTTTTTTTAATCTATTTTATCACAAGGGATGCTCACTGATGAGATTCTGACAAAAGAGTTTTCAGTCGCACCACGGCTGCACAGTTAAACAGTCACCCAAGAGACAGGGCCAGTTTTGGCACTGGTTTTCTAAAATTGTGCTCAGGTCGTATGCATAACATGGTCATGAGCATTGGCATTAATAATCCGCTCAGAAAGTAGCAGCGTTATGTTTGCATTCATTTGTAGTGTCTTTAGGGAGGAAGAAAATGAAAATCTGCACCGCTAATACACATCAGAGTCTGTTGTTCTTGGGGTGGAGCAATGCATATATGAAAAACAAATGTTTTGTTTTACATTTGTGGCTCTCTGACAAAGTTTCATATATCAAGTGATTCCTCATAAGTTGTCATAAATTGAGGCTCAAGACTACAAGTTTGAAAATATTTCTGGGGTGGGTGGTGTGTAGTTAGAGAGCATTCAGCATCTGAATCTCCAACCAAACTGATGGAATTTGAGTTGCATTGAGCAAAATCAAGCCAATGTTATGATGTAATTTTAGGAGTGCAGTAATAAAACAGCGGAGTGTACTTTTACCATCTTTCAGTCTGTGTCTCACTCGACTCTTTGTGTTCACAGCAGTGCAGCCAGTCCAAACCACTAGTGTGTGTCGCTTCTTCCCAGACTGCAAGAAGATGGACTGTCCATTTTTTCATCCCAAGGTAAACACACACACATGTCTAGCTTTGTTTACATTTCCATGTATTTTAGTAAATAGAGGTTATGTGGCTTTCTTATTCAGAGCAAATCTGAATTTTTGTTTTTGTTTGTTTTGCTCCTCCCGCCTTCAGCCTTGTCGCTTCGGGGGTCAGTGTAAACGAGCCGGATGTACCTTCTACCACCCTAACACAGCCGTGCCTCCGAGACACGCCCTGAAGTGGACAAAAACGCAGAGCAGGTGAACAGATTGTGGTCATGAAAGTCTCAAAATGTTGACTCTTATATGGTTGAACTTTTTAGCCTGTGGATAAAAGTATCTTATCTCATCTGTATAACAGGGTTTCACCCAGTAAAACACACATTTAAAAAAAAAAATAAAGCCATTATGTATGTAATGTGATATCTCATCCTAATGGTAATATATTATTATATAACTATAAATTCAAAGTAATAACCATAAAGACATATTAAGGTTTACTTTCTGCTCCGACTGAATGTTTCTTTTCTTTCTCACAGCTAATTAAGTCCAGAGAGTCTGACAGAAGCCCAATGGTCAACATGTGGAGCTGTGGGAGATGTTCTCTATCAGTGTCTGCATCTTATTGTTAAATTCAACTCTAGTTTCATTTTAATGTATTGTTTGGACTGCTTTTTGTAAGTTGAAAAGTTAAGTTTGCGCAAATGGGCTCAAAATATAAAATACTACACGGTGACATTGACATTTATGTCATGATTTGTCTCGTGTTCTTTACGGTCACATTCACCACTGGTGTGTTTTTGTTTTTTTTGTTTCATTTTTATAAAAGTTAAGGCCAAATCAGTGAGGATGTATAGTGGCTGTTTGTTGATTTTGTTCTCTACTTAAGTATAAAATCAGTCATGCGCCAGCATATGGTGACAAACCATCAAATGCTGACATCTTAGTAAAACTTTTTTCTTATGAAAACCTGTCAAACTGACTTTACAAATTTACCTTTTTTTTTTTTTTTTTTTCATCTACAATCAGATCCGGTAAAGTTTTGTTTGAAGTGCTAAAGAGACTTTAACACAGCAGCTGTATGCAACGATGGTTTTTTTTTTCATTATCCTAAAATGTGAAATAAAGCCAATTGTGAACCAATGTTAATATACAGACCATGTCCCAAACTTATTCTTCCACACCTGGCTATTTAATCAGCATCTCATTCATTTAATATTTGATACCAGTGTGATACCACCCTGCACACGCCCTAACACGCCAACATGTACACGCCTTAACATGTAAATCAGCCAAATTCATGCACCCTAACATGTAAACATGTCACGTGCGCGCGCCTTTGCCTAGCTTAACCACTTGAATGCATACGGTGCAGACGACGTCCCGTGTTGTAATCGCGAGCTCACCAGTTCTGTTGCAACGCAGCATATATATTTCCCCTATCACTGACTTCATTCAAAACATTTTTGCAATTTTAGAACATGGAACAACTGTAAGAAATCGGTTTCTGATCGAAGTGACCGCTGATTGACGGGCTGGTCTGGAGCTGGGGCGACCGGGTGTCCCACTTTACGTTGGACTGCACGGCATTTATATATTTTGTGTGTGCCACATATTGAGACAATGTCCTACATTTTTCAACATTTCAAAAATCTGGAAATGCAGCTACAACAAATAGATTTCCATTGAAAACTTTAGATGACTGCTGGACAGACAAGGAAACGGTAGTGAAATAACTCTTGTTTACCTGCATAGTATGTTGTTGTGTTATTATGTTCTAAGTTAGACACGGGGAAATTGTAGATTACCTCTCAGCTTTGATAACATGTCCTGCATTGTCCCACACAGATATACCCTGCCCAATTTTTGGTTTGTTGGTATCTGGGCGAAGTTCAAACATTAGGTACAGGAAAAGAAAAACATATTACAGGACTATATTGGTAAAACCTGTGATTCAAACAGCCATAAATCAATTAGGCACGTTTCCGTCAACTTATTGTTTGAGACTTCCTGATGACATCGTTTTAGACACATTTAAAAGCCCGAGCTTCGGCCCGTGTGGGGCCCGCAAACAGCCTGAAATGTCAGTAACATATGGGGCCCCACTGGGGACCCCGCACAATGCCCACACTTTTGGGCTTGGTGTGGGATGCACACAGGCGTCCCAAAGCTTTGGCCCACGTGCAGCTCAGAATATCGGTCACATGCAGGGCCCCAACTAGTGGGCCCTAACTAGTGGGCCCCAACGAGTGGGCCCTAACTAGTGGGCCCTAACTAGTGGGGCCTACTGGGAATCCTGCACAATGCCCACATTTGGGCTTGTTGTAGGCCGCCCACAAGAGCCCTGTAGCTTTGGCCGACTTGGGGCCGAAGCTACAGCGTTAAATGTCGGTCACATGCGGGGCCCAAGCCATGGTGCGTCACTGGGCATCAGCACAATCCCCACACTGTTACGCTTGGTGTGGGCTACCCACAAGGGCCCCCATTCCTCTGAAAGCAGGGAGATCTTGTGTTAACATGTTAAAAATGTATATCACGTCAACATGCCCGAAATGAACACATTCAAAATGAACACGTGCAGAATTAACACAGTGGAAATGAACACGTTCAAAATGTAAAAATTTCAAATTGACACTTTCAAAATGAACACATTTAAATTGAACACGTTCAAAATAAACAGGTTCAAAGTGACCCGAAAAAGTCAAGTCACTTCCAACATTGACATGGTAAAAATGTGTGTATTAATAGCACGGAAATCTTGTGTGAACATGTTTAAAATTACAACAAAGCTTGTCTGTGATAAATGTTACGAGGCTCCTGGTGGCGTTCAGAACTGAAACAAAAAGAGGTGATGATAAAGAAATATGGTAAGTGCAAGTAGGTTGATCAGAGCTTGATTGGTGTTGTCTTAATTCGACAATTGTGGTAGGTGTTTACAGGTCAAATTCATTGGCACAGGGTGGAGTTTGTTAAAACCGCCTGGTGGGGTCGACAAGGCCTGGTGACATTTATGAAACGCCTGGTATTGTTTGGAAAGCCTGGAATATTCAGAGCACCTGGTGGCATTAAGATGAAAGAGCAGGGAAGGAAGCCGTGTATGTCAAACTCCAAAGACCATCCCTGAACAAAGGCGCCTATCAGCCATTTACAACGCAGTCCTGAGATCCCTAAGTCTGGTTGTGCCAACTGTCTTTAGCTTCAGTTTTCTTCACTGTGAATATAGTCTGATGACTCGGCTCATGAAGATAGATACTATATAGATAGAACAGCCTAAAAAAAAATAAAACCATAAAAACAAAAACAAAAGTGCATTGCCTTTGACCTTTAGTGTGACATCCTGTTTTTATTTTTTGTTCAACTGTGGGTTTTTTTGCTTTTAAAAAAAATAAGTACTCACACAAAAGTTTGTGATGAGTACCTACGCAAACATTTGAGCACATTCCTGCTCAGATTGAATCAGATATCATAAGAAATTTCCCCTCGGGGATTAATAGAGTACTATAAAAAATAAAAAAAAATAAAAAGGTTTAATCAGTGAAAATATCCAGTCCTCACCAGCTGCAATGTTACTTCCGACCGCTGGATGTCGCTGCAGCCGTGCGTCCCGATGACGTCACTGCAGTCACATTTAAAAGCCCTGCCGGTGAGTCTGTTCCTCGCCGGGTGCGGTGGCGCGCGCCTGTAATCCAAGCTACCGGGAGGCTGAGGCTGGCGGACCGTTTGAGCTCAGGAGTTCTGAGCTGCAGCGGACTATGCCGATCGGGTGTCCGCACTAAGTTCGGTATCGATATGGTGCTCCTGGGGGAGCCCGGGACCACCAGGTCGTCTAAGGAGGGGTGCACCGGTCCAGGTCGGAAACGGAGCAGGTCAAAGCCCCCGTGCCGCTCAGTAGTGGGATCGCGCCTGTGAATAGACGCTGTAGTGCAGCCTGAGTAATACAGCGGGACTCAGTCTTTTTTTACACTCGTTTGCTCAAATCCTCTTATAATACACGCATCGACCATTATATCTTCACACACAACAGCTTCACGAGCCCCTCTTTGTCTTCTTATTCCCAACAAAAACACTCACAAACCTGCTGCTCCTGCTCCTGCACCGCCTCCAACTGGACGACAGCTGCAACTACATCTCTAAATACTGCTGTCTTTCATTTAGGTAGGTAGGTATTTACTTTATTAATCCCCGAGGGGAATTTTTTTTTAGCTACAGCAGCATACAGAAGCAATAAGATAATAATATAAATAATATCGAATATAATAATAGAAAAGCAATAAAATAGCGGTAAAAAATATAAGATATAAAATGCACAGTATATACAGTACATTATATATCTATTATATACAACATATATATATACAGTACAGTATATATCTATATATATTATATACAAACAAACCAAGAAACACAGTCAACAGTGTTATTGTACTGTGATGGATTTTTCCAGAGGTGAGTTATTGTAAAGTCTTATGGCAGTGGGCAGGAATGATCTCCTGTATCTGTCCTTGTGACAGCAGAGCTGGAGGAGTCTTTTAGAGAAAGTGCTCCTCTGTCCCCGCAGCAGGTGGTGGAGAGGGTGGACAGGATTATCCAAGATGGACAATAGTTTGTTCAGCGTCCTCCTCTCCACCACCTTTTCCAGGCTGTCCAGTTTGTAGCCAATGATGGAGCCGGCCTTCTTAACCAGTTTGTTAAGTCTGTTGGTGTCACCGGCTCCAATGCTGCTCCCCCAGCAGACCCCAGCGAAGTACAAAGCACTGGCCACAACAGACTGGTAGAACATCTCCAACATCTCGCTGCACACATTGAAGGATCGAAGTTTCCTCAAGAAAAAGAGTCGACTCATCACCTTCTTGTAGACAGCGTTGATGTTGGTCTTCCAGTTCAGTCTGTTGTCATGGATACACCAGGTACTTGTACTCCTCAACCATGTCCACCTCCTCTCCCAGAACTCTCAGCGGTTGTGGAGCCGTCGTCTTCCTCCTGAAGTCGACCACCATCTCTCTGGTCTTGGCCACGTTCAGGAGCAGGTGATTCCTTCCCGCCCACTCCACAAAGTCCTCCACTACTGCCCTGTACTCGTCCTCCCGTCCGTCCCTTATACATCCGACCACTGCAGAGTCATCAGAGAACTTCTGCAGATGGCAGGACTCTGAGTTGTACTGGAAGTCAGTGGTGTATCAGGTGAACAGGAAGGGAGACAGAACAGTTCCCTGAGGAGCTCCAATACCACTGACCACCGTATCAGACAGCACACCGCCCAGACGGACAAACTGTGGTCTGCCTGTCAGGTAGTCAGTGATCCAGGAGACGGTGGACGCGTCCACCCCCACCACCCGCAGCTTCTCACTCAGCAGCAGTGGTTGGATGGTGTTGAATGCACTGGAGAAATCAAAGAAAGTGATTCTCACAGATTCACCGGTTCCATCCAGGTGAGACTGAGCTCGTTGCAGCAGGTAGATGATGGCGTCGTCCACTCCCACACGAGGCTGGTACGCAAATTGCAGAGGGTCCAGAGAAGATTTCACCAGCGGCCTGAGGTGGGCCAAGACCAGCCTCTCCAGCACCTTCATCACATGAGATGTGAGGGCAACCGGTCGGTAGTCGTTGAGGCCGGATGGAGTCGTCTTCTTGGGGACAGGAACCAGGCAGGACGTCTTCCACAGCACCGGGACCTCCTCCTGCTTCAGGCTCAGGTTGAAGAGGTGTTGTAGGACCTCAGCCAGCTGGACGGCGCAGGTCTTCAGGACCACGGGGCTGATGCCGTCAGGTCCTGCAGCCTTGCGCTGGTGGAGTCTCTCCAGCTGTCTCCTAACCTGGCTAGTTGTCACCGAGAGGAGGGGGAAGAGGGGGGTCGAGGTGTCGATGGAGGAAGAGCCCTTTGAGATTTGGCATTTCATTTGGCACAAATGCAACAAACCTCTGAAACAACTGTCTTTGTGGTTCATTCAAATAATCAGTCGTGACAAAATCAAAAACCAAAATACTTTGTCTCATGTGAAACCTTCATACTCGATTGATCGGCTTGTCCTTGCTGCCTTCCCCTGGAATAGAGATGAGATCATTCGAAATACCACTGACTGCTCATTCAGGTGTCAGTTCCTTGAAAAAGAAAGATGTCATTTCAACCTCTTTCTCTTCCCACTCAGATGTAGTTTTGACATAACTTCAGATTATAAAATTAAATAAAATGCCTACTTTAGTCATGTGCAATATTCCTTTCATTACTTTTTAATGTTATTGCCAACATTCCTTTTCAATATCATGAAAAAGTGCAATATTACTGTTACAGCCATGTTGTGGCAGACACGCTATCCCGTGGGTGAGGTGCTCTGTTTTATTTTTACTGTCCATTCAATATTTTGGTGGTGGTACCATTGAATGTGATACAGTGTGTAAGGTAAGTGGCACCATTGGTGTGTCCCAGTGTGTGCTCTTCTCTCCAGGCACCTCCTCCACTGGGTGATTGGCTCCATCTGAAAGTGATTGCTCATCAGGGGCCGGGTATAGAAGGAGGAGCATGCAATGGCTGCCAGTTGGTTATCTGACACCTTGATGCCTGTGTGTTGTGGCTGTCTGTGAAGTAATTTGCCAGAGATTGTGGACTGGAGTTGGTTACTTGCTCCCTGTGGCTGGGAGAGTGTTCTTTGTGTTTAAGTTTAGTTTTTTTAGCAGCAAAGGTTACCAGTTGTCTGTTTTTGCTGTTTCAGGTAGGGCTTTTGTTCCAAAGTGCCTCTGGCAGTTTGCCTTTAAGTTATCTTAAAAAAACAAAAAACAAATCTGAGTTTTACTTCTGATTGGTTTTTCAGCTTCTTTATATTTTCCTGGGTTTTCTTTTTACTGTGTTGCTCCCTGCAACTCTGGGGATGAAGCAATTACCTTTTAGTTCTATTTCAGTTTATTCACTTATCCTGCTTTTATTTTTATCCTATTAGGCATAGATTTTTCAAATGTATTTCTTACACTTTATAGTTATTGCTCTATTCATTTTAATATTCCTATTTTGTAACTTTTTGAGCAACCTGTCACTAGAATGTCCTTTTGTCTTATCTTAAGTGTTGCCTCATATCTAACTTATCAACATTTCAGAAGGCTGAAATTTTAAAGCAAAACAACCTAGTTTGTTTCTAAACATGTAAGAGATATATATTTTCCCTTTCAAAAGACAAAACTCCCTTTTCATGACAAACAGGTGGAATCTGTGTTAAACCACAAACACTTGTGGAAATATATTTGCCTTTTTTTCAATATAGTTCATTTTCAAATGTCATAATTTTGGTCAAGGATAAAGTAAACAAGCAGTTTAATTATGTCTGATTGGTTGATTTAAGTTCATATCATCATAATACCACTTATCATTCCTGATTATAGCTCACAAATATTAACTTTCTTAAAACCGTGCCAATGAAAAATAAAATAAAAACATTTACAGTATACAGATTGGACTTCACACATTTGCTACGATGACTCATAAATGTCCTTTATTTTGAAGTAAATATTTAACTCACAATATGGGCAGTATTTTTATTTTTGCAGTCATCAGCATCTGAACGGCTCTTCAATAGTTTGGTGCATATTAGAAACCTCCCACGTTCATTTCCAAGCAAGAGAGACCACAAATAAGAGCATCTCGGCTCGCTATGTAAATAAAAGGCCCTGTGAGGGTTTTTCCATGTAAGTCAGGCCTGATAAAGAGGAGAGAGTTCAAATGAATCAAAACTGGGCTTATCAGCTGCCGTTTTTACGAAATCTTTCTCATGATGGGTGTTATATGAGCAAGTTATCTGCTCAATACTTTAAAGGCAATAAGGTTTAATTTGTTTTTACAGTTTCTGAGCAGCCCAACAGTCCCAGCACCTTTAAGTCATCCAAGGTGCTGGAGTCAAAGCTGTGCATGTTTAGTGTTTATCCCAGATCTATATTTCTACTATAGTGTGTCTATGTCCTGGTTAAGGCAGACTAATCGGCTTTTCTCCTTGTTCTCTCTTTTCTTTTTACAGTCTCAACTCTTTTTGGACAGCGTTAAATGCCAAGTATTAGAAATATCTGCCCTGGCCCAAGCTCTTCAAGATTCCTGCGATGGTGGAACATGTTTTTGTGTGGGAGGACTGTTCTGCCAAGCAAAGCTGTTTTAGTCCTGATTCTTTCTTTCTTTTTTTTTTTTTTCTCACAAGAAAATCTTGTTCTTGCACCACCAAATGCTATCCCGTAATGGAGGCAAACAAGAAAAGGACTAACACGTAAAGGGCACAGCAGCTTATAGCTGCTACAGCTGGATTTTGTTGCACGTCAAACATCCAAATGTCCCAGACGCACGTGATCAACTTTTATTTCCAGTATGTTTGTGTACATTCAGTTAATATCCAACCTCCTCAAACTGGACATTTTCTAGAAGATTCCCCGCGCTTCAGCATCTTCACACAGAGTCATTTAGATTGAAAGACGGTGAAGATTAGGGGAGCCCCTCGAGCGTTTCTCAATGCCAAAGGCCTGAGCATTAGCTCACCTATATGTGCAGCTGGTGTGTGCTGCAGGCAAGACAGCATGGTTCAGTACAGCTCTGGAAATTACCATGAAGCATGCGTAAATAGTTACAACCCAGTCATCCATGTGGAGTTTAGGGATGTGCTGTCTCTTGAGGATTAAGCTGAAACAGAGCATCGAATGTGACTGCTAAAAAAAGAGGAAGAGGGGATGCCCATGATGGCTGTATAACACACATGCACACACACACACACACGCATTTTTAATTATTACATTTTGATTGGGCGGCTTTTTAATATTACTTTCTAAATTAACACAGTTTCTTTTATCTGTGGGCAAAAGCTGTTTCAACATGAATGTATGTGAGTCTGTGAATATTGCCTAATACGTCTTCAAACTGTGGTTTAAACTCCCTAAATGTTATTTTTCTGGAGTTTACAAGGTTACCTTAACTTACCCTCAGACATGTGACTTCCAGTCTCATGCAACTTACCCAGATTCTTACCAGAAGCCACATCAGATACAGCTAATTAGGTAGACAGATAGTCTCACAGTGTGTGTCACAGAGCGAGAGAGACAGAGAGAGAGAGAGAGAGATGAAGGAAGAGAGCATGAGTGAGAGAGTGAAAGAGAAGGAGGAGTGACAGAAAGGGAAAGAAAAGAGGGAAGAAAGAGACTCATTACTCATTAAGTGGCAAGCCAACTTCTCTGCACTTGTTCCGCTACAAAGACTCTCTCTCACACACACACCTATACACCATACACACACAGGCAAAAACACAAAGCAGAAGTGGACAAAGACCCACAGTTTCAGTCGCCGCGGTTGGCTATGGCTCAGGGCTCTGACAGCAATGACACAAGTTACAAGTCGCCATCACCTGGAAGCAGACCGGTAAGTGTGCACGCTCATTTACTCTTTCGTTTAGTTCGCCTTACTTTTGCCTGAAGATCTACAGATGTACTCGGAGGTACATTTGAAATCAAAACAGTGTGAATTAAAAACGACCTATTTCTTCTAAATCTTTGCTTGAATGCTTTGTGTCATGCTTATTTTGTAGGCAGCAGCATCGCCACAGTCACTCTTTCTGTACTTGTGGGCTCCTTTCACAGTTCCTTCAGTGTTTCACACGCACACATGGGCCGGAGGCATGAGTCGCTTCAAGTGTAGGCATTTGTGAATTGCAAAAAAAAAAAAAAAAAAAAAAATTCAGCACTTGCCAATGTAGTGGGAAATTCTTTGTTTTTGCAAGTTCTCAAACTGTGAATGATTTCAGGAACAGTCACCATGTAAAATACAGCATGTTCTGTGCATTTCTGTGCATGTGAGACGCCACTCATCATCTTCAGTGCTGCCTGGTGTTCACATGTGCCAGCCTCTAGTCTTGCACACTCTTTCAAATTCAAGCGACATGTTATATATAAGGTGTAAACATAACTTTGCTTTTGTGATATTATTTTAGTTCATTGAACCAGCAGTTGTTTTTAAGTGACGCTTCAACAAACTTGTTAGAAGGCATTAGATAAATAATTAGTTATATCTTTGATGTACAACTGACTCAGCATTTTGAAATGGATTAGTTATTGTGATACCAAGAAAATCGAGTGTTCAGGACATGAAACAGGGTGTGCGTTATGCCTAACCGATGACTCAGCCACTCCCAGACCCTGCCCTTCAAAGTTAAGCCCATCTTCTTTCAAACTGTCATTAAAACAGACAACACTTCCATTCTGCCACGTAATCCCGCCAGCCAGTAAGAGCGGTGACACAAACTTCTGCGCTGATCCTGACCACCGAGCTTCTTTTGACATTTTTCAGGTTTCGAAAATCTCCATGTGCCGTTCATGTCACTTGATGTTTATGTCATTGAACATACATTAACACACATGGTATTTGTGTTTTCTTAGAGCTCCTCTGATGATGCAAAGAAGGTGATGCGGAGGGAGAAAAACCGGATTGCTGCTCAGAAGAGCCGGATGAGACAAACTCAGAAGGCTGACAGCCTTCACGTGGTGAGGACGTCTTTCTTTGCAATGAACAGATGCAAGCAAAAATAGGAGGTTTTATTGTGAAGCCATGCCTGTTGTGCAAGTGACAAATGAGGTCATGTATATCAGTTACACGTTGAGGGTTGCTATTTAGATGTGAGGTGAAAAACGTGGACTTAAACAGAAGATATGTCAAAGTTGTCCTCTCAGTGTATTGCTATGATTAATGATTAAAGAGCATGGATGTTTGTGTAGCCTTCAGGCC
The DNA here is from genome assembly GCF_029030835.1 of Brachyistius frenatus. Lineage (NCBI taxonomy): Eukaryota > Metazoa > Chordata > Actinopteri > Embiotocidae > Brachyistius > Brachyistius frenatus. The sequence continues at coordinate 5,399,948 of NW_027210620.1, read as the reverse complement.
GTGCCAACTAAACAATTTCCAATCTAACTTCATGATACATGGACATGAACTGTCTGCAATGCTTTCGTGAAGGCTCTGGTAGTGGGGCTGTGCTATATTTACAAAATGTTACCTGACCATGTGGCGATGTGTCATGGCTTCTGTTGGGCTGCACACTTGGACTGCTCTGTGTGTTTGCAGAAGCCTCAGGAATAAATTAGCACGTGTGGGCAATCACTCTCTTTTTGCAGTGGAATCCAGCGCCAGGGACTGCAGCGCTGAGGGTGATGACAGGCGTGTGCTCGGGCTCGCCTCTTTGTTCAGTGTTCCCTTTATTTTTGATCCTGTAGAACTCATTTCATGCGATAGTTGGTGATTAGTGTAGGAGATCATGCTGTCATATCAGCCTGATTGGCAGGATCAGGTATTTCTGCAGTTAAAATCATGCAGAAGTTACCCAGCCATGTGCAGACAGCAGGTCTACAAACACAACATGAAGAGCAATCTACTGAGCACTTACAATAACTCTACTTGCTGTCAACTCACACTTAAACACATTGACCACATATCCACTCTCCATGTGACTTCCTTGTTCAACAAAAGTTTTGTGCAGTGTTGTACCACAATGTTTCTGTTAACCTTATCAGACCAACTGAGGAGATTTTGACCTTCATAAGCATTGTCGGCAGTGGTAGATTAGATCCTGTGTAACTGATCTGAAAATCTTCAGTGAAATCTATTACTGATCTCTTTAAACCTTGTCAGAGTCGCAGAGAACACCAGCGGACCACAGAAAATATTTCTGTGGTTGTTCTTTCATCTTCTTTAGTAGACAAACAGGAAGGTGAATTTTCCCTCTCTGACACTGTGGCTTGTTTCCTGTTTCTTCAGTAGTAAATTTTTTCTTCTGTGAAAAATAAGCTTGAATGTTAAACATCGTGGGCAGGAAGGGAGAAAAAGGCAGTCACTTCTTGTAAAGTGCTGATAGCAGTGGGCTGTGTTTGCCTGTGACGCAAGAACAGGGGTTTGCCCAGAGCTTGTATGACAGTAAAGGACCCACAGCTCAGCATTATGATCTTTCGGCCATGGTGAGATGACCTTTTCATCGCTAAAGTGGAAGATTTCTCACCTTCTGTTCCCACACAAAAATGAAAAAATTGTGTCAACCTCTGACGTACAATTTGCTCTACTTCAAGTAGAAAATGCACTTTGCTTCAACTTGTTTTAGAAAATGTAGCACCCAAAATGGTACAATGGCAACTTTTCAGATTGTGGTACTGCTGCAGGCAGTTTCTATTAAACAATACCTGTGTTTGCACTGTTTCTTCAAACTTTTGCAACACCTTTTTATACTTTATAGAAAAGTAATGCCCGCTGCAGGCGCTTGATATGTGTAAAACCAACTCCCAAGCAAAGTCTTCATTCACTTCAATGTGAAAGGAAAGACTATTTCAGTGAAAACAAGCAACTATAAATACAAAATAAATGCAGTATACCACTGTTTTAGCCCATTTAACAACATTACTTGTTATGACATTACTTCCATCTATTTTCCAAAGAGAAACCCACTTTTTTAACATCAAATTTCCTCGAAGGACCAGCTTTCATGTAGTTTTTGCTTAGACTTGAAATAGGCAGTCTGTCACAATGATTTCCAACTTATTGTTGAATTATTATTGTCTTAAACAGAGTATATGATACAACCACAGATGACCTACCTACATGGTGAAGGATCCACCTATAAATAAATAGTTCAAAGTGAAGTTTGTGGCTCTGTGACATGGAACTTAACCACAGTCATGCTTTGAGCTGCAATGCTCACAGCTGTAAAGCTAAGACAGGTTTTTACCATATTTACCATGTTAGATATCTTAAAAGATAACTTTTGCTTATTGGCACTAACCACATGCTTTTTGGACCACATATAATCTGTTATGGTTTGGTAAATGTCAGGGTTAGGATAGGCCCTACTTTGACCACCAAGATGTGTCGTTAAATCACTAAAACATTCCAAAACATCTGGACAGAAACCTGATTTAAGTTTGTCTCTTCATTGATGAGAGTAGAAAACTATCCTTTTGATGTTTTCCAATCTGATGATAATAAAAAAAAAAAAAAACACTTCTATGTCTGTAATAAATGACATCTTACATTTCCTGTCTGTCCCTGTGTGTCTGCAGGAGAGCGAGAACCTGGAGAAGGAGAACGCTGCCCTGAGGAAGGAGGTGAAGCAGCTGACAGAGGAGGCCAAGTACCTTTCATCCCTGCTGAGCAGCCATGAGCCTCTGTGCACCGGCCTGGCTCCTCAGACCCCTGAGCTCCTGTACCCTCCTCATCACAGCAGCTACCACCACCAGCACATCGCTGTACCACACTACCAGCACTGACCTGACCGACTACTGAAGAAAAGATGACTGACCTCAATGGACTTAAAGACTGACAGGAGATGTGTCTATAAATGTTAACCATCGTTGAAACCTGATCGTGGAGTGACACGATGTCTGCCAAACAATGAGAGTGTGGAACCCAAGCTGTGACAAGCAGTATTGAAAACTATTTATTTTGTTTCTGCTCATCTCTTTTGCTTTTCTGATTAATATCAGTGATCTGTATGTGAACTTAAAATAGCTTGGTAAGTTGAATTATCAACCAGTCTATGTTTACATTGGAAGAAAACAACGACCTGCGTATGTTCAGGTGACTCAGGCGATATTTTTGTAAATGGCTTATTTCTAGTGTCATGGAGAGCACCTGTCACCCTGTCATGTTTTGTGTTTCTTGTGTTTTAGCGTGTGAAATTTTGATCGACAATGCTCAGGAGCTGTTGACAGATTTGATTGTGGACAAAGAGAATGTAAAGTCAAGATCCCAAAAAAGAAATGGCTGGCAGTGGAGGAGGAATGGGCATTCGATAGGTCTGGACTTGTGTACTAGTGACAAAGCAGACGTGTGAGAACACCCAGCAGATATATTTATTAAATGTGATGCCTTTTGGATGATTTGTTGTGACCTCCAGGAGGGTTGTTATTCTTGCCTTCAAGCACTACTTTACTTTTCCTCTGCAGCAGTGTGTGTGAAGTCTGCAGTGGAGCTGACAACAGGAACATGTGACAAACCACAAATTGCATGTTTTATTTCTCTTCTGAGGTAGATGGCACTGTTCACCACTATTGAAGGGGAAGTTACAGTAGCTTATAGGCTATGAAAATGCATACACAAATCACGTATTTGCTGCCACGTGGGGCAATGAATTAAGTTTTGTCTTAAGTAACAAGTGAGGCTTTTATTTAGCCTCGAATAACCCCCTCCCCACCCCCACCCCCCAAAAAAGAAATTACCTATTATCTGCAATATTTTTTAGACGAAGAAGTAACTTTAAAGTTGTTATTATGGCTATCTTTTATAACTGTCATCCTAATAATATAACAGAGTTGTAGTCGCGCACATTTACGTACGTTAGTGACTAACTGTCAGATATTTCGGTATACGGCCGGTCTAGTTACCACAAAAACCAGTTTGTGAAAGAAACTCCGCCCTTTCAGCCTGAGTTGACCGACTTCTTTCAAGATCCCAAAGCGGTTTTTAATTTGGTCCGGGTGGAGGGTCACAGCAGGCGCTCCTACACGTGTTTACACTCGGAAAACTCGACCTCCCAACAACTATATATTTGACTGATGAAATGATCTGTATCTGTAACTCTTAACCTGTTCCTACTGTGAGCGTTCAATTCGACTTCCTTCAACCGGGCGAGGAAATGAATTAATGGACCTGAGGCAGCCGCTCAAACTGGAAGTCGTAGCGTCTGTTCCAGTTCTTGCTTAACCATTTCAGATGAACAGACTGGGGATTTGAAACATAACGTTAGAACTGAGCTGCTGCTTGTTGCTGAAAACAGGAAGTCGTAGGACTGTCTGACGCTTAAGTGACACTTTTGGAAAGTACTGAATATACCTCCATGAAACGGGGTCGTTTGACTTGAGTTTACTGTAGTTTTACCAACTGTAGTTAGTTAAGCTTATACTCCATGAGTATATTGAGAAGACCCGGTGAATATGAGCGAGAAACAAGCGTTAGAAGATACTAATGTAAGCGAGGATCAAAGTAAGGAAGACTTGGAGAACCATGTCAAGCCAGAGGTGGGTGACGCGGACAAGTGCGCCGACGATCTGAGTCCGCAGGACGGTCATGGAGTGGTGCAACCCACCCATCTGTACAAGCGGCGCTGGATGATTGTTCTCCTGTTCAGCTCTTATTCCCTGTGCAACTCCTTCCAATGGATACAGTACGGCATCATCGGCAACATTTTCATGCATTTCTACAACGTGGACAGCTTCACCATAGACTGGATGTCTATGATCTACATGCTTTCATACATTCCCTTCATCTTCCCGGTGACCTGGCTGCTCGACAAGAAGGGGCTCCGGGTCATCGCGCTCGTGGCCACAGCGCTCAACTGTGCCGGGACGTGGATCAAAGTGGCCAGCGTTAAACCTAACCTGTTCGCCGTTACCTTTCTGGGACAGTTCTCCTGCTCGTGCGCGCAAGTGTTCATCCTCGGGATGCCTTCTAGGATCGCGTCCGTGTGGTTTGGCTCAGAGGAGGTGTCCACCGCCTGCTCCATCGGCGTCTTTGGGAATCAGGTAGGCTGTGATAATAAAAAAAAAAGACCGTCTTCTAGTTATTAAGTAGGTCGAAATAACTGTTCACTTACTTGGTCACTGATTAGGCCGATATGCAGTGGCTCCACTAATCACTTGGACATTCCCCTCATATGTTTGGCAAGTTTGCGTAATTAAGCACGTTCAAGAGACCTCAGTGGATTTCTTGTGCACAACACTTCGTGCTGGGGATGTGGAAGACAGTGGCAGCAATACACACTCAACTCAAATGCAAGAAGAAACATACATTTATCTAAATGTGCCTTAATTTATTTCAAACTTTATAATGACGCATGGAGAAAAAAACAGTTTCTCATATCATGTATATAGACTACAGCGCTCATTAAAGCTGACCTCTACAAAATCTTTTGGCATTCATTACCAGTAGACACAGACAAACCTCCATTTAATAGAAAAGGCTCACATTTGTAGAAAACAAGTTCTCTTTTAAATATACCCTCAGGTCAGTGCTCCTAGTTCCGAGCTCTAGTTAAAATTAGACAGCAAACACAAAAAAAGTAATGCACAGGATTGTATAAATAAGTCGTTTGAAAGTTACAAACTATATAAAAGGGGAAAATTGGTACAAATTACCAAACAGAATAGAGGGAGAGACGATTAGTCTGTATTGAAGAGATTAAAAAAAAAAAAGGGGAAATAATAAACAGTTTGACAAGATCAGAGCACGCACAGGCAGTGTGGAATACAAAGACAAAATTATGTCCCTCTAATGTATGCCATTTTTTAAAGTGCTATAAACTGAAAAGGTGTCTTGAATCTGTGAGCCGCTTTCAAAGCTTCTGTTCCACAGATTCTGGTCTTGGCACAGGCAACACCTAAAAAGATTCAGAAAGATTACACGATTTAGAAACACTGATGCATTGTGCAATAAAACAAGGACAGAATCACGATGTGTGTTCATAAACTAGCAGTTACTTTACTTAGTGGCATGATGCAGACATAAAGGCTATAACAGAAGGCAAAACTGCTACAGACACATTAGGTAAGACCTATATTACTGCTGTTAAAGACAATTGAAAGCCAAACATACAGTCAGAATGACATTGTTTGTAATGTGACCAGTTATTACATATTAAACACGCAGTACTGTTGGTCATCAACTTGTTTTGTAGATTCCTGTTTGGATCCCCTCATATAAACAACAATCTTCCCATTATGAATCACATTTAGTTTTTATGACAATGCACCCTCATAAAAAACTGTCATTGTACTGTCTGTATAAATTAGTAGCTGCAGCATTTTAAAATTCACATGGGCAGCAAAAAAAAGTAGACAAATGTGCAAAGATTAGCAGTATGCCATTGTTTGTGTAAGGCACATGTAGAGTTAACACTTAAAGTTTCTGAACAAACAACACTTGAGTCACCTTAACATCAACTGAAAGTAAATGTCACCGAAATGTCATCATTTAGCACTGGAAAAATATGCAGGAACTGGGCTTTTAGATACAGTTTAAATGAATAAGAACAAACAGTTGTAGAGTCTCCGATTGACTGATGGCTTACAAATCGTAATATTTGTGAATTCAAATAGATTTAACTGTATTTAAACCTGCCCTGACAAAATTTCCTTCTCTCTATGACTTCAGATTACTGCACAGAGTCAGTGTACTTGAACAAATCAGCTCTTTTCTCTCAACATCAGAAGCCTTTTTCTATTACTTGTGTCTGAACTATGTGACAAACACCTTGCAGATTGAGCAGACCTCAGTTTTATTGTCATATTTTTTTATTTTTTCATTACATCCAAACTGCCTGCATATCAGCGCATTTCCTCATATCACAACGTTCTATCTCAAATACATCAAATTGTACATGGCTTCATTTCTAATTAATGTAATGTCTCTGCATTCACAGTATCTTCAAAGGCTGAGATAGCAGTTCATTTCAAGCATAGCTGCCACTGAAAAGTTAGATCTTTATAGATAACTTAAAGCAAAGTCTGTGTTAAGAAGTTTTACACAGCTTGCATGTAAAATGAGCACACAATATTCTATCATCCATCAGAGTACAGACTGGGTGAACAATAACACATATTTGGAATTATTATCAAATGAGTTAGCTTTCACAAGGAATAGGATTAAATGGGTTATAGTTTAAATATAGAAATATGTCCCTTTTGGTTTTCTTGGGTCACCGTGATGTGGACAGTTGACTAAAGAAGCAATGCATGTCTGAGTTAGTAGGAGTGGTTTTGGTAGAATTGGAAGATTTCCTATATTAACATCACATGACAGGACTGAAGGTAATAAATATGTGGACATGGCGTCAAGAGGCTCAATGCCATCATGTGCAGTGAGTTGTGAAGGGACCGAGGACACCACTAAGGCAATAGTAACTCCAGCTGCGCTCACTCTCTGGCTTTTTTAAAAAAAATTTTTTTTATAAATAACAAGCAGTTTGCACACAGGAGAGCGAGCTGTTAGGACAAACCTTCGAAATCCTAAGACCTCTCGACTCGCACGTCCCAGGGGCCCGTTTTAAGGACAGTTCAAATGCCACAAAACAATACTTTGAATGACAACCATGCAAATTCTGAACTCAGTGGTGAAGAATGGCCACAGTTCAAGGCTGCAAAAAATCGCACTCCGGGCCTGGCTTCGCTGCAGTGGAGTCCAGGGCCTTTAGGCAGAGCCGTGTCCACTGGGTCACGATTAGACATCCAGGCTTTGGGCGACCAGGCAGAACTGACACCAAAGTTTAAGACCAAGCTTTATCGTCGTCGCTGGTTCATGCTGTTTCTCTTCAGCGGCGTCTCAGCCAGCAACGCCTTCATGTGGCTCCAGTATGGCATCATTAGCAACATATTCATGCGCTTCTACAACATTGACTCTCTGGCTATCGACTGGTTGGCCATGATCTACCTGCTCACTTACATTCCACTCATTCTGCCCGTCCTCTGGCTCCTGGATAACAGGGGCATCCGGGAAGTTGTTCTCGTCGGGGCAGCCTTTAACTGCATTGGCGCTTGGATAAAAATTGGCAGTGCAGGTCCCAATCTGTTCCCAGTCACCTTTTTTGGCCAGTTTGTGTGCTCAGTAGCCACAGTGTTTGTCCTCGGTATTCCCTCTTACCTGGCCTCGGTGTGGTTTGGAGAGAAAGAGGTCTCCACTGCTTGTTCCATAGGAGTTCTGGGAAACCAGGTTTGTCTGAAATATCTAATTGATCTGCATTTCATTTGCTTTCTGTTGCAGCAGGGTCTGTATGGTGAAGCAAGAGCTGTCTGTAGATTATGCAGGGCTGGACTGGATGCCAGAGTCACTCAAGGCTTCTAGTGTCTTGGTGTGAGTCCGGAGAAAATTGTGTTAACTGTTTGTTGAAAGCGTCTCATCATACTTAGTCTGTTTAGAGGTTTCAGTGTAAAAGTATCCGTTCCCGTTCATACATTTCTATGTTGAATCAGTCAGATGACACAGATGTTGATTTGGTAGTAATAAAAGAACCAAATGGTTGTCTGAGGTGCTTCTTTATTAAGCAAAAAGTTGCATCTTTTATGTTTTACTTGGTTTCAGAGGAGTGCCAGCTTGTTTGAGAGGATTGGAAATTTAGATACATTTAAGTGTATCAGTTCATAGTTTAAAATCTTTTGAAATCATTTATTGTATAGATAATATTTAACAAACAACATGTGAGGTAACTGTCTTTGTATAATGTACAACATGTAACACTGCTCTCATTCCCTTAATAATGTCAGCTGGGTCTTAAAGTTGTACCTCAAATTTACTGTTAAACCAAAAGCAAAGGAATAATGGTGAATGTCTGTAATATGCACTTGTCACAACAATTAGTCATATTTTTTTAAATACACTTAGTGTTACACTATTCAGTTAAAATGTGCAGGTTATGAGATGAAATGGTGAAAATGGAGTAAAAGCTTTGGAGTTGTATTATTTGGAGATGTATTATTACTTAAAAAACACTTTTGAACAATTTTTTACTCTTTAATTTGTGTTAAATGTGTTTATTATCGTACAGCTGGGTATCGCCATCGGGTTCCTCGTGCCTCCGATCCTGGTACCTAATGTGGATGACTTGGATGTGCTGGCTCATCACATCAGCGTTATGTTCTACATAACAGCAGGAGCGGCCACCGTACTCTTCATCCTTGTTGTCTTTGGTAAGATAAATGTAACATGCACATAAAGGGTCAGTCCACCCAAATCAAAACACTACTACTTTCTTAGTTATCGTGGTTTCTATCCATACAAGTGTTGGATTTATGAGACATCTCTGGAACTTCTACTATCACAAGTAAAATGTGCAACTCAAATTTGTATTTTTAAAATTGCCCTTGGACAATTTCTTTGACACAAAAATGTCCCAAAGAATTATAGATCATTCAGTATCTCTCATATATTGTTCCATTGCTTTGTTCAGCACAAAAAAGACTCCATTCACCTCCATCATTTTGGAGTGGCAGCAGATATCACAAAACTTCAATAGATAGATCTGAAACTTTCATTACTTGAATTTATTGTAGTGTGAAACTAATATTTTTTGTGAATGGATAAAGAGGCAAGTGGTCAAAGAAGCAGTCAAGTGAGTGACATTTCAGTAGTGTCACCACTGCAGTCTCTGAGCTTTTCCCACATGGTTTTCTAAAAAGATGTGTATTGTTTGGGCCTTTTTCTTTGTCAGGCCGATGGGAATTTCGTATTCAGTGGATCTACCCGATGATGGTTTTAATTTGAACCAGACTGTCACTCTGACAAGAAACTCCATTCAGGGGACAAGAATAAGTGCTGACCTGCATGTTCGCACCAATACAAAACCTCCTCTGAGATGGAGAATGACAAAAAAAGATACTATCAAGTAAGGTCAGGAGAAATGTCGCAGCACACATAAGTGCTTCCACAAACTGAATTCAAAAGTATTATTTTGTAAAGTCAGTGTTAGTTAAAGCAAGAGAGAACCTATGGTCACAAAAGGACTCTGCTCTTTGTGATAGAGGGAAATGCTGTGACCTGACACAAGAAACAGGATATGAGTTGTTTGGAAAATGCTTAGTCTTCTTTATATCTGCCAGCACAATGCATTTTGACTCTTTGTCTTGCTCGTCCAATTCCCTTATAGATTACCTCAAGAGTTTATATTTGACAGATGATTAGCACTTTAAATGTAGCACATTCATTTTTGTTTCATCCTATTTACATTGTTGAGTAAACCACATTCACATGCTGTGCAATTTACGCAGGAGGTGAATTAAGACAAGAGAAGTGTTCAGTCAGAAAATGGTTAAACATGTTGTAAGTAAGAGAACCATGAACACTGCTGTTGTCCTGTTGGGGAAGAGGGAGGGTGGGGGCGCCCGTAAGTATTCTGCATTCCTAAACACAAAAGGATGCTTGTGAAGGCGTTTCCTAGTACTACCATGCACAAAATGTAGACTGAATATATACTGTGAGCGTTAGTTAGTGCTTTGACTGTAGTCTCCTGTTGTTGATAAAGCACCAACTTCAGCTCATTCTCTGCTCATGTGCCTGGTCAGACAATGTGTCATGTGTGTGTGTTTTTTTTTTTTTTTTTTTTTAATCTGACCTGTTTAATTGTGTGAGTTGCTTTTTCTTGTGACTCACTAAACTTTTTCAACATGATATTTCTCACCAAGAGTAACATGAGATGATTGATACCACTGTCTGTATGGTATGAGCAATATTTAGCTTTGCTAAAGACAGGGAACTGGTGTTATCTTAATTTAGCATCAAGACAGGGTACTACAGGGGTTATCTTATTTTAGTTTAAAGACAGGGGACAGGGATTATCTTTGTTTACCATAAAGATGGGCTCCTCCTGGGGTTAGCGTATCTTAACATAAACACATGTAACATGGGCAACTGTAAACTCCCTCTGTACAAGGGTTAGAAACCCTATTTGCCTAGCAGTGCTTTCAATGCTCACTAATTAACTGATTATTTCTGGTTTGTTTACCTGCCCAAATACACTAATGACTAATGTGATGTAATTATCTGGTAAATTACTGTAATTTGTGAGCTATAACATATCAATTGGTTTAAAGGTGCCCGTAGTTAGTTTTTTTATACAGCAGTTAAGTGTTTCTATTTGTTTCCCGCCCTTATGGTAATCTAAGCTAACTGCCTTCTGGCTTTATTTAATAACACGCAGACTTGACAGTGGAATGAATCATCTCATGTTCTTTTAGCAAGAAAGAAAAGAGATATATTCTCAAATGATTATTTCAACACTAATTACTTGCAATCCTCATCCCAGTAGGCAGGTCTGTGTGACATGAGGGGACTTCTAATTTGAACAAGTTTTAGGGGCCAGAGGAGGTAAAACTGTGTCAACCTATATGTCACATTAAAAAGAAAAGAGTAGATAAACTCATAAAATATGAATAGAACCAAATATATTGTACGATGCTGATTCTTAACAAGACACTCAGACTTTCCTCCACTTTCAGGGTGGTACTCACCGAGGGATGTGGCTTTTGCTGCTCCTGGGCACTCCAATGAGATAATTCAACAGTTGGCCACGGTAGTTTCATGAAATGACACATATATACTCACACACTTAGCACACTCTCACGCATACATGCAAGATGCCATGTGTGAGGGTTGTCCTGCTGGCAGGGCCATCTGTGGCCTTGCAACAGGCCGGTGAGTCAGCGGGGCAGACAGAGTCCCAGGATGGAGCGATTTGCATAAACAGTGTACAAAGAGAGGTGAGAGAAGACGGTTGGCTGCTGCCTCTCTTTAAAGACAAAGTTAACCTCAGAGACAGTCTGCAGTGAGACGTGACTGAATAAGAGGAATCACAGAGAGAATTAACAATTTTACAAATATTCGGTTTAAATAATCTAACGTTTTTTTGAGTAAAACTTTGTGTCCCCTTTGTAAAACATGACCACACATGCACTAAAATACCATTGAGATCCTGCTGTAATTTAAATGACCTGTCTTCCAGTGGTAGAGCAGCTGTGCGGGTCATTTTCTTGGATCAATGAGAGCTGGTTACTGTACACAGACCCTTGGGTCAGATTCGTTGGGGAGGGGGGGAGAAAAGGCTAAGCTGGCTCGACTCCAAGAAACACAAAGATAGACATCTGTGTTTCCCCATGAGGCCTGAAGACACGTGGTTCCACCCAGGAGAAAGGCTGACTGAAACATGTTACATCACAGCTATCATTTAAAACAATGACAGTCCTCAGGGCCACAAGCTGGCTGAAGCTCAGTGGGCCAATTAAGAGTAATCCAGTAAACCCTGTTTTCTGGTGAAAAATGGAGAAACTAAATAAGGAACCGTATGTTTTGTTGTTTTAGGTACTTAACCCAAAAGTTTTCCCCTGAATTTCGAAATTAAAACTTTTTTTTCACCATTTTTGTATCTTCTTGATCCAGTCTATCACTGAAGATATATGTTGCTTAAAATGAGTGAAACTCTACAGACTACACTGTTATTGTACATCATTTTGTACATATTTCGGCATGACTTATTGACTTTTATGAAATACTCCTACTAGTATGACTCGTATGAGTCATACATTCGTCATGCTATGTCTCATGGCTGAATCTACCCATTCACCCGCACCTGTTGTTTTAATTTGTATTTTTGACTGTAGAGTTTGCTGATGTTTTACCATGTCTCCACATGTCAGTTTTCCAGGAACGTCCTGAACTTCCTCCGACGCAGGCCCAGGCCACAGCTCGGAGCATCCCACCAGAGCAGTACTCCTACATAGACTCCATCAAAAGACTGCTCCGTAACAGGCCCTTCATCCTCCTCCTCATCACTTACGGTCGGTCATTATTTTTCTCTAAACTACCATCAAACTGTGTTACTGATCATTTTTATGATAGAATATTGTTATGTAAAAAGACTAAAGCAGTATGTTGATATTAAGTTATTATTTAGGTTTTGTTTTGACTTAAAGTTTTTTGTTATTAAGAGTGGAAGATGTTTATATATTAAATATACAGGATAAAACAAAAGGGGTGGATAAAATGACAAATTCTTTAGTTTGAGTTCTCACAGTTACTATATAAATCAACCCGTCCAGACTGAAAATGGTCTCGACACTTTTGCCCTGCATAACATCAGTCAGTGATTCTCCAGGATAACAGCTTTTATTGTAGCATGGAAACCAATAACAGATTCCCAAGACAGACTCAAAACATCGGGTTTAAAGTGTAACGAGGTTTATCTTATCATTAAATCCCATAAAAATGCACAAAAGTGATTAGTTATAGTTAGTATAAAAATGAACAGCGATGATAGTAAATTTGTCCAGAGAGGTTCAAAGTTTGTTTATAGTCTGACAATGTTTAACAAATGTGACCCAATCATCAAAAACACTGAATGACGTGAAGGGAATCTGGAATATATATTAGTTTCCGCGAGACCTCCAACGATTAAGTAATTAATTCATCAATAGAAAAATAATTCTGAAGTAATTTATTAAATGCTAACTGACATTTAATTGTATAGAATCATCGTATGCTGCTGCCCTGGTTTATTTCCAGGCAAATATTTCCAGTCATAGCAACAACAGCTGTGGGCAGTTGAAGGATGCATTTCAGCCTTGACCTTCCACTTGTCTTTTCATGTGACTGGAATTAGTGTTAAAACTAACAGTGTCTCTCTGTCCCTCTGTCGTCCTGCAAATGATTCAGTTCAGTTCACTTGAGTTTCAGATTTACCCGTTGCCGTCGCCTACTGTCCCGACGGCAACTGTCAGGGCAATCTGTCAGGTAAAACTGCAGGCTGCAGCCTCCACTTGTCCCTGCCTGTTAAAGAGAGCTGTAGCTGCTGGTCCTTAATGTCCAGCTATATTCAAGAAACATAGTCATGTACATTGTACAAGATACTACAAGAAAAAAAAAAAACATATTTATTGCTGTTTTACATCTTTATTACGGTAGCATTTTTCTTAAATTGCATTGACGACTGTTTTAATGTTTAAAGCAATAGTGCAGTTTTATTTGAGCAGGTGGATATTTCTTCTATGACATTTATGTCTCAATTACTGACTTTTTTGTTGTTATAAAACACCATGCAGATTTATCCTTTTATAGAAATCCTTGGTGTAGGAAAGCTCTCTGTTTTGGAAACCAGCCTAATTAGGTTCATTAGACACAACTGAAAACCAAAAACCTTTGAATGCTCGAATCACAATATCTCATAATTCAGTTTATAAAGTTAACTCATTGCTTCCTTAGAAGTGTAAAGTTTCCTCAGATATTTTTCTCTTGTAGTTCTTCAGTGTGCTTACTTCATTTGAAAGTATTTTCCAAACCCCACAGGTCTGAACGTGGGTTGTTTCTATGCTGTTGGGACCCTGCTGAACCGCATGATCATCGAGCGTTACCCTGTAAGTCCTGCACACTGTGTCTCTGTGGCCCTGTTCGCACCTGGACTTAACACGCGTCCTGGGTGATCCGATCATAGGTGAACAACTCAAAGTATGTCGGTTCACAGCTGCCATTGAGTGTGCCCTCTTGATCGGATGTCACTTCCCTGCTCTTTATGCAAATAAACATCCTCATCATTTCCATTCGCGAAGACCAAAAACGTCGCAGTTTTTAACCAGCGAGAGGCTGCTGGGTGGAAGAATATGAAAAAGAAAAGGGATGTGCGTGAAAGATTACATACGGTACTTCTGTTCATGCACGGGGGTGTTCGTTGAGTGAGCGGTTGAGGACACATTAGCGTACACACTTGAAATGTGGTCTCAGCGATCGGATCTCAATGCATCTTGGGTGCATTCACAGCTGTACTTCCAGCTGTCCACTGGCGATTGGATCAACCAAGAAACATATTCATCTTAGGTGTGAACGAGGCCTTAATGGATAGCAAAGATTTGCACTTTTGCTTTTGTCTTTCTTCTGTAGTCATCCCCAACAATTTCCGTTCGATCCTTCTGACTTGCCTTCTTTGTGTTTTTAGGGAGAAGAGGTGAATGCAGGAAGGATTGGCCTTACCATTGTCATTGCGGGGATGGTCGGCTCCCTGATCTGTGGCATTTGGTTGGACAGAACTAAAACATACAAGTAAGGCAAATGTCAAACGAGGGAAAGCACATGAGCAGCATCAAACAGATGCACACAGGGGGAGATGGAGTCCGAGATCATGTGGAACAAAATTGAACAAAAACTGAACATTTTACGAGTGATGGCTTGATAATCGAAAGTTTGCAACTTTTTTAGTACTTGTGTTTTATCCATCCTTAAGCTACACAAGCTCTGCTCTTTTCTGTTTATTGTCTTTTCCCTTCTCAATTTGCTGTAGATTGTGTTTAGTGTTTATGTGTTGGCTGTTGGTCTCTCTATCTGTTTATTCAGGTGCAGCATGCCGCTACAACTCTGTTCTTTGGCTCCCTGCCTCATGTGCTCTCGGGCTGTGTAGTGGCAGCAGTGTCCCCCCAATCACCCCACCCAACCACCTCCCCCCTGTGTTGTAGTTACAAGTGTATTGTTCTACAAACGGGGGGGAAAAGCAAACATGTTTGTATTCTACAGACCTGTTCAGTCTCACCTGGCTTTGTTGTCTAATCTACATATTGCCTCACATATTTTGACCCTGTTCACTCCTTGAGGTTCCTGTACCGGCTGTACTTTGAAAACAACCGGTGTCATTTTTCAAAGGTTACCAAGCATGGCCTGGTACTAGTCTGACTGAAATGGGTGTGACATTTGTCATGCTTTCTTTCTGTTGGATCAAATTTGGTGGAGTTGCACATTTTTAGAGCAGGTTTAACAGGTTCAGCATTAGTGTTTACTCACTTACTGTTTTAAAACTGTTATGTACTCTCCAGTTTACAGTTTTGATTAGGGGAAAGTAAAAAAAATTCATTTTTGCTGCAGTTTTTAAATCTCACTGGCCTGGTGATAAGGATGAGGGGACTTATTGTATTTCTAAAATCTCCCAAGTCTCTTATTTACAGAGGCCGAGGTTGTTCCTTTTGGTCTCAGTGTTGCAGCTTTCGCTGCCTAATTTGGGGATATTTATTCAGATGGACATTTCAAAAAGAAGCCTCGGCCTTAAAGAGTTAAAAAGTCTTCTTGTCTTTCTTACATTACTCTGCAGTTCATCTGTTGATTTTAATATCAGTACAATCCTGTAAGATTACAATTATTTTGAGTGCTGTGTTATTACAGATTTATGTTGATTTTTAAAATCAGCAATGTGTTACCGTTTATTCTAAATGTGCGATTATTTCAATTCTCTTTTGGTCAGCGAACAATATTTACTAGACGATA
This sequence comes from Brachyistius frenatus, assembly GCF_029030835.1. Lineage (NCBI taxonomy): Eukaryota > Metazoa > Chordata > Actinopteri > Embiotocidae > Brachyistius > Brachyistius frenatus. Next base: position 5,384,075 of record NW_027210620.1, on the reverse strand, counting down.
TATGATGACATTATGTTTTGTCTTTCAAATTTTTGTGTTTTTTTTCTCCAAACATGTGTCATATAATAATAATATTAATAATGAGTCACCAAGAACTGGTAATTAAGCAGTGATTTTAAATGTGTTATTTTGAGAAACCATGCTAATGAGCTGCTGGTGTGCTTTCATAAAAACAAAGACAATGCTGATAGAAGCACCATACTGGTGATACTGCACCACCAGCAATCAAAAACTGATTTAAATCTAAATCTATACATTTTCAAATCACTTGAGAAAGTACTATGGTCTGCTACAGTACATAATGTGAAGAGTTTTTCCCCACGAATTTAAAATGTAGCAGTTTATCAGGATGATGATTATTGTGCTTGATGTTGCATATTATTCCTGCGTTTTTCCAGACAGACTACCCTCGCAGTTTACTTCATGTCCATGGTGGGGATGATAGTCTACACTGCCACACTCAATCTGGGACACCTCTGGGTGGTTTTCATCACCGCTGGATCTCTCGGGTATTATTTTATTAATTCCTTTTGTTAACATATACACATACCTTTTTTTTTTTTTGTTCATGTAGCTATATAATACTTGATTCAACTGAATGCTGTCACTCCAGGGACAGAAAAGCAAAATTACATCTATGTAAAGATGACCAATTTACAACTAACTCACCAACAATATTCTCCTTCAAGATGGATTGGATCCTAAGTGAGCAAGCTGCACTGGGCTATTTAATATTAAATTTAAAGACACTCCAATTTTGTGCACCACATTCCTGACGGAGAGGCTGTTTATTTCTTGTTAGTTAAAAATAAAATATAAGAAGCACAGTCGATAGAAAAGGATGTCAACTTTGTGCAGCCCACATCAGTAAATACTTTTGGTCCTTCCTTGAATTCAGTTATGTTAATTTCTCCAAGTGCAACACGTCTGTTGACATTTGGAATAATAATTTACAGAGATGTTCATGTCACCTTTGGATTGAAAAGCATTTCCTCAGCCTTTTTTCTGGAGTTTTAACCCTCGTGTTGTCCTTGGGTCAAAATGACCCGCAGCTGTGTTCAACCAAGTTCTATTTTATTTCTATATTTTTATATTTTTTGGGATCATTGGTCATCATTCTTTAAAGAAACCCTCACAGCCTCCTTGTCACCAATGATCCCAAAAAATATGAAAATAAAATAAAACTTGGTTGAACACAGCTGCGGGTCATTTTGACCCAAGGACAACACAAGGTTTAAACCATTGTAAAGTTTTTTGGTGTTCTAAAAATCAGCTATTTCTTAAAGAATGGACGTTATTGTGTCGAGCAGAGGTCTTCAACAGGGGGTCCGCGGCGGTACTGCAGGGGGTCGTGAAATCTTTGGTTGATTAGACAATTTTTCATATTTCTTTTATATTTTTTCCCCCCCAATTTTTTCCCCACAAATTTAAATGTCTTTAAATACACATTAACATGAATCCAACATATTGTAGCGAATGGATAAATGGAGGCAGAAGATGTTATCTTTCAGTCACACAGGAGCTCTCTCAAGCTGGGCGCCGGTTCACTCACAGTGCGAGACTAGCCTGGACCTGTCCCTCCAAACCTCCTGCACTCCTCCAGTTTAATATAAAACACAATTGTGCACAATATATACAGTAGGGGGTCCCTGCTCCATCTCTGTTATCAGTTTGGGGGTCCTTGGCCTGAAAAATGTTGAAGACCCCTGGTGTGGAGAAAGACCAACCGCAAGCTGAAGCATCATGTTTGCTGCTCTGTGTTCTTCTCTTAAAACATATTTAGAGGCAGAAGATGAGAAATGTGTCTGGTACACAGTATGCCGTGCTTCAGGCTGATGTGTTTTGCTACTGCTGCCATATCGTAAGTTTTTATTTGAGTTTCACTGGTTTTCACTTCAGTGGAAGGACAACATCCTGCTTTTAAAAAGTATCTGATGTCACTGGACTGATTTTAAAACCTGTTGTGCCTGTCTAACATCACCAGCGTCATTCAGCTAAAAACAAGGGTGCAAAGTTTTGAATTCCTTTAAGGTCAATCACATTTAATAGGTTCAAAGTGTTCATCCACTTGTCAGGTATTATGATGAGGGAGAGGCAAAACACATTATTAGACAGAGCCTGTGTCCTCTAATCCTGTACATGTTCAATCCAGGCTGTAATATTAAAGAAACATTAGTAACAGAAAGTTTGTCACGAAATGGAGCCGCAATAAAATGTGTGGTTCTATGTGATTAAGAGGTTTGTTTTCTGTGCGTCTTTGTGTTCCTCTGTGTGTGGGTCCAGGTTCTTCATGACGGGCTACCTACCACTGGGCTTTGAATTTGCAGTTGAATTGACGTACCCAGAGTCAGAGGGAACCTCCTCAGGACTCCTCAACTGTTCAGCACAGGTACAGATCAATCTGTACTTCTTGTACAGACCAAATGAGCAATTCTCCTTTTTCCTGAACAATTGACTCATTATCAAAACAAGTTTCCTGGGAGGCCTAGATATATAGATATAGATATATAGATATATTTAACAACACACAGTACACACAATACATTTGACATGAACAGTCTGAAGAGTCCCATCAATGCAGCGTTCATGCCAGGGTAGACCTTAGTTCTTTATAGCCCTTAGCTGCTGAGGGATCAAAGTAGCTTTCGACAGTATTTGTTTTGCATCTTTCTTTTGTTGTGATCGTGAGGTTGCTTGTGTGTGTGTGTGCGTGCACTAACCCCACTTTTAATCCTGACTCTCCACACAGGTGTTTGGCATTATATTCACCATCAGCCAGGGGAAGATCATCGACAGATTTGGCACACTGGCAGGAAACATCTTCTTGTGTGTCTTTCTTCTAATAGGCACAGTAATAACAGGTAAGACCTTTCTGACTGTGACTAACATATCTTATGGAGTCATAACAAGCTGCTGTGTTTAAATCCCACACACAGGGATGCACGCAAATTGTCTTTGTCACTGCTTCTGTTATGAGTTCACTAATGCGGGAAAGGGTTGAATTCCAAGAATGTTACTGTGTGATTTGAAGGTCTTTCTCAGGGTTGAATGTTAAATGACGCAAAATAGAATATTTCCAATATCATTAGAAATTTGTTTTTAGTGTGTACTTCACAGAGAATTTGGTCACCTCCTTACAGGAAGGCTGGAAGCAGCTCAGGGTTTAGAGTTGGTACAAATTCTTTAAATTCCTTGAAAGGGAAAAGACATTGTGAAACCGCAGGTATTGTCTTGTTCAGAAATGGATGTTTTTCATGAAGAAAAGCACAAAGCAGATGTTTCTTGAGAAACACTTAGAGGGCAGTAGCAGTAAACATTTGTTAACCATTAATTGAGTCAATAAAACTTTTGCACCACCAAGAACATAGTTAGCATACAGTTAGTGCAGCAGCTGCACAGCTGACCTACATACAGGAGGATTGTTTCACTGGTGTCAAAGGTGATACTTCATGCGTCAGTTACTCCAAAGCCACTTAGATGTTTTTTGCATGGCCCATTGAGGGGTTTATGAGCAATGTTTCACTTTTTTTTAAATGACCTAGCCACCGAGGCGTTAAACGTTGAACACACCAGAACAACATGACCCTTTAATGAGACTTTTCTGCTCACAAAGGTCAGCAGACTGACCCCACTATCTTTTGTAACTGACTCATTTAGCATTGAGACATAATGAGGACTTCTTATTTTGGCAATTAACTCCCACATCTGATTTGTAGTATACATTCTTATGTGAAGCTACAGAAGTGCATAGAGGTGCCATCAAAATGCCTGTATTTGCTCTCTGTAATATATTTAGTTACTGTACAAAGGTTATAATTTGTTGTGAATCATTCTCCTTCTGTGGAAATTGAAGTTAATTATTAATGCAATGGATCTCTTAGTCACACAATATTGTCTTTAGATTTGCATTCGTTGCCACACAATCTCTGGAAATATTTATCAAAGTATATCATAAAATAGTGGAGCCACTATTAAAACTGAAATGTTTGCATAGGAGCCCCCTACTGAACAGTCAGTATTATTACATCATGTCCCTTAACCACACTGTTCTTTAATCATTAACCTGCACATGCCTTTTATGTACACTTTATTAGGTACATCTGTTCAACTGCTCGTTAACGCAAATATCTAATCAGCCAATCACATGGCAGCAACTCAATGCATTTAGGCATGTAGACATGGTCAAGACGACCTGCTGCAGTTCAAACCGAGCATCAACCATGTCTGGGGTTTGCAGAGAATGGTCCGAAAAAGAGAAAATATCCAGTGAGCGGCAGATCTCTGGGCAAAAATGCCTTGTTGATGCCAGAAGTCAGAGGAGAACGGCCGGACTGGTTCCAGATGACAGAAAGGCAACAGTAAATCAAATAACCACTCATTACAACCGAGGTATGCAGAAGACCATCTCTGAACGCACAACATGTCGAACCTTGAAGTAGACGGGCTCCAGCAGCAGAAGACCACTGGGTGCCACTCCTGTCAGCTAAGAACAGGAAACTGAGACTACAATTCGCACGGGCTCACCAAAATTGAACAATAGAAGATTGGAAAAACGTTGCCTGGTCTGATGAGTCTCCATTTCTGCTGCAACATTCAGATGGTCAGGTCAGAATTTGGGGTAAACAACATGAAAGCATGGATCCATCCTGCCTTGTATCAACTGTTCAGGCTGGTGGTGGTGGTGTAATGGTGGGGGGGATATTTTCTTGGCACACTTTGGGCCCCTTAGTACCAATTGAGCATCGTTTAAACGCCACAGCCTACATGAGTATTGTTGCTGACCGTGTCCATCCCTTCATGACCACAGTGTACTATCTTCTGATGGCTACTTCCAGCAGCATAACGTGCCATGTCACAAAGCTCAAATCATCTCAAACTGGTTTCTTGAATATGACAATGAGTTCACTGTATTCAAACGGCCTCCACAGTCTCCAGATCTCAATCCAATAGAGCACCTTTGGGATGTGGTGGAACGGGAGATTCGCATCTTGGATGTGCAGCCGACAAATATGCAGCAACTGCGTGATACTATCATGTCAATATGGACCAAAATCTCTGAGGAATGTTTCCAGCACCTTGTTGAATCTATGCCACGAAGAATTAAGGCAGTTTTGAAGGTAAAAGGGGGTCCAACCCGGTACTAGCAAGGTGTGGCTAATAAAGTGGCCGGTAAGTGTATGTTTACAACACTAGGATGAACCTACAACACTATTTTTATCCTCCTCTTCCTTTGTAATAGAAAAGTTATCTATTGTTATGTCATGTAGGCTTTATCTGCTTTGTGTCTATATTTTCCTGCAGGTTTAATCAAATCGGATCTGCGGAGACAAAATGCAAACCTGCAGGCCAGGGCAGCCGTAAGTGTTGAAGCAACCTGAATGTGTGATGCTTTGTTTGTTTATATATATATATATATATATATAAATAGGGCCATTTAATTGAAAACGTGTTGGCATGTCACAGTAGGAAAAGAACAATTGCAACTATATATGACTCAGATATATTAGATAATAATGTAATAATAATAATAATAATAAGACAAAAGGTGGTATACTGTCACTTAAACAGAGCAGCACCATCGCCTTCATGCTGTTAGTAACACTTGTGCCTTACTGTGACAAGTCAAAAGTTTGCTGTGACATGGACCCATGTATTACTTGTCATAAGTTTGCATGGAAGGCACGCAGCCAGCGATATGTGCATCATCTGCTGCACTAATTATCTAAACTAATACTCTGTGCTCCCAATTCTGTCTATTTTTTGCTGTGATCAGTCAGCCTGCATGTTTGTACCAATTTTGCTTAAAAATATTGTTGAATCTAAAAGAATGCTTAGAGTGACCTGCTTATCGGTGGGTGTTTTCACCTGTCTCAGGTATATTGAAAAAGAAAGCATAAAACTGTTCCTTCATAACTATTGCCATGTGCCTGCTTAAAATAATTTCATAAGCAAGAATTCTTTATCAGAATTTAAATCAGGGTTGTGTATATGTATCAAGATGTATATCTTTAAAGCTTATTGAATTTGTCTGGATACTATCAGGAGTTAGTGCTTCATTGACGTGATTGCTTCTTGTTCTTAAGCCATTCTACCATCATATATTTCTTTCGATTTCTGGGTGTGTCTCCAAGCTCTGTGGTGAAGTTACTGATGAGTGCTCATCGGCAAATTTCTCCCATCTACGGCTAATATATTACCAAGTGCCTAAATTTTATAAACATGCCCCCCGGTCACACAAAGAAATAGTTTGACATCAGACAGCTTTCTGTTGGTGAGTTAGTTGAAACAGTCAATTCTGCTGACTCATCTGCTCATATGTCTTTTGGAAATAAAGCAAATACAGTAAATGTATTTCCCAAACATGTTGAATTCAAACATTCAAGCTGGGGTTGTTTTGACCTTAAGGATAAAATAAGTGACTTTAATCACCCATAAAATACAAACAAAAGAATGAAGTCAGTGGGGGAATTAAAAATCTGTCTAATAGATCAGATTCTGTTGAACTTCATCCCAGACTGCAGCTGCACACCTCTATCAACGTTAAACGAGAAGTGATCACTAGCTGTTGTTTTAGGCGGAGGGTCGGATGTCGGAACAAGACTACGGAGCCACAGCGCTAATCTCCCAGCCGCAGACTCCTCCTTCTCAAGCCTGATCAATCAATTTTTCTGCTCCCTTGCAAAAAAAAAAAAATCTTTTCAAATCTTAGCTCAACAAACAGATGCACAAAGGTAGGAGCACTGAGCAATCACCACACACTGGCACTAATCACCCACACCTGCTAATCACCCTCACTGTTCACCCTTTCTATTCTGCCTCTTTGTTACTGAAGATGAATATTCACACAATCAATAATGTGATTTTTTTTGTTGTTTTTGTTTGTTTGTTTCACAATGCCTGTTCAGTTTATGATATTCTTCAACAGCCTCAACAGCAATCTCAGCAATTTTGTGAAGTCAGCTGAGGTAATAATTAACCCCATCATGGCCCGTACACCGGAGGGTTTTCACAACACCTGGATGAGGGATTAAGCTGGGATTTTTCAGCCTTCCTGCTTTATTTAAGGCTTGGTTCATATTCATGAGTTACCGTGGAGATTTATTCTGTGCAACCAGCCTGCTCCAGACCAGGCTAACCGTCAGGTGTGATCAATCCTGGTGCCTTTCAATCAGCAGTCACTTTAATCAGAAACCATTTTCTTACAGTTACTCCATTCCTAATGTTAGTTGGCCCTTTTGCTTTACTTGTATACATCTGCAAATTTATGTTTACAAAAACTGCAGTTCTTATTGCCGATATATATTCATGTTGTTGATGGACATTTTTATTGCAGTTGTTGAGATGATTAGCATTACGAGATGCTGAAAATCTGAGCAAAGCCACTATTTGCAGCTCTATTGGAAGTGTATATTTGGCAATAAAACAATGCTCTCCTTTCATCATCCTGTCATAGAAAAATGAATTTAAAAGAATTGACAGGTTCCCAAAAATTATATAAACATTCATACCCATGTGCGCATCTATGCGTTTGCGTGTGTACATGTTAACCCTTGTATTCGTGTACTCACACACGGACATCGCATTTACGCATATCGTGTTTACACGTGCATGTTTGTAGCATAGGTGCGTATCGCACGATATCCGTGTGTGCGTGTATCATGTTTACGCATATTGGTTTGCGTACACGTGGGATTGCATAAAGGCAATGCATGGGAATGCGTCCTTTACAGAGACTGAAGACAACATTTGTGTTGAATTCATAAAACAGTTGAATTAACCACACCTCTTGATTGATAGGGACCCTCTGACTGCCTCGATGGAAGCCTGGATGTCCCGTCTGTCGTCAGAGAAGCCCAGTTTTAGACACACTGACATAAAAACCTCAAAAATGACTGACACCTCCCTGTTACAGTGGAAAGCACTAAGAATGAGGCTGCCTTTAGATACACTTGCCTTCTAAGAAGAGTTAGATGTACAATGTTGTGTAACAGCATGAACACTTAATTGACTGATCAGACGGGGGTTTTTTTCACATACTTTTTTTGAAGTATACATGAAATGCTCACACTAAATCTAACTATAGATAAATCTAAGAAACATTTGTGCCTCATCAGTTTTATCCGGCTGTGTTGTTAAAGTCCAATGTTGATTATCTGTACACAAACACAATTGCCAAAATTAATCTACATTCACTTTGTCATTGCATCAACGGTTCTCCATGTAAATACATTGAGTATGATTTTATGATTAATTTTGGTAGAAGATCTACAAGGTTTTCTAATCCATGGCAGTCGACAGTAAGAGACAAACAGGAAAAATATTAATGAACTATGAACTGTGTCGTTGAATTTGTAACACTTCATGTTTAATTATTTAACAAGAAATAAAACTTTTATAAAGTTTCCTTTCTTCATTTTTTTGTGTGCTTAACGTTAGTATCTCATGTTTAAACTGCCATTTGAAAACAATTTCTCAATGTAAAATCATAATGTAAACTCAGATGCAAAACAGCTGTGCAGCAGTTTTAGGTTAGAAGTTTAAATTTGTGTTCATTGCACAACCAACAAGTAGATACCCCTAAATTCATTCTGCAGCATGACAGTGACTCTGAACATCCAGCCAGACTTGTAAAGAACTATCTTTAATGATAATACAGATCGGGATTCCTGCAACAGATGACACGACCCCCACAGAGTCCAACATCGTGAAGTCAGAATAAATAGACAGAGGGAATGTTGCAAAATCTTAAAGATGTTTTGAACAACTCAGCAGCCAAGAGCCCTTAAAAACTGTACAAGTGTACAGAGGAGTACAAGTGAGTTTCTGAAGGAAAAGAGTGTTCACAGCAAACACTGATATGATTTGGGATTATTTTTTTTTCTTCTTCTTCTGTTTTCTCCACACTGTTTGGAGTTTAATTGACAAATCCAATTTTATTATGTTCTCCATGCATGACTTATTTTTTTACATTTAGAATATTCGCCCTGTACTGTACATCATTCTGTTATTAGGATTCAGATGGCACTGATAACAATGCGAGGAAGATCAAGTAAGTCGTTCAGCAGGACAGCTGCAGGCACACAAACAAACAGGAGCTCTATCCCTCCTGCAACCACAGCATGAGGTCACGCTTAACATGTTAATGAGAAGATGAAAGTTATACACAGGTTTTGTCTTGTTCTGTGATGAATAAATCAAACTGTACATGGATGCAGATCATTTTTCAGTCTGATTCAACAACACTGAATCAACATATTGTGATGGCTCTCTACCTTTCTCTTTCATTTTTATTTCTAGTTCTCTCCAATAGGCCTTCTTCATGGCAGACATTTTGGCTTGTCATAGTAGGAAAATCACAGGTGAAACCAATGTGTGTAACGATGGCTCAGTCCCACCAAGTGTCACAGTAAAATCCTGACAGTGGACCACAGACTGCAGCAGGAACCTGAAAATAATTCACCTTTATGAAAGGCAGTGGTTTTTAATATTACACCTGTGCTTTTACTGCCATGATAATCCCCCAAAAGGACCATTATCTGTCTTGTTGGAGTTTCAGCATCAAGAGGTTAATCAGAGTTAATTGGTTGCCCCTGAAGATGACGTGGCCAATAAGGTTTTAAAAGGGCTGCGACCCCAGCACCTCTCTTTCCTTTTGTTGAGGAGCCATGGTGCTGTACCAAATGGCCTTCACTTTAGATTAATTTGCTTTATTTTCCCTTACTTTTCTGCTTATCCACACGCTGTTTACATCACTGAAGCCTAGCTTTTCTTGTTGAAACTCCTTTTTCACCTTCCATTATTGGGTGGGCTCTCTCATTTGGTTGCAAGTCTGCTGAGGCTGCTGTAGAGGAAGAGTTTAGAACAGTAAGTCAAACTACAAAAGAGTTGTTTAATGTCCTCCAACCTTCGTTAGATACAGCAGCTCGACTGTGTCCCTAAAGTCAAAAGAAAAAAGTATGGTAGCGGTGCACTTGAAGTGATATAACTTTGCTTCATAGTGAGATTGTAACTCTTCCTCCTAATTCCACTTTTCAAATGAAGGATTGTATGTACCTCACTTCGCCACGTGGTGACAGCATTGCTACATACAAACAGCACTGTCCCCTTTAACAAACCCATAGACCCAGAAGGATTTGAGTGAGGGGCAGAGGAAAAACAATCAAGATGCATGATTCGTGTTCTTGTGTCATCATAATAGTTCACTGTGTCTGAATCAACATTGAAAATGCCAGATTAGCCTCAGAGAGTGAGAGTGCTGTTCTGAGTAAACTACATCAACTATACTGAACTTGTCATTGGCATGAAGAGATAAACTTGCCTCTGAGCTGTTCTCTTATGAGATCATCCTGACTTAAGGCCAGTACCGAGAGCGCAGCTCCTATTTGACTGATTCTCTGATGATCTCATTGTTCTCTAGTTAGCCTGTGACTGATCCTTGGCACTCATTGTTTTTTACATTTTCAGTCATGACTTTTTCCTGGTGCTACAGGTTCATCAGCCCACAGATCTGTGGAAATAGTAGTAGTATTTCAGTGTCCATAAATGCAGTTTTACATCAGCTCCCATTAAAAAGCAAATGAAATGGTGCTTTTACGGTTTTAACAAGTTTGTTAAGAAGTGTAGGAGGACGAGAAAGATTCAAGAGGGAGATTGTCTAGGAATATAAAATGCATGTCATTTGTTGTGTCAACACTATTTATACTGCATGCCACACAGTTTCCCTCTTTTTATGAGCTTTATTTATGTGGAATATATGAACTGTGGACATGGAAGTCATAAAAGGATGAGGACGAGCAGGGTGTGACCTCAGGCTCACTGGGGAAACTCCTGCCCACCCACGTGTAGAAATGAATGTTTGAATAAGGCCCCTTGTATGCGTATGACATTTCAGAGCTGTTTGGAAGAACTTACTGTACGTGCAAAAGGTTACTTGGTTCTTGCTCTTGCTTGTTAGATGCCACTTGTTTGGCTCATTTTATTTTTTATGCTCTGACACCCGACAAGTGCCGTCCATGAAGTTTGAACTAGATGTCTAATGTAGAAACCTGGTAGCCTCTACAAAATAGGACACATTGATACTAAGGGCCAATTCTAAGGTAATGAAAACTCAACGATTGTAAGTTTAGGATTATTATACACTAATTAAAAAAAATAATTATGAAAATGTTATTCCATTTCTGCCAATAGATCTTTCAAAATCCAAAATACTGACCCTTCAATTCTCAAAAAGAAAGTTGTGCACATTTCCAAGAATGTTGAAATAGTCCTATAAAATGTATCGTCATATGACCTAACCCTAGACATGTTAATATACGGCATCGTGGGAATAGTAATGCCACAGATTGGCGGTATGACCAGCATTACCACAGGCTGGGTGATGGTGTACCTCACTCCATGCCATGATGATTTATTCTGCACTGCATGATGGTAAAGTGCGTCATTGCTCTGAGTGCGGCCGATCCTATCTGCTTGCTGGCGCTTCACAGATACTATCAGCTATCCACACCATGATCCATCCTGCACCCACAAACCCAAAAACCAAAAATACACAGCTAAAATGACAAACACTATATTTACCTTGTCGAGAGATAGATAGTAGGAAAACAGCTGTCTAGTTCAAAATGAGGTTTAGAGACTAGATCGTAGGCCTCCTCATAACTGGTTAGAGGCTTGAAATAAACCATCAATTTGCCAATAACACTGGCAGTTAGTGTAGGAGTGCAGATAGCTATCAGACCCATAAAGCATGAATTGGATGGAGAAATGTATGGGGAGGAGGCCGAGGCGAACACTGCGTGACGCAGTGCCTCCTGTTTGTCTTTGCCTGTTCAAACAGCAACAGAGATTGATGGTGCTGGCCACGTACGACACACAGTAGTAAAGAGGGAGCTGTGTGCACCGCAGCGCAGACACACGGGTGGAAAAAAAAAGAGAGCGATAGATAAAGCTAAATCATTTTACAGCAATGAGAAAAACAGAAATGCTAAAACATGAGAAGGCCTAGCTGACAAGCAGGATATCAGCACAAAGAAAAGATCCTTGAAATGTTGGGATGAAAGTATTACTAGGACTGAAAGTGAAATCTAAGAAAGTGTGGTGAAGACTTTGTCACACACAGATGGTCGCTCGGTGTATCTTGGAGAGGCTGCTGAACGAGCACCTCATTCATGCACCTTCTGGAGAAACTTAACTCACTCGCAGATGGACTGCAGAGAAGGGAGGTGCTGCTGTGAAGGCAAACTGTAAACTGATTCTTCATATTTAACGCTGGCTTGGAGCCAGAGGAGCTGTGCTTGGTACCAGTGTTTTCTTCTTCCTCACTCCACAGAGAAGATAAAGACCAATCCCATTTTTCTTCGTGCGCTCTCTTTTTTCCCCCAATGTGTGTGTGTGTGTGTGTGTGTGTGTGTGTGTGTGTGTGTGTGTGTGTGTGTGTGTGTGTGTGTGTGTGTGTGTGTGTGTATGTGTGTGTGGCCTACTCCAGTTGTTTGATAATGAGTGCTTGAAATAGCAAACAGAAAATGAATGTGTGTTTGGTTTTCTATTCTGAACTTCACGCATGAAACACAGATTTTTGTCTGTTAAGGAGTGAAACATATATTTTGGAACCTGAAGGTAAAAACTTTTAGTAAAACTTGAAGCATGCATACCATTTTATTAAACATCCTTCCTCCATGATCCCCTAAAATGTTCAATAACCTTATGTCATGGTGAGTTTCATGTGGTTTACTCTGATTACAGGGTGCCACACTCACATTTGCCCGAAACATTCTGCCAGGCAAAAAGGGCGTCGCAGCATGTGTGTTGTGGCTGTGTTGATTAGCTACTGCAATTGGGGAATAATTTCTTCCAGTGTTCCCCGAGGCTTATGTGTTGTTTTCATTTTATTGTTCATGGGAAAACTGGCTCAGCTGGTAAAAATGGAAAAATCACTTAATTTTCCTCCACTGCCGGGCTACTGTTTTGGCTTTTAGAGCGCACGCCTCCGCCTACGCAGTCGTTCAGAGACTGGATGTCCATTAAATGCTTTATGTTTGTGGGCATGTGGAGGTAAAGGTGCTACCAAATCCCTGTCAGTGACACACTGTAATGACCGACAGTGCAGTTGGACATATGGAACACTTTATATTGTGAAGCGCGCATTTTATGACAAGTGAGGTATTCATGCAATAGTTTGCAAAAAAAAAAAAAACCTCTTTGATTTACCTTTTTAAATTCAGAAGAGGCCTGCAGCTTTCGGAGGAGGTTTCTCTGGCCGCTTCAGGTTTCAAAACTGGCAGGAGGATCAGAGTGCACAAGGTTTGTGAGCCTTGGCACTAACACACAGCACCAGGCTTTGAGGACCCAGATTAACCTGCACAGTAGTTAAATAAACACACATCCACGCATGGCCGCATGAATGGACGTTTCATCACCGCTCACTACGTTTCCGTGATCGTACTGGACTCACACGCTGCTATACTCCATGATGCAATTAAAAATAACAGTCACAACACAGAAACATATGTGGAATATTGACTAGCAGAGAGGTATAGGTACTGCACTGAAAAAACTTCCCAAATCACTTTCACTTCTAAAGCTTTTTCCATTACTTTTTTTTTTCTCACAATATTCTCTAATCAATCCCCAGCATTGTGCACTTTTGGTCCTTGTGAAATTACCTCAAGACCAAATTGGCTTGACCCTGTGTGTGTGTGTGTGTGTGTGTGTGTGTGTGTGTGTGTGTGTGTGTGTGTGTGTGTGTGTGTGTGTGTGTGTGTGTGTGTGTGTGTGGGATAGAGTAGGGCCTGACTTTTGGACAACTGCAGGACAGGAGCTTAGTGGGGTGTGAGGTAAACCCCCATGGCGGCGGGTCATGTTAAAACAGCAGAGACAAGGGGGTGGTTGGGGAGGCTTGTGTTTGTACACAGGGAACCCCGGGCAGCTCAGTAAAAAGAGCTTTATTATTTAGGCCTCTGCCAAGCATAGATCAGGGTGGAAAATACACAGGATCCCCGGCGCCAAGTCCCTTGCTCTCGGAAAATCCGCCCCAGACGCGTCCAAGCGTAGGGCCTGGATTTAATCACCCACTGCGGCATTTGTCCTCAGCCTGAAGAAAGACAGCTACAATCAGTCTATATCAATGTGACCCTCAATCCCTTCACCAGCAATCACATTAAAAAAGACACATTCTGTATTATGTGAGCAGCTCTCATGTTTCATTCAGGACACAAAGTCTGGAATGACTTCAGTCTATAAATAGAAACTGTTAAACTGTTGTTGTGTCCTCTTTCATTTCATATCCATTGATAATATACACATGACATATTATATTTACCCACATCAACAATTATGTTTTGCAGAAAAAAGAAAGCCCTGTAAAGTTCATGTGGAATCTCGATATCTGACATTCTGACCAACAAGCTTAATTTGGTTTTTTTTCTTTAATATTTCAAGTTAAGAAATGGAATGTACAGAAGAATTTTTACCCTTTTTTTCCAAAATGGACTCTGGATCCAGTGAACCAGAAGGAAGTGTGATGTTGGAAAACAACTAAAAGCTCTCTGACACTGTGAAGCTGTTCCTGTTCCCTTTTGCTTGTGGACAAATCCAATAGCAGAGTGCTTACTCAGGGCCAAAGTGCTCTTTGGTGATGCACAGTGATAAAATAGTCAATCAATGGATACATGGCTTTAAGCCCTATCTGTTGCAGTTTTGGGGGTTGTAGGTTTGGAGACTTCAGCACCCGCATGTAAACTGAAGTTACTATCAGAAAGATAGAGCCTACAGTTTACCATCTGAAAGGTTTTTTTTTTTTTTTTTTTACAATGTTTACCACTTTTATTATCCATAAACACCTCAGAAGTCAAATTTTAAAGTTGAAAAATAGTGGATCTCTGGTCTCTTTGGAAGTGATTTCAGACGTGATCTAGCTGTCAAGAAGTTGCCGTCCCAAGTGTAGAATCTACACAGTTTTGGTTGTTTTCATGGCCACTACCCTGTCAGACTTCCACGCTTTTATAACATCATCAATTAGGTATTAGGTCTTTTTGGCAGAAAAACGTTGGGACAAATGTGAGGCCTGACAGAGGAAATCCTCAAAACTCCTTTTGTTTCCCTGCACCTCCTCTCACACCCTATCCACAGGCGAACTGCACTCTGCTTCGAATCATGCACCTTCAGCTTTCTGCCCAGAAATGACAAGGTTGCCTGCCTTCCTGACTACAAGCCAGAGGCAATGACCTCAGTTATAATGAGGACCAGCAGGTGCCTGGTTTTGTCCTTTACTAAATGTGCCACACACCCATCATTGCTTTCAATTTGCCTGCATAAAAGTTAAAATGTATCTTAACTGCACCTGGGACCTTTAATGTCTGCATAAGCGTGAACCATCGAGGAAAGGTCTGTCGTAATTTCTTGACAACTGACGAATGGTTATATTGGCGTTTAAGTGTCCGGCTCTTACATCAAATAGAACGTTTGACTGATCAGATATTAAACTTACTTGTGCATGCGAGAGTTGACCAGATCCAACAAACCAAATGTGGGGGCAAAGAGTAGGTTTGTCTTCAACAATGTGGGACAGGTACCAATGCTGAGATTGTGCGTGAGATCACACACAATCTATTATGCAGTTTACAGGTTAGGCCATCAAGGACTAAACAAATATACTCTGTTTGAATGCAAAGTGATGCTAATGCCGAGTAAATTCAGTGAGCATAAAAGGAAGCTAAAATTTCGGAGTAAATGGTCGCATGTGGTGCTAACCTACTACCACAGCCTGGTGATCTGTTTAATTGGGAGTGGTGCGCAGTGTGGTAAACACTAGTTATTTCAGCCGCTGTCCTTATCTGTCTGGAAATCATTTTGGGGTTTCAGTAGGAACGCATCCACAGATCAGGACATCTATTTTAGAGCCCCACATTTCATATGAGACTCACACGTGATGTGTCACTCCACACCGTATTTTCTCCCATGTGAAATTGAAAACAAAACAGAAAAAAAACTCTGAGAATCCACTTTTACCAGCATCAGCAAGATATAAATAGTTTTATGTCCTTGTTGTTGCTGCAGTCTATTTTCGTTGTGGTAATTTTAATCATATTTTGAAGAAATCTGCATAGCTTTTGACTTTGTTGTGATTTGTAATTTTCCCAATTGGGGGTAGAATTAGCAGCAAAGGTGGTGACAGACTAACCTTTCACTTGACCCATATGCACAGTTGGACACAACCACATGATAATAGCCTTCCCTGCTTTCTTCACAGCCTTTGGGAAAAAAAAAAAAAAAAAACATTTTAGAAAAGTGTCTGTCCTGTAGAGTGGACTTTTAAAAACTCGAGCCAATCAAAATTTGGGACATCCTCACAATATTTGGGACGCAGGACAAGATATAAAAATGCTGTCCAGACCCACATAAAACAGGACACCTGGTCATCCTAGTGATGGAGATCCTTGTCTCTCATACTGAACTCGTGTTGACCGTACTCACACTGAACTCGTCCAACATCTGTACACACACCTGCAATGTCCTCTTCAATAAATTAAAGCAACAGTAGACCTTTGGGAAAATATATGAACTATCAAATTATCTGTCACTTTTCTCTGTATTACTCCTCAGGTTTGCTTGTGTTCTCATTATAGAAACACATTAGCCTCAGTAAACACACATCTGTATTAATGAGATATAAAACAAATTTATGGTCAGTATAAATACATCATGCTTCACTGTTCCAGAGCCCTGCTGGAAACCAAATCTCATGGCATTTGAATCTCTTCTTCAACAAATATTACTGAGATCAATAATATTTCATAAAAGGGGAACATTTTGCCAGATCACCTCCATGTTTTCACTTTGATCCACCAAACAGGATCTGAGATCACAAGAATACTAAATTCTTCAACTGACAATCACCATCTGGATGAAGATGTCAGGAAGTTTAGGCAGAGAGAGTAGTATGCACAACACACCCTGTTTGTGATTCACCAAACAAAAACAGCTGCTGTTGGCCAATAGCATCCAGATTAAATGTTTGTGCCAAATTTGAAGGCATTTGCTCTTTGACTTTCGCAAAACTGGGATTACATAAGGTCACAGTGACCTTTGACCCCTACAATCGAAACAGCTCATCTTTGGGACAAAGTACATTTTTGTGCCAAATTTTAAGACATTCCCTCAAAGCGTAATCGATATATCGCGTTAACGATCAGGGGACAGATGGACAACATGAAAACATACTGCGTCTGGACGCAGCCGTTGCCAGCGCTGAAGATTTATTAAAATAGGTTTTTAAGGCACCTGCTCTTATGGTCCACAGTCCACAGTCTTTGTCCTCTTTGATTTACTCTACATTAAAAAACCTGCTGTTGAGTCATTTTCTGGCCCCCTCTGGCTAAACCTGATCCAGGCTCCTCTGACTGGCTCTCATTTGTCCACCTCACCATTGGATAAAACAGCTGTGTGAATCACCACATAGATCACTGATTGGCTGCATCAGCTGTCTGTCTGTTTGCCTTTTTGCCCTTCTGGCTGAATGTCATGTAAACTCTTCATGTTTGGATTTTAGTGAGGTCAAAAAAACACAATTCCTCTGGAAACAATTCCTTGGCAAGACAGGGTCAGCTGTGAATGTGATCACTGAGGGTGAAGAGGGAAGTTACATCAGCACTGCAATAAGCCAGTTTAGTGAATTATTATCAATCATCGTCTTAGCCCAATGAATGTGGAGCTGCAGCGAGAGCTGGCTTTGGCTTAGTTAAGTCAACGACTGAACTCTAAAGCCTTGTATTTACTCTAAAAACCCAATAATTCGGCATACCAGTGAGATCTGTGTTTCAGTTAGCAGTGTTATACTTTTGTAAAGTCAGGAGCACAAGTATGCTTGTGTTTCTACCACAAAATACAGAATAAGTGCTTACAGGGTCAAAAAGGATCCTGGCAGCTAAATGCCTGTCAAAGTCAATTTTGAGGTGGAATCCTCCTTTATCCCAGATTACACTTTCCCTCAGTGTAATGGAAGTTACTGAACTTTTTACTTTAATCTCACACGGCAATTAGTCTTTGCTTTTGTCCAGGCTTTTTGTATTCCTTTCAAAACATCAGTCACTACAAAAAAATGTGAAGTGATGCAACACTATCCTTCTCAGAGAAATACTGGCTGATGAGGCATCACATACAGTTGGTTGTTGGGGTTTTCCCCCCTCATGTTGCTGAGCTCGCTGGAAGCAAAAGTAAACTTAATCACAAGCTAAAATGGAGCTTTAATGGTCCATGAGGGGAATTTTGGGTTGCTCCATCAGCAAATAGCAAAAGGATGGTTGACAAAACAGTTAGATGGTGTAAATGGTCTGCACTTACAGCATAGAGTGTTTTTCTAATGGACCAAAGCCTTTTACTGCCACTGATTCACCCCTTCACACTCCAGTTGTGACAGAGCTGCCATGCATGAAGCAACTGGAAGTTGAATGTCTTACTCAGGGAGACTTTGACATGTGACCAAGAAGAGCTGTGGATCAAACTTCAAACCCTGCAATTAACTGCTGACCTGCTGTACCTCCTCAGGCCCAGCCAAAACTTATGTAATACAGTGAAAACTGAAACAAATATCATCTGTACAGCTAGTATGCAGATGTGGAAAATGTATTATAAATGCTTAATGTACAATAGAAATACAACTTGATAATACGGAAATATACAAAAAAACAAAAACGTCCATAGGCGAAGAAACTAGACATATATGCACATCGTGGTGTAATACACCCATCATTCCACTTGAAGATAACGTGTCTGTATCACGTTTTGCCTCACCTTAAATTGTTAACTTAAACACTAATGGCTGAGTACATTTGTACATTTCAGACTGGTAGGTTAGGTTAGTTGTGAGAAGTAAGGTGCTTTAGGTTTGGGCATCAAAAAACACAGGGTTAGGGTTTAAAAAAGGAATTATACATATGTAACCTTAAGTCAAGTAAGTTACGTAGGTTAAATATGATAAGTACTTACTTATAAACTTACTTTAAAGAAATCTACGTTGCCTTTTGCTCTCTCACAGGCTTGAAACTTTGGTCTCCAAGATGAAAGTCCAGTGTATCTTCCATCCGACCGCTCCCAATGTCCTCCCAATGCAGACTTGATGAGGAGAAGGGGCCGTTAATACATCTGTGCACTTCGAATGAACGTGACACTCACATGATATCCTTTAGTGGGTTGATTGGCGTGTTCCACACCTTGGCATGATACCAGTCTGAAATGTACAAATGTACTCAGCCATTAGTGTTTAAGTTAACAATTTAATTTTCTTAAAAAAAAAAATGTACACGGTGGGCTTTTTTTGACTAAACAATATGATTCACTTTTGCTATTATTATAGGCAACTTTATTATGCTTCTGCTTGGAGCTTAAGTCACTTTTGCTTTTCCAACTATATACAGCGCATCCGGAAAGTATTCACAGCACTTCACTTTTTACACATTTTGTTATGTTGCAGCCTTATTCCAAAATGGATTAAATTAATTTTTTTTCCTCAAAATTCTACACACAATATCCCATAATGACAAAGTGAAAATAGTTTGTTTAAAATTTTGGGGAAATTTATTAAAAATAAAGAACGAAAATATAACACGTACATAAGTATTCACAGCCTTTGCTCAATACTTTGTTGAAGCACCTTTGGCAGAAACTACAGCCTCAAGTCTTTTTGAGTATGATGCTATAAGCTTGGCACACCTATTCTTGGGCAGTTTCTCCCATTCTTCTTTGCAGGACCTCTCAAGCTCCATCAGGTTGGATGGGGAAAGTCGGTGCACAGCCATTTCCAGATCTCTCCAGAGATGTTCAATCGGGTTCAAGTCTGGGCTCTGCCTGGGCCTCTCAAAGACATTCACAGAGTTGTCCCAATCCACTCCTTTGTTATCTTGGCTGTGTACTTCGGGTCGTTGTCCTGTTGGAAGATGAACCTTCGCTCCAGTCTGAGGTCCAGAGCGCTCTGGAGAAGGTTTTCATCAAGGATGTCTCTGTACATTGCTGCATTCATTTTTCCCTCCATCCTGACTAGTCTCCCAGTTCCTGCCGCTGAAAAACATCCCCACAGCATGATGCTGCCACCACCATGCTTCACTGTACAGATGGTATTGGCCAGGTGATGAGCGGTGCCTGGTTTCCTCCCAACATGACGCTTAGCATTCAGGCCAAAGAGTTCAATCTTTGTTTCATCAGACCAGAGAATTTAGTTTCTCATGGTCTGAGAGTCCTTCAGGTGCCTTTTGGTAAACTCCAGGTGGGCTGTCATGTGCCTTTTATTGAGGAGTGGCTTCCGTCTGGCCGTTCTACCACACAGACCTGCTTGGTGGAGTGCTGCAGAGATGGTTGTCCTTCTGGAAGGTTCTCCTCTCTTCACAGAGCAACGTTGGAGCTGTGTGAGAGTGAACATTGGGTTCTTGGTCACCTCCCTGACTAAGGCCCTTCTCCCCCGATCGCTCAGTTTGGCCGGGCGGCCAACTCTAGGAAAAGTCCTGGTGGTTCCAAACTTCTTCCATTTACGGATGATGGAGGCCACTGTGCTTATTGGGACCTTCAATGCTGCAGACATTTTTCTGTACCCTTCCCCAGATCTGTGCCTCGATACAATCCTGTCTCGGAGGTCTACAGACAATTCCTTGGACTTCATGGCTTGGTTTGTGCTCTGACATGCACTGTCAACTGTGGGACCTTATATAGACGGTGTGTGTCTTAACAAATCATGTCCAATCAACTGAATTTACCAGGTGGACTCCAGTCAAGTTGTAGAAACATCTCAAGGATGATCAGTGGAAACAGGATGCACCTGAGCTCAATTTTGAGTGTAATGGCAAAGGCTGTGAACATGTGTACATGTGATTTTTTTCATTTTTGATTTTTAATAGATTTGCAAAAATTTCTAAGAAATGTATTTCATGTTGTCATTATGGGGTATTGTGTGTAGAATTTTGAGGGGAAAAAATGAATTTAATCCATTTTGGAATAAGGCTGTAATATAACAAAATGTGGAAAAAGTGAAGCGCTGTGAATACTTTCCGGATGCACTGTATATTACACCGGAAAGAAAACCTTATTTTACAAAAGCATTAACATTGTATATTTATCATGGTCAGCAGGTGAAATGAGTCATGCAATACTAAAAATATAAAAGATGATCAAAATGGCGGCAAAGCAAAACAGAAAGTTTCCACCACACAACTTTTACAGAAAGGGATTATTTATATTGTGAACTTTTGGGGTTAAAGTAAAAGAGCGGCAACACACAATTTAAAGCACACTTTTTCCTAAGAAATGCTTCGACAGATTGTCAGATCCATGAATGAACAAAATTAAATTCATAAAGGTCTAGGTTCTTAAATTGGCACAAGTGTTAAATCCTTCTGTGACTCTATTTCCTATACTTTTGGACGTCTAAGTTCTTAAATTGGCACAAGTGTTAAATCCTTCTGTGACTCTATTTCCTATACTTTTGGACGTCTAAGTTCTTAAATTGGCACAAGTGTTAAATCCTTCTGTGACTCTATTTCCTATACTTTTGGACGCCTTCAGTCTCTTGAAATGATGTAAAATGCTTTGCCAGTTTAAAACCAATATTGGTGTATGGGATTTGCAAGGAAATTAGGGTTTTGCTTGAAGCCTCCGGGCCCTCTGGCAAGCTGTTCCCAGTGAAAGGTAATCTGCTGGAGGCTCTGACCATCTTTATGTTTGCTATAATGAACTTTTTTGCCATAAAGAGAAGATCACCAGTTTAGAAAAATACATAAAAAAAAATGTCTTTCTTCAGTAAAAATATGATTTAAAACTACACTTCTTTGTCAAATATATTGGTGAAATAGATGTGAATGAAACAGTGCAGATTACTGTTGTTTTATGTTGATACATGATGTTCAGAATCACTTGAGGTTATATTGCTCATTTGCTTCTAAAACCACACATTACAGAGTGGCTGCTACTTGCTCTAGTTCTAGTGTCTGTTTTCGCAACAGCACTAGAAAAACAGAGCGCTGCCATGATCTCTCACTCTACTCTCCACATCAATCCCCAGTGTGGACTGCCGATGCCTTTTTCTCGCCATATGACTCTTATTAGTTTGATATGAAAACCCAGCTTCATCTCTATTCTCATGGTTGAGTCTTTTTCTCACTGTGTGATTTTTAACCTCGGGTCTGCAGTCTGCCTCAAATCAGCCCCTGATCAGCACGCCACAAAAAGACTTATTTGTTTTGGATTTACAGCGGAGTGGTTTTGCACAACCCCACAGTTCAAATAAAAACTGTTTGATAGTTATAATGTGACACCTGGATCTAATTTTTTTTCCATAATTGCAACAGTAAAAGGAGATTTTGGAGCTCATTTACATTCAGTCTATTGCCCTTTCCTTCTAGTTCAAAATTACAATCACATTAGAGCGAACGATCAATGAAGGAATTACATCATGTGCACGTCTCTTGTGGTGCTGCCATTAAACTGAATGGCCTGCAGCTCTTTTGAAGTCTTTGTTGCACTGGGTGCTGCTCAAGGAGCAACTGGGAGGGAGGTTTCTGGATAAGGTGTCCTTGCGCTGTCAACACTTGAAGAAATCAAAGCCTCCTTCTCCTTTCCTGTGTGAAAATGCCCTCATGTTTTCAATTTCCCAGCGAGTGAGGGACTTTTGACTCTTTTTCACAATAGTTTTCACACTAAAAACACCCCTGTGTAGGAGTCTCATGGAGTCTGCTACAGCATGTGGAGCTGCTGACATGTGCAGCAGCCTTAGCCTTCACAGCTAACATCATCCTGCCATCACTGGTGATTGTGACATTGTTTGCTGTCCAGTTTATTTTTACTTGATTTTTGATTTGTAGTGCTTTTTGCTTAGCCTAAAAAGACTCAGAACATAACTTCATAGCTTTTTCATTCAAAATTAAACCAAAGAAAGTGCTAGCTTGTTAAGTTGTGATGATCATTTGTAGGTTTTTAATTCTACTGTAGGTTTAATTGATTAATAAACTGAAGTTATCATCTTTGGTTTAACCTGCATCCTTTACTTCAGTACAGTTTTGATTTAAAAAAAATTATTATAACAGGTTTTTTTTTTTTTTAGAACAATAACAAAAAAAAACATTGTTCCAATGCAAAAAATGTTGCATGGGTACTGACTACCACTTTCACATTGACTGACTGAGTTGGTTTCAGCATTAAAGTGTAAGAAATGTTTTAAACTGCTTAAATGTGTAAATCAGTTGCTGAGAAAAAAATTGTGTAATAATTCAGTCATATAGGGAATCACGTTATGTCCAAAACAAAACCTCAATGTAACATCAGACATAACCCAATCGTTTCCTTTTACCTCTTTTATTTGACACCTGAAACCCATCAAGTGCTGGCATTCTAATGTTTTGTCAGTTTCGTTTTGTTAGATGTATCTTAAACCAGTTCCCATTCATCCCGCCCGCCAACGAAGTTATGTTTTTTTGGTTTGGTTGTCAGCACAGTTCCTGGAAAAAAACTACCATTTGGATCCAAATCATGGGGGCATCTATCACTCATTAAGATTGCGAAATATTTGACCTACTAAATGCCATAAAATCCACATGATGGCAGTAAAGTTCAATTGTGACAAAACATAGGCCATTCTAGAAATATGGATGACTGTACCAGTTATCCTCTGTGATACACATGTGCTTGCTCAAATGTAATATAGCAAGCAGCTGTTTTGGAGCACTCGAACCAGTGCAGCTGAGATGTGAAGCAAATGCATATTGTGACCTCATTTTAATAGTTTTGTAAATATATCCAGACATATAGTGGTGCAGATAAGATTTTCATATATTAGAAGAGTGTAGGCTACTGCTGCCCTTAGTGGAGGTCTGCGCTCTCCGAGTGCACTTCTAGTTTTCACTCTAAACTGGTATTTTTATCAGCAAGCTGACGTTACACTGTAGCAGTTACAGAAGATAGTTACTGAGTGTAAATACAGTATTTTGGTCATAAATCCCAATGTACAAAATATATTTTGTGGTGTGACACATTCACATAATTCAGTGATGTGTTAACCTCCACTTTATAAATGATCAAGCCTGAACAGCTACAGCATCCGACTCCTGATCCACAAACTTCCTGATTCACAAATTTCAGTATCTCTGTCTGTTCTCATCGATTCTGTCTTAACGATTATTAAGTGTTGATGCAAACGGGTGTGTCGAAAATTAAACCTCTGCTCATTCTTTTGTAAAAATCCTGATAAAACTATTGATGTCTGGGGAAAAATACCTTCAAGTTCTATCAAGTTGACTCTGAGTATCCCTGCATGACTGTCCAGCGATATGAGGGAACATCATACAAACAGCCCCAATAACCCACAAATGGATTCAAAAATTACCAGCAGCTGGTGTCATAAACACTGCTTTATTTACTGATACCTCTGGGAATAATCAAACATAATATTTAGTGATCACAGCTTTGTGTCCTTTTGTGCAGACTCTTTTCATGCATACAGAGGGCCAATAAGACACTTTTTTCTTGTGGCTTTGCCTCATCAAAGCCTCAGATTATTAGCAGCAGGTGTCTCCCGTCCTCTGATTTTACTGTGTCTGGTACTGAGTTGAATTTTCTTTAGGTGACCACAAGCTGTGCGATCCACCCACATCTACTTTAATATCTAATCCGCACAGCTTCACAAGGACCATGTGGCTGTGTGGCTGCAGCGTGATTTGTGTTCAGGATGAAGCTGACCATTTGAAGTCGCCTGTATATCCGTACCAGATGGGGCAGAGCCAGGCGATGCAGACTTCATGGCTGTCGACTTCACTGACATGCAATTTGCAAGTGAGACATTTTGGAGTGAAAATGATGGATGTGTTTTTCCTGCTGATGCTTTATGTGACACAATTGTTTAAAAAAAAAAAACGTCTCAATGCAGCTTCTCAATATGTGGCAGAATCACAATATTTCTCTCGAGGACACTGTGATTCATTTTAATGACTTAAAAGACAGTAGAGAGGATGTAACCTTTCTTTAGGCTGATGTCATCGCCTCTTATTTTGATTGAGAGCAGAAGAAAACTTGTTCTGATTTTGTACAAGTGAGCAGAGAGGGATGTATGGAGTATGGATGAGGAAATAAGTCACTACGAGGAGAAAGGTGATGCTGAAAGGTGACCCCGTGTGTGTGGTCTCCCCATATCAGATGCCCTATAGGGAGACATGCACGCACCATGTTGATATTCAAAAGCCTTGGATGTTTGTTTAAAGTGAGTAATTGATACTTGCCACTGGAAGAATTTCCCCCAATTTGGCACTGTGTGTGAGAACAAGGGGAGTCCAGTTTGCCATGTCTGCCTGCTGTCGGCATGTGTTATGCTACGGGAAATACGCTGGCCCTGGTTCTCCTGCTTCTTCGGAGTTCATTGCAGCGGCAGCACCAGACCACACATACTGCCACTTTTATGGTTTTCGGCCGAGGATTCCTACTGTTGCTGCCAAATTGCCTATTATTGAAAGTTTCAATAAACAAGCAAAGAAATGCAATGCCTTTGTTTGGTTTGGAACTACGGTTGAAACACTTTAAGACTACTTTTTAGGACACCAAAGAATGAACTATTTGGGGAGAGCTCAGACATCTCAAATAGAAAATATGAAGGTCTTACTGGAAGGCCCTGGAAGATACGTAGCATTCCCATGAAGCGTTGCCTAACTGAATTACTCTCTGAATTCATCTATTGAGTTAGTCGCTGCTGTTGCTGCCCCTCTAGAGAGAAAGAGTCTTTCCAGCCTTTCGAGAATTTGTTGATCACATTTAAAGAAAGGCTAAAAGTGGCCATAGCTTCTTTGATCTCAGCCTGTTTGACACCTTAAAACATGACATGAAAAAGTGCACTAAAGAGGCTTAGCTGCAGCAGGATTCCACCTCAGCTGTTATCTTTGTCAGCACGGTGCTGCCTCAGAAAAGGCAGGATCTTTGCACTTTGTTTTGATTACCGCTACTTACACCGCCAGCATCTCCTCTCATGCGCAAAATGGTGCTTGAATATCATTTTGATCATTTCATTGTTCGCCTTTCTGCTGCTCTCATTCATGTGTCAGTACAAAGTGTGGGCCTTAATCCTTTAATGAATGTCTCCTTCTGGGGCTTCACATTCCAACCCCGGGACAGTGAACAGCTAGATGACTACACCGTGTTTTATTTCATCCTGCATTGTCAGATGTTCGTGTTTGAAGAGCGCAACTTTTCTTTGTACATATCAGCAATGACATGTACTTGAACAGGAGACACAAACGGAAGCTGATAGCAGATAGAAAAGAGAGAAAATCAACTCAGTAACCGGACAGACATCCGTTTAGCAAATCATGCATTTCTGATCATAATGCAGGGTTTTTATGGTTCTGGACTTACAAGATATTTGACAGATTTATTTGAAAAATGTTGGTTTGATTACTGCAAACAAAGATGGAAAAAAAGCATCAACACATTTTACTGATGAAGAATAGCTTCTCCAGCTATATGGACACAAGTCAGGCTAAAAGTAACTACCTTCAGGAGAACTACAGTAAAAGTAATTCATTTGTGTAATTTTTTGCACATTTCAAGACAATTTTTATATTTTAGAATAACCCTGAAAATAATTTGATGCATCGTTGTCAGCTTAATCTTTGGGACTGTCAGAATATCAAAATGTTTTACTTTAAGTGTAATTTCTCATTGTATATGGGACTCTGAGAAAGAAAATATAAGAATATACTTTAAATACATGTCATTTAGTGCAAAGAACTTCACTTAATTCATGCTACAAGTATTTCCATGGATACATTTCCTCCTCAAATACGAGGCAGTGACTCACTGTGAGCAGCTATCTTCTCTCCACTGTGGTATTCATCCAAGATTTTATGTTCCTTCCCCATACACAGGTGCAAAAACAAACAATGGTTTCCACAACCGTCGGGGAGGATGTATTTTCCACATCCTTCTCGTACTTCGGACCTCTACAACCCTGAAATTAGTGGTCCTCAAGGTCAACTAATCTATGAAACAGCCTATTACCTTTCAAACTCTCCAACTCTGTCTTCACTCTCCATTCAGCATGTGTCCCTGACCTGAAAGGCTGCTGCTGCTGCTGTTTGACAATGCAGAGTTCTCCAGAACTGGTCACAAGGACAAAACTGCAATTCATTACATCATCTTTGTGGGCTGAAGAGACCAGATAATTGTCCCCTTACTGCAAAATTTCAGCCCAATAACAGCTCCCAAGGAAGCGTCAGTGATGCCAAACAATACAATCACAGGCTCACGCGGTCCAGAGGGGTACGCATTTTGTGTTTGTTCAGTTTTACTTGTAGATAACACGGTGGGAAACTCAAAGTGCGTGGATGAGATTAGTAATAGTGCAGATTGTTTCATGGCTCATTGGAAAGACAAAAGCCTGAGCGCATCAAAACACTGCAGACTGATGGAGTGCAGAAATTCACCAAATACACATGAAAACCAGACTGCTGTCAAAGGCTCCTGCTGGCTGCATCCCACTGCCTGAATGATCAAGGACTCTGTCTTTTGCATGATGAGGTTTTTTATTTATTTTGTATTTTTTTGATAAACATACTATTTAATGAGCTAGGGTGTTGATGAATGAAATCACTCATTTGCTACCAAGTGCGCTATATTTGCCTTCCTGTGTTTTATTGAATGTCAAATTTAAAAAGGCAGATAAAAACAAGATACAGCATGCCACGCCCACCTCACCTGCTCTCTGTTTCCTAATCAGCCCCAGCAGCTGTCTCTTATCCATCACCCCAGTAAGTATATATTCTCCCTGTCTCCACTCCCTGGTTGTCAGTTTGTTCTTCCCTGTCGTATCCGATCCTGTGTCCAGCCTGTGAATCCATTGTTGAGTCCCTTCTGAAGTTTGATTTGTCTGTAAGTTCTTTCCTTTGCGCTTTTGTTCGTTTGGTTTGGTCAACCTTGTTGGCTCGGTTTTAGTTACAGCCTCTGTTCTTTTATTGTTTAAATAAATCCCTTTACTTTTTAAAACCTCATATCAATGTGTTTGGGTCCAACCTGCCCCCCAAACAATGTCAGCGATCAGCACGGGGGGCTAAATGCAATGACATGGAAATCAAGCACATGTTTCTACATAGAAAATCGGACGAATTGCATGATTTGACTTCTATGTCGCTGTCATGTGTTTTTTTTTTAATATCATTCAATTGGTCCCTAACCAAGTCCCTGCTCACAGGCAGAGCATTTCTTTCGCTGATCCAGTCTAGTGCCAGCCTTTAAATAATAATGGTAATGATAGAGTTTTGATGCACAACATATGTCATATGGTGCTCAATACAGATTGGGCAAAGGCTTCTACAGTAGTTTCAAAATTAGCTTGAGGTCTATGCCCATTAGGATGCAACCGCTCAAAACAATCCTCAATTCTGTGTGGCCATTCATGCGGTGACTTTGATTCTGGTAACTCCAGGCAAGTCATTCACACTACAAAATTATGATTATTCATGAGTTTTCAAAACCTTTAATCGTGATTGAATTCTACACTCTTCAAGTGTTCATGGGGAGAACTAAATAATTGTACAAAGGGGGGATTTCAGGAGATATGACATCATCAAAATGCACCAGGCCTCTGTAAAATCAGCTGGTTTGAATTGGACTCATAATAACCAGATGATCCAGATTTTCTCAGCAAGTGCCATGCCATTACATCTTGGTCTAAGAAAGAGAGGAGGGAACAGGAGATGCTAACATCCCTTTATCCATCATTAACCCCCTGACATGAGGAAGCACCTGCTGGCTTCCTCCTCAGCATTCCTGTCCTCTGATACCTCCCAGATAAATGCTAACACCTGGGAGGCACTAACCAATCCACCAGAAAATAAGTCCTAGGAGTAACTATCTTGCTACCAGTGTTTTAGAAAGCTCACTGACGGATGTGGCGAATAGCGTGGCAATATTTACGGTAATGTTGGCCTTGTTTAAGTGAACCTCGTGCTTTTTTTGATTCTTCTGAAAGCCACTATCAAAGTCTGGTCATGTCAATAGAGTTTGAGGGACAGTTCTTTGAAGTTTTGAATGTCGTCATAGTTTATATAATGATAAAAATACAATTATATACTCTTTCCACAATAATACCTGCACACATTATGCCTTTACAATATGCACCACCTGAACTACTGGCTCGATAAAAACGTAAATATTGGCCAGAAGTGAATTGCCGTTAATTTGAACTGTTCATTCTCGGGTGAATAATGAATCCAAACTGGCGAGACACTAAACTCCTACAGCTTCTGTGAAAGACAGCAGTTCGAATGTGCTCTATCAAAATATTGTATGGCTTCAGACATAGCACAGCATGTATTCGCAGTAAAACGATAATGGAGAGAACAGAAATACATGCTCCGTCTCTTCCGTTATCAATCTGTCATCCACCTCTCATTGTCCTCCAGTCCAACCATGCCTTTACCAGTTAGCCATGCAGTCATTTTTTCCCCTTGTGAATTATCGCTTTACATTTACTATGTGGTATCTTAGAGGCTGTTGAGAGAGAGCGAGAAAGTAAGGCATTGCAGTCTCATGGAAACTTGCTGCAGACGCCAACAGGGAAGAGAGAGTTAGCAGGAGAGAGATACAAAGACAATTTTATGGCCGGTCAGGGAAGATTGCCTGTAGTGAGACATTTTAAGAACCATGTGTCCTATCTTATAACCCCAGTTTACAATGGCTAGTTATTTCCCAGAGCATTGTATATCCTCTTTAGGTTACTTCATGAGCTATAAATATATGTTAAAAAGAACATATACTGTATGTGAAATGCAGACTTGTAGCTGCAGCCGAACTGTGAGGCTCAATCATCTATTTTTTTGGGGACTGACGCTTATCGTACAGTATCAGCAGTAGTGGTAAAAGGCAAACAAACCTTCTTTGGGCTTACATCCACTTTGAGATATGTTTCAACACACGGGCACGCTGCACTTACTGATGTAATGTTACTGAAAATATATCTTCCCTGCTCCCTCAGCCAAGCCTGGATCATCACTTGGGCCAATGTTTTCTTTGCCTTTCAGGATTGCAGCCAACATAATGTAGTCGAATGCCAGTGGGTTGCTAGGCAGGCATCTTAATGACATTCTATAATGGTATTCATTCTTGAGAAAAGACAGACGGAGCATCAAAGCCGAAAGCCTTGTATCTTCTCCATGTGGAAGAAAGTTGAACCAGTGTTTGTTGGTGTGTTTGTGGTTATGTCCATGCCGCCTCCTGGACTGAAACCATATCTTCACAGACCGAGCCACAATAATGAGCTCTCCTGATGAGTTATTTTTTTTTTTGTTCCTGAAATCTCTATACTCCCACCGGGATGGTAACATTTAACCAGAGAATTAACAATGGGAAGATCAACTTTCCTTGTAATTCATTTCTGTGGCATTTTTATGTGCACTTACTTTGGGGTATTGGGTCAAAGTTAGTAAAAGTTTAAGGTGAGTGTAATAGTCTCAGAGGGGTCTTTAGTGTAGGGGGTAAAAGTTGATTTAATCTTTGGAATGAAAGTTTTTAAAACATTGCATTCTTCTTGGCTTTTTCATTAGCTTTTCCCTCAAAAAAAGCTTTTCTATATCTGGACTGTACCCGTATTTACATTTGCATTAAGATATTTTATCCGCCACGATGTTCAACGAGCAGAACAAGCTTAAAATTGTAGATCTCGAGTATTACGTGGAACAAATGGCATGCAGTGTAAACAGTGTTCAGAGTGCCCATAATTGATGTAAAAAAAAAAATCCCAAGAATGAATGTTAATGTAAGTGAATGGCACAAAAATCAGAGGACATAGAATGGAGTGTTTAAATGTGGGATAAACTATGATAGGCACTTGTGCGTATTAGAACAGTGCGGGCATAACAGATTCCTTTACTTAATATTAAAACAATATAATATAATATAATATAAACAATATTACACGAAAGGGTGTGCTTTAACGTGATTATTGCCTCGGTCCTGACCGCATCACTGTCATGCCAATAATTAGGTTAAAGCGCACCCTTGAGTGTAATATTGCGATTATACAACAGGTTACCAACTAAATGAAATATGTAAACAAATTGTATTTATATTGTGTGGCCATTCGCTCTCAAAATATATAACTTTTTGTTAGCGTGATCTCCGTTTTCATGGCAATACACGGGGTAACACTAACAACTGGCAAACAATCAGTGTGTCAGTAGAAGCGAATGTAATGTATGCAATGTTTACCACTCCAGGAAGTAGTCCGACCCTTAGTAACGACGTAGCAACAGAGATCTAGTCCGTTTTATTGCTTACGAGAGATGGTTTCTTAAGCTGAAATACCAATTAGTAGGCCTATAATAAGTAAATCAACATTATAGTGCATATTATATGAAATTCAATTCCAATTATATATTCCCATTGAGAAGGCGGAGTGATATTCCAAGTGATGAGCAGGGTTTGCTTTATTTGAACACGTTCCAAATGTACAGTTGACCAATCAGATTGCTGGGTCAGAACTACTTGTACTACTTGTTGTATAATTAAGATTATAACAAATCCAGTAAGACAGTAAATCAAATAGTAAGAACAGATAAAGTCCAAGAAATGTTTTAAGTTTAATTTGTCATATAAAATGTTTCTACACCAGTATCCTGTCTTTGTCAAATCTGACAGGCAATTCCATTTTGACATCCACCTTTTAAAACAGTTTTTGTTTCAGGGCCTTTATTTTTTGTATTCAAACTGTGTTCAGGCTTTTTCTAAGTCTGCCCTCAAAATTCACATAACTGCTCATCCTCTATGATTTTAAGAAGTTGTTGTTTTTTTTGTCTATTTATCCACAAGTTTCCAACAAAGCGCAAATATTTGTATATGATTAGTTTGAGGAGAGTGAAATATAAGGAGCATGAGAAATTTTGACACTCCTATCATTATTTGGTCTTAGCCCTGTTTGGGTGATAATCACTAGTCTTGTAACTGTTCTTATATTTAAGCAGAGATGTAAACAAGAAGTATAAGTGCCATTGCAATAATGTCTTCCTTTTAAAACCCCAGCATGTACCTGTCTCTTTCACCTCATCTAATCTGTATGCTACAAACTGTATGAAGACAGAACCAGCAAACAATCAGCCTATAATTGAACAAAAATTAGAGGCAGGTTGAAAAGGCTAGCCTGACTCCATCCAACCTGCACAGCCCAGTATCACAGCAATGCATGTAATACACCTTCTAGTCCACTAGAGGGTAGCATGTCTTGAAATTTGCATTGCTGCAGCGTGAAAATAAGACGTACGTCACAGGTAAAGTTGTGGACTTTCACCCAGTTAACTAGAGTCTGAGTTCGAGACATTGCAACTTTGGACAATATAGTTTTGGTACTTCGCCCGAACCCCGTGGTTTTTCAGGTCACTACGAGTTAGTACTAAAATAAGCTAAGCGACTCCCAGTCATGGAAATGTTATTAATCCTCTTTAGCTATTCACAGAAAACTGAAGCCCCCCCCCCCCCCCCCCCCCCCACACACACACACACACACAATTAACTGTTCTTTTGAAAACTAAATTATAGTTTGTTGGTTCTTGCTAAAAGTTTTTACATGTGTCTGCTTGTGCATATAAAGTTTTACATAACCAGCTGAACTCTGCCCCACAGTTTCAGACTTGGATTCATGAGACTCGAACCATTTTTTTTCACAATAATATTTTTTAAAGCACCCTACATTTTTCCCTTGTAATGGCTGTGAGTTCAAGATTAACATCTGATCTGATTTCAGCCAAAGAATTCTCACACAGGTCAGTTATAAATCTGTTCTCCAACCACATCTGTAGATATACTTGATCATAATTGAGGCTTCAATAGATCTACCATATGAAGCTAACCAACAACATACCTGAACAACCTCCAAATTTCCCTGGTGTCTATTTTTAACTCCACGTCTTGCTGGATGTGCTTTTGCAAAAAGTAATTTTGGGGAACATATGGTACAATTTAGAATTGGGATCATAAGACCAGTTTTAAAATTGGAGGGCAAGCAGAAAATCATGTCTGCAGTTAGCATAAAATACTTTTAGTTTCTCTTGACTCAGATTTAAGAACTCCACTCTCTTAAGGAAAATGTATTTGTCCCTAAACTTTTATATGAAAAGAAACACATTTCAGATTCTGTGAGGTGTTTAAACTCTGCTGCGGAGAAAAATGGGTAATTTCTCACAGGGGTTGAGTTCCTCAAAGTAATACATTAATCATGAGCCCTGTCACATAATCCTATACAGTTGACTTTTATATACAGTAATAGATCTTTTCTGAAGATGAAAGCTGGACATGAAATTGAACTCCTTTTACTTTTCTCTGTTGTAAAATCTTGGCATTAAGCGGTGATTAAATTGACAATTGCACGGTTGAGTTCATGTAAAGTTCAAGTGAAAGCATCCAAAAGGCTGACAATCCAAAAAAGCTAATTGAGAAGCTGAAATAAGAAGAAGTGCAGAAATGAAGAAGTTTTTTTAGTCCTACTTAAAAAAAAAAAAAAGGGGGAAGAGAAAAGGACCCTTTTCCACCTTCAGTCTTGTAAATCAGAACCAGATGAGGGGCTATGAGCCTCTGATCCCCCTGAGGTAAGACAAGTCCGCTCACAGTGAGCAGCAACATGCTAATGAGAGCCCAGTGACACAGCGAGACAGCCTCCAGGGGCCATTATTCTGGGCAGAGATAAACCTGCTCTGCCACATCCACTGTTTCTCAGGCATAGCTGGGTAACAATTTTGCCAGATTATGTTTTTTACCCAATTTTTTCCCGGCAGCTCTGGCACTGTGCTCGTCTGAAGTTGCAATCTTTATGTGGGATACACTCCCAGTTGCATTTGAATAGCTGTGATTGATAAACGCTGAGAGGCGATTATGTAAGACTGCTGTTATTTTCTTTGATATTTTAACTCATACTAGCTAGATGACACATTTTTGACTCAAATACATCAGTAAAACCACAGCATGTTTGCATTTGATTGCCTCCAAACACAGCAGGCTCTGTGTGAGGCCTGAAATTTGGAAGATAAATTTTGCCTTGGGATTAATTCATCAAATGAATCTGATGAACGTCGTTTGATAGCAATAGTAAGCAAACTAACAGCGACCCACCAGATGCCTGACTGTCACAGCTCCAGCATGTGTGGGACACCAACCAGTGTTGGGAAAATGTACTACAGACACTGTTTATGTTCTGACTCATACTTTTCAATGTGTGTGGTGGGGTGTGGTGAAAAGCCCAGATTTCATGGCACTGGTTGGTTGCCTCTAGCTATAGTTTGAAGAGTTGAAGTAAATCATTATGTTTTTCTTTAAGAAGGAGATTGGATTTATCATTCATAAAATAACAGAGGGAGGGTCGCTAATCAGCTCTCAGTACCAACTTTAAAATGAGGCACCAGTCTCTATTACCGTACAGTGAGTTTGTAATTTTCTTGGTGTTTGATGGTTGACCTGCTGGCTAAATTGTTCATTAAAAAATGCTGGTGAATCAGCTCAGTGTGCATTGGTTTACCCTGAGTGGGTGAAGCCTGAACCCCGCATTATAACATTATGTCATTAAAAGTAAAAAATGATAACAGATGTTCTTGAAAGCCTCTTGAGAGCATATATTGAACATGGAGGGTCTTAAAGTGGTTCAGGCTGGTGAAAAACACAGAACTTTAAATTTGCAGTGACAGACCACAGCAGTAAGGCGTTTTAAGTTCATGTCCTTGATAAATGTTTTCGCACAATAATATGATATGGACATCTTATCTCAAAACATTTCTTGGCAATGTCCAAACGATTGTGTGATAAGAAAAAGAGTAGGAGGCTTCTTCTCTGGAAATCCCCTGATACGCACCACCATAAACTGATTTTTAAGTGTCTCTGAACTCTTTATTTCCTAAAGATTGCTATTAGATTTCCATCTTTTGTTTAGTAGCCCTGATTTCTTATCTGATTGTAATGGATGGGGTGAAATCTTAGCCAGAAGTAGAGATTATGGATGTCAGGGGACGTTTGAATAGTCAGACTCTGGAATTTCCTTCCTACATTTACAGCAGTGATGAAAGAACAGAGACTGTCTGACCGATCTGATGTAATCAAGGGAGACAAGCTGAAACTGTCAGTGCTATAAAGAATATCAAATGCTTCTCAAGCACATGTTACTTTACCGAAATGATGTTGGAGAATAGTTAGTAGAGATGTCTTTAAAATGCATTCATGTCATTGCTGACTCTTCAAAATACACAGTTAGTTCTGCAAAGGTTTTAAAGACGTTCCTCAAAACATTACAAAAAAATCCATAGTTGAATTCACACCATCATTCAATCCATAATAATGCAAAAAATAAAATAAAAAATCTCAACAATATGTGCATTTTTGCTGCTTTTGCCATGCTTTCTTTGTGCCGGCAACATTGTTTTCAAATGCCCATTTAATTCTCTTAAGCATGATATCTCAGGAATGCTTTGAGGGAATTTCTTTAAATTTGGCACAAATATTTGCACAGAGTCAAGGATGAACTGATTTGAATTTGTTGGTCATAGGTCACTGTGACCTCACAAAACACGTTTATGACCATAAATCAACAATGAATTTGTAGATTATGACAAAATTTCACACAAATTTCTAAAAGGATAAAGGATAAAGGATAAACATTTTATATCCAAAAGGTCAAAGGTCAACTTTACTGTGGCATCATAATGTTTTACAAAAACACTTCTGTACATTATTCAATGCCATAGATGCCAAGATGTCGACACATTATCATGCTGCCAGTAATTAAAAGTGTCAGGAGCCATTCCGCTACTTTTACTTGTCATACATGACTTTTTTGATTCAAATATTGACAACTGCACTCTGTAGCAGACAAATGCAGCCTCTTTCCTACCTGCCCAACTGGAGGGAGACGAGTTGGGAACTCGCACGAAGAGCGACCGGGACGTGCTGAAGTTAAGGTTCTGAAAAGAGGGCCAGGACCAAACACCTCGACAATATTCAGGTAAGTATCCAAAACGGATCTTGTTGGCTACAAAGTGTGTTGCTGCTCAACAGCTGGCGTTTTTTGTTTCATATCGTCCTTTTAGACAATGGATCAATTCGAGCATGATACTGCTAGAGGAAACACAATCTCATCAATATTCTTCACAAGTTTGCAGTTTATATTTGGCAAATCTGTGTTTTTGAGTTTAATGGATCCTATTTAAATGTGCCAAAGACTAAGTGAAAACATAATGCCATAAAAATAAAATTACTGACTTGAGAAATTGATTAAAATAGCTGAATTACTCAATAAAGCTTCTCAAGTGGAAATGTTATTTGTTATTCCATCTTTGGAAATTTTAATCGTAAAACAACAGTTTTTTAATACAGGGTGGGTTTCTGTTTCCCATTACACTGATTATGTTTGTGGTGCTGAAAAGATAAAACTGAATTTAATCTGTGTAATAAAAGAAACATGTTAGTCACTGGGCTGGAGAAGTGGACCATTGGACAGCCCGCAGCTTGACTACAAGGTTGTTTGTTATTTGCCTTTGCAAACATAACACAATTCAGCTGATGGGCTCAGTTTACAGCCACAGTGAGACCACTATTTCATTTGGAAGGGAATATAAAGAGAAATCAGACTGGGGTCTCCACGTGGAGCAGTGAAGAGCAGCGGCAGAGGAAGAAGACATTCTGTATATTTACAGATCCCATTTGGCCATCTGGACAAATTAGATTATATAGCCATTAGAGAACAAAGAAACTGAAGCGGCAACAGTTTGTTTAGAGGCTTTTAATTTCAATGGAAGCACCGTCATGAAACAAAAGAAAAAATTCGGTGTAGCTCTTTGAGGCTGTTTCCATCAGGACATCAGTGATTGTATTGAAAATTGAAGCATGTCAAGGCCAAATCTTACTGTGGTGTGTTGGAGTGGGAATGTGAGGCGGAACTGCCCATATTAGTTTTTGTTTACAGTGACGACAGGATGTGGTTTGAAAACTATGCCGTGTTTGTTTAAGTGTTATAGTGACTTAGAAATCCTACATAATGCACTGAAGTATAGAATCTTCTGTGATACTGCCATGTTCTCTGTACGACTGTGTACAAAAGTGAGCCAACGGATCACTCTGACAATTGACATTAAATCTCGTTTCGCTGCCCCATGATGTTTATAAAAACCTCCAGTTAGCTCACTGTTCGGATGTCACGATGTTCATTTTCAGAAAAAAACGAGCAGAAGTAGAAGAGTAGCCATTACAATGGTGCGACCTGATTTATAAAGCCTGAGAAAACATCTCACTTTAAAAGCACATTTGTAAATAATCGTGTCCAGCAGATCCTGTAGAACATACATAGAAAATATAGTGATTAAATGCCATAAAAATATTGGTTATAATTTAGAAAACTTTTCAATGAAATCCTGTGCAGATAACAGACAACGAGCACGTTTTTTCCAGTGGTGGGGCTGTTGTTAGCTGCTCCTACAATTAACTGACAATACAAGCCACAAGTAACTGCTATATTAAACCATTCTGTTGAAAAAAAATACTTCAGTGAAAACCCGTGTGAATGAATTGATAACTTGAGCAAACAGAGTAATAAACTGTGCAGATTAATATTCCACAGGGAATGATTGGTAAACCGACACCGATTGGTTTGACGGTGTAGATTCAATTTATCACCCAATCGTGACATTTTAATCATCTTAATCACAAGCTAGCAATTCAATTCAGTTTTATTTATACAGCACAAAATACACAACCTATATCATCACTGAACATTCATTCAAAACGGACAGAAGCTGTACTTTATTGTGGAAGAGAGGGAACAGGAAGTCTTTCACTATGACTGAGGCATTGTGGGAAGAGTCTATAAAAAGGACAGAAAGCTCACCTGGGAGAGATCAGCTGAGGAACAAAAATGTTTTTGTTTTTTTTTAAACTTGATTTTAGTCGTAAACCAACAGGGGTATGAAATGTGTTTTTTAACTTCCAGCATTAAAGATCTGCTAAATATTTGTTAAGTACTATTACTTGTTTGTTTTGCTGTTTGTTGCGAGTCTAAAGATATGGACCAGCAGATGTTCTTTAAACAGTCAAAATGAACATGGTCCTTATTTATAATAAATAGAGACTCCAGTCAACTGCATGTCTCCAACTAGGAGAGGAAGCTGTGTTCCAGGCTTAAAAGATATTTTTAATCATTACTACTTTACATATATTTTGTATAACGTTTATTGCAAAGTTTTCTTTGGTGTATTATTTGTTTCCGCTCCTTTGTTTCCGAACAAAAATGCCCTTCGAGTAGCCAACCTCTCTCAGATTTGAGTGTATCTGCAGTTACTGAATTGTTTGGGCTGTTAAATTTATTTTCTGGCGGGGCTGTCTGTTGTGCTAGCGGGGATGCTAAATGGGAGAGTCGCCCTCTTGCATGTATGAAGGTGTGGTTTGAGTCACCTTAATGGGTTCAGCAGCTGATTGGGTTTGTGTATAGTGCTAGTTTATTTTTGCTGACAATTTTTGTGATTTCTCTATTTTTTCCTCTTTTTTTTAAATTTTATTTTTTATGCAAAATATACCTGCCTCCTTGATAGTGAAGTCTGTACCCATATTATTTATTTTCTTCAGGTAATGTTTATGGTTGATTTCACTCAGTTTACTCCAAACCTCCATTGTTATGACCCACATTCAGGCCTCTTTTGTACCTCCATTGCTGCCACCCAGAGTGGAGTTAAGTTTGTATTTGTTGCATTTTTAGTAAAAGTTCCATTTCTTTGACAACAGGCTTCCATTTTTATGCATTTAGCTTTTGACATTTTCAATAGTGTTTTTTGTGGCAAAGCTGTCGGCCTTGGTTTGCGATGTGAGCACTGAAGGTGGAACTTAACCTTGTTGTATAAAGGCCCAAACATATATCCTACACACATGTGTACACACATGTAAGTACAAATCTCCTGCAGGCACGTTGGGCCTGCTGTACATTACAACACACACCACATTGTGTGAGACATAGAGCAGCCAGTCGCCTATGGAGCACTGCCAGCCGAAGGAGTCATGAGGTCTCGTGCAGATTAATGAGGAGGCACAAACCAAACATGTTTCTCATTGACTTTGTGGACGAACAGCGTGTCTTTGCTTCTGCTGGTTACTTGGCAACAGTGAGGCTGAAATATCTTGTTACTAATAGAAGAGTAATTACTGCGCTATTAGAGTACAATTTTTACTTTCCATTTTTGTTGAGTAATGTTGGCCATAAGTTGTGTAAGTTAATGTATAAAAGTCCAACAGTGCAGTTTCCTGTGTTCAAAAGTAACTGAGGTCGAATTTAGAGCAGCTTATTGTTCAGCTTCACTTCACAAGAGAAATTTCAGTTCACATTTAACTTTGTTTAGGCTTTTGTCAAAGTGTACCAGAACAAAGACACTTTTAGTGGGTCATCATAACTGGAAAAACCCACCACTGTTGACCAGTCCTAGTTTAAAGGCCA
The DNA here is from genome assembly GCF_029030835.1 of Brachyistius frenatus. Classification (NCBI taxonomy): domain Eukaryota; kingdom Metazoa; phylum Chordata; class Actinopteri; family Embiotocidae; genus Brachyistius; species Brachyistius frenatus. The sequence goes on along the minus strand of NW_027210620.1, from coordinate 5,344,621 downwards.
CATTAATTATTCTGTGAGGTATATTCATCAACTGTAGGCCAAATACAGCCAATGTAGTTTAATGTACTCAGACTAAATGTGAATGTAGACAATGATTAATGGGCTAAAAAAAAGCACACAACACAAACTTCACCTGTAGCTGGAGATTATTAGGGAGATTATATGATTTTATGAGGACATAAAAATGTGGTAAAACCTCCGAGTGCTGTTGTAAACACGTTTAAGGATTTAAAAAAAAAATTTTTTTTAAACTACCTGATTTTGTTTACTTATATTTCAAACTCTGCAGTATATGGAACACCTGAAGATTTTCCTTTGTATGGACCAACATTAAGTGCAATCTGATTTAATGACCCCTAACGTTGAACAGCACAGCATATTTGCCTGAGTTTGGATTGTTAGTATTTCCAGTATTTTTCAAGGCAAAACTGAAAATGAGGCCAAGAAAACTTTTATTTTCATCCTTTCGTGCAGCTGCTCGGGCCTCTTGCAGCTCATTGACTTGGATAATGGCTAAATTACACAAAGCCTGAAGTCACCAAGTGGCATGAATTTTTTCGTCTTTGTGGCAAGACCTCTGCATAGCTGTTTTCATCAGTTTGATCCTCAGTAACTGTGGGAGCATTCAATACGCCCAGACCAGCAGAAACATAATAAACTTAGCTGAAACTCCTTCAGTCCTCATTTCTGAGCCTGTGCAGGAGAAAGCACCCTGCTGACTCTGTCTCCATTACCTGTTAGAGTGGAGGCAGCTGTGTGAGAGGCTGTTAAAGATATGACTACCATCAATCTGGTTTGCACGTCTGGGATGAGTATGTGGGAGAAAACCAATGTTACATTTACCTAGAGGCTAATCTAATGAGTGTTACCGCTCAAGTGTCCCCGTGATTTAAGGTTCTCTTTTTCTGAATGTCTGAGCACAGAAACACTCGAGCCCAGCTGAACACACACACAGCAGAGGATGCTTTAAAGGCCACACAGATGTCCTGCTTTATCCGCAGTCCTCATGTTTCTCTGAGAGTGTATAAAGTAGCAGGTAGAGCATCAGGACGTATAACTTCATGTAAAAGGAGAAGGTGTTTACAACTATAAAGAGACAAAATAAATGAGCTAAAGGAAACCCAAATCCGGCTGCTGGCAGTGTTACACAGATTCCTTAAACAAAGAAGTCTTTTTTTGTAGTTTTATTGTACAGTTTGATTGTTGTTAATGTGACTGTGTCTTCCTGTGTGTAGCATGACGTGTGTCCTGACATCCTTACAGAGTTTTATTGTGAGAAATTATCATTTGAAAGCTGGTAAAGGTTTTGATATAATATCATAAAAGATCAAACAAGTGATATTATAAATGTGTTGCTGAACAACTAGATTTGATCAGCCGGATCAACCATATGACTTTAATAAATTTGTTATAAATTACTAAGAGCATCAGAACTTTAACATTTTAAGTCACTTCACCATTAGTGCTGTTTTTTTTTTTGCCATTTACAGTAAGGTCATTAGTGTGGCAAAAAAATCAACACTCCACCACTGAAAAAGCTCCTAGTATACAAAATACAAGATGGAGAAAAGGAGAATAATAAAAAAAAAAGTTACTGCTGAGGAGACACTATTTTTACCAGAAATGTATTGTCCAATATTACTATTAAACGCAATAGTAAACTGTAAAGTTTTCATAGATTTTTTTTTTAAGGTTGTCTCGCACCAATAAATAAAACAATGTAAAATGTAAAACAAATAAATTGCATAATGAATTTAAACTAATCATAACAATAACATGGGATTGTGAAACTGTGCCCCCTCAAAAAAGTTTTTAATGTTCACGTCTCCTTAGCGAGACAATGAAATATGATCCAGGAAGTCCAGCTGATATCAGATTAATGTGTTAAAAGGCTTATCAGACACCAAAACACTGCAGTGTTTTTTAGAGTACCAGTCTCAGGATTTTATATCTTTGGAAAGTTATATCAGGGCAACTATTTTATCTTTAATCATGATAATTCTGAGGCATGCTGCAGCAATACCCTCATTCAGAAGAATGAAAGGACATTTTGGCTTCTTTTTTTTTCTTTTTTCTTTTCCATATTTCTATTTCTAAACCATTTTTACTAAATTTTACATCACGTCATATCCTGACTTTAAAGTTTGTGCAAATTATAATCTCCCACTATTTGTCCCTTTTCCTTTTTCTCTCTATTTTTCTTCCTCCCTCTCTCTTGCACACACCATCCCTCTATTATTGGAAGACTGTCACGGAAACACACACTCCGCTGTAATATAATGCTGTAGTTTGATCCAGACCTCCCATTCATTTGTTTAGCTGTAAAGGTCTATGAAGTTGATATGTGTTTACATATTTGTTCACCCCTTCACTCTTTTCCAGTAACTATGGCTGCTGGCGTGACTTGTGTATGTATGTATGTGTGTGTGTGTGTGTTCTTCCCATTGCTGAATTACACAACTCTTTCCACCCTGGGGCCTGAGAACTGGTCTGATGTGACCTGATGATTTTATTGCAGCTACAGTCCTTTTGAGGACTCTCTCTCACATACACTCACACTCACACTCACAATCACAATCACACACACACACACACACACACACACACACACACACACACACACACACACACACACACACACACACACACACACACACACACACACACACTTAGTTTCCCTCTGTGTCTCTGTCTCTCACTTCCCCCTCTCATTTTTTTTTCTCCCTCCACATCTGTTAATCTGCTCAGGGAATAGCAGCAGACAGAGTTTTCCAAACCTCTGTGCATTTACGTGTCATGCAATTCATCATTGGCAAGTCTTGGACGAGCACACGTTCTGAGAAAATCAGACTTCAGCCCAGAAATGGACCCTGAACTCAAATCATATTATGACTCGCACATCCAGTAGCCGGGAGCTGGAAATAGGTTTATAGCAGGTTTGAGGTTGAGGTGGTCAGCTTATGAAAGAACAAAATTCTTATCTCCATCTTCAAACTGAGAAAATAACCAATTCTTTGCAGAATTCAGATCATATTTACGCTTTTATTTTTTCAAAATTCAATGATTTCCATGGTTGCTGCTTGTAGTTGAGAGCAACAAATATTTAATATTAAGACACAGTCGATGAGTCCGTCAGCTTCACTGTATTTCTCTCACTGTGAGAGTTTCACTGTCTGACTCTGAACAATGTGGCTCGCTACTCGGGCCAAAATGACTCCTTGCATGAATAGAAAGACCCAGGCCAAGCTACTGCCTCTGTTAGGAGAGGCCTCACCATCGCTAACCGCTCAGCCTGCTTCCATTACATCGACACAGAAAAGGATACACTGGTAGAATCAGATATATTATTTTACTCTTACTGGGAGTCTACCCAGTTAACGGATACTTAGTTCTGGTTGCATTTACTGAAAAGGGGAAATGTATGTATTTATGTTACACTATAGTGAGGCCTGATGTATGTATTACTGAATTTTCCTAGCAAATGGTGGACTTGAACGTAAGCCAGTAACATGACTTCTGCTGGCCTTTGCTGAAGGTTAAAAGTCAATCATGCATGGGGCACGCTTGCTCTGTACCAGTAATGTGTGTTTGTTAGTACAGGGCTGTCTGCAAAGCCATTAAAGCCCCGACCCCTGTTTTTAGACCTCGTCATGCCCTCTGGTCTTTGTGTTTCCATCATGGTTAATCTCTGATTGATTGTGACAGGGAACAATAATGGGCACACAGAGAAAGAAAATTCTCTCTGGCTACTTGTCAATCCGTATTAGCTCAACCCGACATCCCTCCAAATCTGTGTGACTGATTGCAATCCATTAGTGAAGATAACATGAAATTTTATGCCATCTCTATTTAAATAGCCACCCTTAATAAAGACTTTATAAGATATAACTAATGTCTTTATTAGTGGTTCAACATTTAGTAAAGCCTTATAGATCAGCAATAAACCGCAATAAGAACAACTTTTAGGTTATTATTACACAAGGTCCGGCTGTTGTTCCTCCCTGTTATCCATGTGTAGAGGATCTAACTTTCTAATAAGTCATTAAATAATTTTCAAACATCAATAAGTTGTTAATAAACTTATATTCGTCCAGTTGCCCTGCAGCTCTTTTCAAAAACCTCAAAGCTTCCAGTGATGTGGTTGTTTTAATGAATTTAAGAGCTATAAAGTGACAAGCAGGAGGAGAGTAAATACCTAGAAGGTGGTACCAAATGTGAATTAAGTTTCGAAGGATTTTGTGTGATTTATTGTTACCATTTTATGAAAAAATAAAGATATGTCTGCACATTAATATGCCCTGAAAATATGAGTAATTGCTTTTTGCCTGGGAAAGCTGTTAAGGAACAATCCCTGAGAAAGAGCTCTTGAATTTATTACTCTGGTAGAAAAAAAAAGGCCTGTGCATGTGCCTGGAGGAAACAGGTGGGGCTGGTGAGATTCAAGCAAGAAAAATTATGTTTGCGTGGAACCAAAACATTATGAGAAAATGGCATTTTAAATAGCATTTCAATATGGCAGACAAGACCAAGGGATAAATTCATCATTTCCTAATTTGGAGTTAAATGTTTTTGCAGATCTGTTACATTTGATTATTTCATGAATATAAAGGCAAATACTGGAGGGATTGCTATGGTTTAAAAAGGGCTCATACAGTTTTGCATGTTATCTTTTTAATAACAATCATGATCAACAAGTCAATCAAAACAATATTACTGCCAAAACAACATCATCTAAATGTCATCTAAAGGCTAGATGACTCTGACCGGGCAAATTTCAAACAGTACAGGGATTCAGAGTCGTTCTCCTGACTCGGAGAAAATGAGGTCTAACTGTACATCCAGCCACTGTCATGTTATGACTCTTCCCCCCCTCCCCCCTCCCTCTTCATTTTTGTTCCATTAGGGCTTCACACTGTAAAAGAGCACCAAAACAAACAGAGACAGAGCAGAGGGAATGAAAGACTGCAGTGTTTTGTGAACACCCGAGTCCTGACTGTACATGTGAGTCCTTGTCAGCTGGCTGGAGTGAAAGGTGACAGGTGAGTTGATAGAGGAGTAGGATTTTTTTTTTAAAGAAGAAAACAGCGACATTTTAAATTATATTACATTTCCTGTTATTGCTGGAGAAAAGTGCTCTGATTTAACTTCCTGGGGATTGTCACCTTGTAAAACATAAGACTTTAGTCAGACATACACTGGATCACATACAACAGGTTAAACTAATTTGTATATGGACAAAGAGGTTTCATTGTCTTTCTAAATCACAAGGAAATGTAACAGTACCCATAGTTTAATGTAATACTGTTTCCATTGTGGATAATGGAGTTACATGTCAATTTCCTTCCCAGTTAGTGAAACAATCACTATATGACAAGTTGCATAAAAGACTAAATCTGCTATTAATGTAAAAGAAATCTCATAAAAACCTGTTGCGCAACAGCTGTTTCCAGTATATTGTTTGATGTCCCAAAAATAATTTGAACCTGTTCGGGATGAAAACTTCCAGTGAATGGCAGCGTGCTGGTGGCTAGTTTCCATCACAATTCTTCCCTTTAATACAGGTCCCCTCTTCTTCTTCTTTTTCTTCTTCTTCTTCTTCTTCTTCCTCTTCTTCTTCTTCTTCTTCTTCTTCTTCTTCTTCTTCTTCTTCTTCTTCTTCTTCTTCTTCTTCTTCTTCTTCTTCCATCGGTTCTAATAGATGCACCGAGGGAAAAAAAAAGGCCATTTCTGCTGGCTGGCCAAAAAAAGGAAAAGCTTGGCCCAACTTCTTTGTTCATTGACTTTCCATTGCAAATCCAACAGGCATTCTCGCTCAGCTCTCCTTTTCCCTGACCACAGCTATGGCTTTGGATACAGCAGCAAGTCTGTCCTTTCTCCTTTTGTGTTTGAAGATAATGCCCACTGTTTGAAGCAAAGGGAACTTAAGGCAAGTTCAAGGAATAGTCTGACCTGAAAGGACTCTTTGACCATTCAGGAGAGCACCGTTAATATTTGTGATTTTTAACAACATAATACTAAGGCTACAAACAAGAAAGCTGAACTATTGACAGTGTAGAAATAGTAACTTTGTGGAATATTTTCTTCAGCTCTGAAGAAGAAAATAGTCTCTTTTAGTCATTGTTAATTAAGCAGCTACATGTTGTTTTTTTCTTTTTGTCATTGACAGCTGCTCTGCTATCTAGCCTTAGTATGTTGTCCATCTTCACAAATACAGATGGAAGTATTTTCAGGTCTTACCTGGATTGAAAGACTAAGTGCGGTTATGTTTGAGTTTGGGTTAAGATTGAAGTTAAACTACTTGTCATCCAGAACTGACTGAGTGGGAGCAAAAGTACAAAACAAGAAAAAAAAAACATGGATCTCAAGTTTTTGAGAGAATTTGCATCCTTAAAAAACATGTGACCTCCAGAGTGGTGTTCAGATCTAAGCCATGAGGCCACAGGATCAGTTTAAGTATTTGTCACAGCTAAGAGTCCAAAAGTCATCAAGCATGTGTTTGGTCTGTACCTGGTAAAATCCTGCCGCACTACCTCGCCTTCATGTCCTCTCAGCTACACTTGCAAGACTTGACGATCATGTTGGAGAGCTGCTCCACTTTTGGGGTTCGTCCAGAGTAGTAGAGTATAGTGAGGGGTTCCAGGTCTTGAGGGACACAGCAGGGGGAGGCGGATGCCTCTGGATTCAAAGTGTTGTACAGGCTCAGCAGCTATTGAAAAGCACAGTGGGGAGAAAAAAAAACAACAACTTTGTTTCATGTGGTATTTACAGTTGTGCTTTGAACTGTATTGTACACATGTATGATGAGAGACAAAGTGTTTGTAATTTGCTGGCTAATTTAAATCAACATCATAGAAATATCTGTAAATACTGAGACATAGAATTGAGGTGCATTACAGAGATCATTAATGATCAAATAAACAATTTTCTATCTATTTAATTTCAGATTTTCTCAAAGATTAAAGTCGACAAAAGGCTGTCTGCTTATCTAAACGTGTTTGCCAGATAGGATCTTCTTTTGTACATGTACGTGTAACCATGTAGTTCAAGTGTGGCGTCAATAACCAAAACAATAAAATGAAAGAGGTTTAAAAACTGACCTCATTACCCAGCTTAGTAATAAACTACACAATAAATAGTTTTATAAGGATTGTTTCTTCAGTACAAGGTAATTCCAAACAAAACTGTTCTGAGGGAGGAATGTGGACATTGCTTCTGTAGACTTGCTGTTGAATTGTTGGGTTCTTCTCTATAATGTTGTCGGTTCTATTGTAAGGAGTTTGCTATGTTCAGGGCGCTGGCATAACTTGTGTTGTGATTTGATGCTATATAAATAAAATTGAACTGAATAAAGTGTGACAGAAATTGTGAGCAGAGTTGGTTTTCTTTCTCTCAATGTCCTTTTGGTTGGAATATCAATACTCTCAGGCCCCATTTTGGATCTGATCTCCCTTTTTTAGCAAATAAACTTTCACATGTCAGCTTCTGTGGATTCGTGCCAGATTTAGTGCCTTTTGGGCCCATGAAGACCTCCACACAAGTGTTCCAAAGGTGGACATCTCAAAATCTGGACCAATAAAACTGAATGGGAATTTACGACTTGAGGTAAATGACAAAATATGTTTATGCTTTGTTGTAATTTTTACTGCTTAAAGCCTCACAAACTTTCCCTGCGAGGTCCGTCTTACCGAGCTGTGCGTTGTGTCTGAGCTCCTCAGGTAAGGGCAGGGCCCCGAGCAGTAATTGGCATCGTAACCACTGGGCTCATGAATCCACTTCCAGTCCAAATCACGCCGGAAATCAATGTGGAGCCGGCGAACACAGCAGCTCTCTTCTGTGTTTCTGTGATGAGGATATACAACAGATGTACAGTTATAAGATTAACACCATCTAAGAAAAATCTTTCAAAAGTACTATCTACTAGGACTTAATGCAACCCTTACGAGAAACAGTAGTTTGTGTCCAGCGCTCTCTTTCGTCTGCGTGTGGACTGAGTGTCCAAGCGGTGGGGCGGGATCATCATTAGGATGAGGTGAGGCAGATACTGTTCCTTTCTCTTCTTTAGATGATCCAGATCCAGGCGACTGTGCTCCTCATCTCCATCAACGCCTGAGTCATAAACATGATTGAAGCAGCCATTAACTATTATGGTATTTTTCTTTGTCTCCATTTTGACATTTAATTAGCAAATTTATTGAGCTTGAAACTGCCATCCCTGTTACTCTCTTACATAATGCAGAAATGAGAGCACTAAGAAAAAAGAGAAAAAAATAGAACTGAGCCAAAAGTTTTATAAGGCAACAGTTTACCTACAATAAACGTCAATGCAATTAACTATACAATTCAATATAAGAAAACAACCAACAACACCTCTAATTAAACCATTTCATACCAAACTCCCTAAAAAGAGAACTATACAAATAATCTTGGATTATATACCAGAATTAAGGCATGTTTTGTGAATATGACCAAAGAATGCAATAACACCCATTTAAACTGGGGTAGGAATGATAAAATGGTTGACAGCAAGAATTAATTAACATGTACATTTACTAGATCGAAACGAGCGACTAACATCTGGTATAAATAATTCTGGCAAAATGCCGTTGAATCCCACCTCTAAACTTCACCTCCAGCACCTCGTTTTCATTGTCGATGATGTCACCATTTGGGTTGAAGGTGTGGCAGGGGCAGTGCACACTGATTTCCAAACCCAGATTTGAGCCTGACGGCAAACAATCATGGGAAGGAGTACTGTCATTCTCATTTCAACTTGTAACAGAAATCCATGTCACGTTTCTGAATTTCAACCTGGGGTGATTACAATTTATGAAAGCTTATGCAACAAGCTATTATTAATCCCAATGATAGTTTAAAAAAAAATCATAAATCCTAATGATAGTTTGTGGAAACAATTGCTGATTGCTATGAAATGAGGTGACCTCAGTCTCACCTCTATTGATCAGCCACTCCCGCACTGTTTCAGTCACGTCGAAGGAGACCCACTCTGGAGTACCTTTGGTCAGCACATTCCTGGCTCCAATGTAACGTTGTTTCCTGATGTGCTCATTTGGCCTCACAATCTGCAAGGTAATAATAAGGTTTCTCTCAATACTGAAATAAACAAAACAGGGCAGAAGAGAGCGGACTCAGCATCTCTAAACATCCAGCATGAATTCAAATCACTTAGGGGTGGGTCAGGGTCATTAAGAAAAAAAAAAATAGTTTATGCGACTGTTTTATTTCCCATGTTTATAAGGGTGCATGGTAATAATGTATTAGTACCGTTGCCAGAAAGTGGCAGTAATGCACCAAACTGTTTGCCAACCACCATTATTAAGCGGAGAAGAAAACATGCAACGAGCAGCTCCGGTACAACGTGTTACGGTGTGACATTACATTACAGGATTAGATACAGCCGAAACCTGCAAAAAAAATACCAATACAGTACCAAGTTATGTTTGAAAATCCTGAAAAAGTAAACAAAGTGACGAGCAGTGCAAACTCTGCCAGGTAAATCTACCACAGGTGTGCGCAGTCATTTGAGAGAGAGGCCCCGAGCGGACGGTGCACCCGCACATCGACAATCAAAGGCTAACTTTGACACCAGATCAGGAAGTTTGATGTTCGACGTGCAGAGGAAACAGCGGCCCTCATCTCCAAAAAAGGTAGCCTAAGACATGCTTCTCATCGGCTTTGTCAAATAGGAGGGTTTTTTAAAGTTCGATGGCATTTGTGTCCGATTTTACGCGCGAGTGAATCGCTCCTCTCTCGGTTGTGCGTTCGCGCGCGGCGGCGGCGGCGGCGGGGGGGGGGTCTTCCAATTGATAATCGAATCATTTCTAGCGAATATCGTTTACTATATTTGCTTGAAATGTCCACACCGTCAACATACACACCCAACAGACGCGGACCAACATTTGCTTACAGCTGGAGACATTTCTGTCCCCTTGATACATGCAAGTAATGTTCACTCTTCTTTTAACTCGGTTTGCCTCTCCTTTTTGGGGAAATGTCTCTGGCAATTTACCTTTCTACTTTCTTCACTCATCCAGTTGCTAACTTTGCCTGTATATTGCTTGTTGTTGGTGGGAGCAATGTTGCTGAGAGCAGTAATGTCAAACCATACAGCAAATGTGTGTCCCAAAACCAAACCAATAAGCTAAAAGTCATGATTTTGCAGTTGCTGGTTTGTCACCTTAAGCAACCCGTTTCACATTATATTATTAGATATTTTATTCCTCCACACAATAAAACATATGAAATCTGATTACAAAACAACAACACATGCATGGAGTTTTTGGTTGGAGGTGTTTCAAAATCAAAGGAACTAATTAACAAGTCTAACAAGGGAGGTGGGGCCAGCTTCACAAGGAACTTTTTAACTTGTCTGTAATATTAGATCAGTCTTAATTTTCTTTCCAGTTAATTTAAAGATTGTTAGACAGTTTCACAAAAGTAAAAATGTACTTTTTCTTGGCATTTTCTTCACTGTAATAGCAAGGCAGAACTAAAAGTCAATCAGTGATATGGGCTGACCATTGATACCAAATGTTTCAAAGAAACAAAAGGCACGGATCATAAATTGTGGTTTGCAAACAATATTTAGTAGGTGGTGTGAAAGGACAGTCTTTAGACACTACAGTGACTGTGTTTTCATCTGTCCAGGGAGCCTGGCTAAGGAGTGAGCAGAAACACTGAAACCTGCTACTTCAAGATGATACATCATCCCAGCTCTGCTACAGGTCTGTACTGCTCTGAGATTTTCTGGTACCGGAGATGTTTATATTTATACTCTTTACTTAACTGTTCCTGAAAAACTTTCTTGGAACTTTGGAATTATTCTAAAAGACACTTCTGCTAAAGTGAACTGAATTTATGGCAAATTAGTTAAAATTATCAAGGTCAACACCCTGCTTTAAATTAAGATGTCTATTTTGAAGGCTGATCGTAGTTGGAGCAAAGCTATAGTCACAGTCTGCGTTCGTCGGCCCCGTCTGGAATAAATAGCAAAACAATGCACATGTACCCTCTCGTGTGTTTGGATGAATCAGACTTGGGATTTGACACTTCGGTTGTGTTTCCTCTTGTGTTTGAAACTGGTGGTGAAAATGTTTTTTATCTGTTGGGATGAGAGCACCTGCCCGTGCTGCTGTCGTACACAACACTGACCACCAGATTAAGGCCTTCTGCACATACAGACGTGCTAGTGTACAAAACCTCTGTAATTTCTGGCTTAGTGGTGTGATGTTGGTGTGAATCTTCTTGCATTACAAGCATATTCTGCTGATGTGAGATTTACATTACGAATTGTTGCAACACATTTCACTGGAAAAAAGTAACAGAGTTGATGTTGAACAATACCCACAGTATTATGTGTGTGTGTGTGGGGGGGGGGAATAATGTTAACTACAACTTGTGTGTTTCATCATTTTAGCACTCAGCAGACCAGAGTTGTTTTTCAAAAGCTTAATGGACTTGACATGCTGTTTTCAAAACAAAGTCCTCTGGAATTGGGACTATATTCGATCTGGACAACTTGTACTGTAGTAACAGTGTCTTTGTTCTGCAAACATTCTGCTGGCTTGCTGTGATTTTTAGCTTTGGCTGTTACCTGCAACCACAATCTTGTTGTGATTGGTTCTTTTTGTCAGTAAGGGCCTGAAATAATATTTTTGAGAACTAACCAGCTGATTTACAATAAGTTCTAGACAGACTATAAATTCAGTGTAGTTATATTCTTTTGTACAAAGATTACATCCAGGGGAAAAATAAGATTTGGCTTCTTGTCCTTGACAAGCTTTGACATTGATCTGGGTAGAAGGACAAGGAAACGGTACCTTTACACACCTGGTAGAGCTCAATCCGCTGTTCATTCCTCTTTGCATTTGAGTTTGGGACCTTGAGAGCTCGAAACTCTGCTCTGAAGAGGTTGGTTGAGTTCCTTTCCATGGCGGAGACGTTGAAACGGAAAACCTTCGAGGTGATGCCTTTCGGGCAGTAAAGTAGGTCATCTGCAACAAAGACAAGGAAAAAAAAAAGCTTGGAAATTTCTGCAGTGTATAGTCACGGACACACTTTGTGAAACTCCCTCAAAGTTGACAGGACAGAAGTTCTCGGATGTAGAAGGTGACAGTGAACCAGACTGGACTCAAAAATGAAGCAATTCTGACATAATAACTTTCATAATTTTGATTTCTAAATGAGTTCTGTAAAAAGACCCTAAATATTAGTCTTTATTGTATTATATTGTACGCTTGTGTCTGAGCTTGACATTAGAAAGCATGAATATACAACATTTAAATAAAAGGTACAGTACTTGGTTGACTGATAGCCCAATGTGAGATGTCAGTAAGCATCATAATTTCACACTCTAGATCATATTTTCACCCTCTTATCTTATTCATAACTCAATTGATCTTGGACCCACTGACTTTTAGTGGCTGGCACTACATTTATCAACCCACAGTGAATAATTAGTGTTGCCTGCCTTATCAGAATTCCTTTGTGTCTCTCTAACACACTTTGTCTATATTTGGTGGAAATGAAAATGCTGTAATTGAAATAGCAATATCATTGAGCTCAGTATGACGTTACCTCTCTGGTATCTGCGTATCAAAGGCTCCGCTTTTCTCAGTCCCACTGACAACTTTTTGGACCTGAGCACTCTCTGACCATGAGGACTTCTCCACAAACCAACCTCAGTCATTGACATATGCCAGATCGTCTCTGCAGACCATGCTATAAAAGGAAATCTTTCCCATGTTTGCTGTCCAGCCGCTCAATGCAGCAATTTCTAGCAGCTTTTTTGCTTCATTTGCACCTGTCACGGACTCATGGTGGTTCGCAGAGTTGCCTCAGTTTACCTTCAAAGAAAAAGTATGTTTGCCCACATTAACCAGGGTAAAGTGAGTGATGCCACTGGCACAGAGTCAGAAGCTGATTCCACAAAGCCTGTCTTCTAGTCCTGCTATTCCTCGTAGGGCAACACGTGAAGGTGACCATGGCCTGTCACCACTGGCTTCAGTCACAGCCTACTGATTTTACCCAATCTTCAAGGAATAGTTTCATGTTTTTTTTAAATATTATAATTCACTTTCTTGCTGAGATTTGGGCGATAACACTGATATCATTGTTGTGTTTGTATGGTAAATATGAGGGTATTGACTGAAATCCAGGAGAAACAGCCAGGTAGTGAAATCTGCATACCAGCACCTGATTGGGACAAATGCCTTCAAGTGTTATGAAAACATTTTATTGTAAAGAAAACCATGTAACCATGACAACAAAGCTTCCCTAACTTTCATGAACTAGTTTGGTCATTTTATTACAAATAATGTTAACGCACTTGTTTTAAGGCAAACCATGAGCAATCCCTGGACCTAACCCAGCTCTATTTGTACCATCGCGTTGTCACCTCATAAAAGAGATTTAGTGTTATTCTTCAAAAAGGGATTTGTAACACTAACAGGCCGGGACATTAGATCAGAAAATGCTCTGTGTCGTTCTGGAGGGCATTGACTAATGACGTGTTCTGCTGTTTAAAGTGGAGCACTTGTTGGAGAGAAATTGGACACATCTTTTGAAAACTACTATGTAGAGGCTTTGGATCAGTTAAAACCTGAATAGATTTGTCCAAAATGTAAGGAAACTATATGATGTGCATCCTTTTTGGAAGATGACCTGTTTGTCATTGTCTTTGCTTTGCTTGAGCTCTTGATAAAATGACTGAAAGCAGTATTTGATCAAAATCACATTAGCTAGTTTTGGTTAGGTGACTTAATATATGCTTGTGGACACACAAGGCATTTTTGCTTTTTTCTCTGCCTTTTTCCCTTTGTTTTTCTTCTAATTACATGAGGTTACATTAAAAGAAAATGAAGACATTATCTTCTTTAAGGGTGAGTCATACCATATCATTCGGAATAAACTGTATAATTTATAATCTGATTGAAAAAATGAATATCATGGTAATGGCAATATTTGACGTACTGTAATGACATCACACTGTTGGGGAACGTTACAGTGTGACGCACATTACTGATGTAGCTTACGCACAGCAACAACAAACATGGCTGAAAGCAACTCCACGGTGGAGTTCATTGCAAAAAAGAGAGCGACTTCAGTAGAGTGGTAAAACAAACTACGGTAAGATGTCAATTTACACGGAATATTTGAAGTTAAACTGTTGCCTTTATGTTGATATTTGAAACTTTAACACTTATTTTGTTGAAATTGTATGTTCTTAAAATATATGTTCGAAAAATGTTGTTATATCAACAAGAATATTGTTATGGAAGAAAGACCCTAAAATATCGTGATGTTATTTTATGGCCATATTGCCCACCAACTTGTCTTCTTCATCCAGCTGTTATGTAAAATGTAGATCTGTCTTTCGTACCTCAGTGTGGCTCTGAATCCAGCAATGAGCACATCAACTCGAGGCACCTACCGCCTGACGTTTTTGTCAAAACCATTTTGTTAGATTCAAAACAGAACATTGCTGAGGGAAAATAGGTCTTTTGAGAAACACCTGTTGATTTCAAAGGGACTGTGATGCAACGGTCTTGGCTTTGCTCTCGACCGTGAGGCCCTCTCCGGCTCTCGCGCACGCACAGCATTTATCCTATTCTACTTTCTCAGTAATCCAGACTCCGTCAGACCACAATGCCGCTCGAGTCTCCTGCAAACACTGACACATGTCGTTCTCAGCACTGACACATGTCGTTCTCAGAACCAGTTTTCCACATCCAGTTCATAGCTTTTAATTCTACAGGGGAAATAATTGTGTCAAATAGAGGTTTAAGTCACTTAAAGAGGAAAGAATGTGAGCCAAACCAGCCTTCACTGACTATTTTTAACAAATATTTAACTTCAAAATAAAGCTTATTATAAACCGAGCAGTGAAATGTTACCTACTGGCATAGTGGAGTCATTCAGGTTTAAGGCTCAGTTTCACACTCAATTTAGCAAAGTTAAACCTGAGCACTGCAGTGAGTGATCTCATTCTCCTGGGCCACCCGTGTCTGTGTGTGTGAGGGCTTCATGGAACCCCACTCCCCCCACGCAGACAGACTCCATGGGAGAGAGACATCCCTCTATCCAGGCTAATGGGGAGGTCCTGCCATCATCTGACTATTCCTGTCCACCTCTGTTAACTTTTCCTACTCCTTCTCCTGAAGGCATCCCCATCCGCCTGGGCAGATGTCCCTCTCATTTGGACCTAACTGGAAAGGAAATGGCAACATCTGGGAAGAGGGACATGATCCATAGAAGGGGAGGGGGGGAAACAAGAGGAAGAAGAGTAGAGTCAGGAGTAGGAGGAGAGTGATTTCCTGGAACACAGGTTCAGACTTTAAACAGTTTGGTGAACACTGAAGAAAGAAAGCTTATCTTCTAGTTCAGTGCACTTCAAGTTCAGCTTTCAGTTTTACAAAACCTAAAGAGCTTTGACATGTTTTTTTTTGTTTTTTTTTACAGGTTTACAAGATAATAGGAGAGAAAAAGGCCCTGTTAGCTCAGAAATGTGTTTGGCTTATTCTTTGATTCAGATCCTCAGTGTGTTGAAATAAAAAAAAAAAAAGTGCAGATGTTTCTCTGGACTCACCTTGAGTTTGAGTTTACTTTGTGTTTGAGATGATTATGAGGCATCACTATACTTGCATATGACTATAACTAGTCAGGACATTTTAGGTGAAATAGGAGACAACTTGTGTCTGGTAGTTAAACATTTCACAAATGAAAGGTATTTGCATTTCTCTTGCAAGGGTTCTGAATTTTGGATGGAAAGAAGCTAGAATTTATTATTATATTTTTAAACTCGGTGATAAGACTCAGGTTTGCTATTACAAGGCTGAAATATCATTAGTCATCATTAATGACATAATTTAGCTGTAGTTCTGACAAGGGTGCAGCTGACCGGCTTAGGCTTTAGGCATACACTCTTTATTTTGTGCATAATTACGCACCATGGACACGCTGATTGCTGGCACGAAAACGAGAAAGTAATAGCAAGTGGGCCGGCTAAAAAAAAAAAGAAAAGTGTAATACTTACTGCTCTCTGGCGGCCCGTAGACCATGTTGAATTTGTATATCTCTTTGGCGTAGTACTCTGTCTCTGTGTTGTCCTGACCGCAACTCTGCTGCCGGTCCCTCCCCAGCTCCTCCAGTAGCTCCTTGGTGCTGTTATACAATGCTTGGATTTGATAAGGGATTTTACTCGGTCCGAGGGAGTGCGGAGGACTGGTCAGTCGGAGTTTGCTCAGAATTTGACCTCGTATCGCCTCGACCCTCTTCCTCTTCACATGGTCAATATCCACGGTGGCACAAGTTGACAGGGATGAGCTCAGTGTCGCGCAGTTGAGGAGGAGGACAAACAGTAAAGCCTTACCCAAATGCATCTTTCTCAATGCATTTGGTTCGCTCGGTAGATGAAATGTGCAGATTCACAGCGCGGACTCCCGAGGTCCGTGTCAACCAGCCTTTAAATCAAATCAAACTGATAATAAACCCTGCTTTAACTTCCTTGGCAACTAATGATGAAAAACTCCTCGCTCAATTCTCGTGGCAGTCCCTTTTGTTGTCAGCAGAAATCCAGGTTTGTGCTCTCCCCATTAGACAACGCTCACTTTAAAGTCCCGAACAGACACCCTCCCGCATATATGAAATTCATCCGGTACAAATATACTTTTCTTTTGCATACTTGTGCGCAATCCAGCAGACTTAAATCGTCCCCCGGCTCGGCATATCTCTCCTCTTGTCTGTCTCATTAAAATCTAGAGCCTCTTATTTGTCTGTGGAGGAGGCAGACCGCAGGCTGTCACGTTAACGAGGTATGTGCGACTTTGAGCGGTCGGTATGGGCTCACAGGAGTTTTATACCGCTCGTTTCTGACGTTTGATGGAGGAGGGACCGCAGGCACCCGGGAGCGCCCAAATCATAACGGGGCTCAATGCGATGCACTGGTCGTCAACTTTGACATAACAAACATGTTTTTTTGTTGTTTTTTTAAAGACAAGTGTGCCATTTTTTGTGTTTCTATGGAGTTGGAAAGTTTTCAGCTGTGATACGTGTCTTTGCTAAGGCTTTAACATGCGGTTCAGATTTGGTCTTGTGGTCTTTTATGGTTTTTTATGTTTTGATGGTACCGCCAAATTTGACGGTCTCAGCTGATGTCTGTTCTGATCGTCTATTTTGATGATGGTTTGTAAATGGCCTGGGCCGAGCACCCTCTAGTGGCAAGTTGTGGCGCCCACAGATCCTGACCTTATCTCTCATCAGTTGAAAAATGGTCGAATTATCTATAATACATTGTTCCCAGATCCTTATGATGGTACATCTTTTTCTTTAAATGGCAAATTGTTATCAATAAGCTTCTTCTTTTCTGAAATATAAAAGCCCAATTATTTATTTTGTGTCTGTATGTGGACTTGGAGAAAAAGCAATCCGGTTGTAGAAACTTTAACAATGGCAATAAACGGGTTCACGAAGTTCACACATAAAAATTCCATAAAGATGATTTGTGATACTTCACAGTCGTGTCTATTTGTCTGCTCTTCTTATGTTGCCGTCTTCTTACAAAGAGCCTAACAATACAGGACTAATCCTGTTGTCTGAAGCTGCTCTCAGCTTACAGAAATCCTTTCAATCTTCACATTCTGGCTACATGATTACATTACTCTTCAAAAGAACCCAAGTTTCCTCACTGTCAGTGCAGATTTTCCCATGCCCTCTGCAAACCACCATCCACACAGATTTCATTTTTTTTCTTTCTGTCCTGATGCCTGGAGGTTTATTTGCAGGCCCTAAAGTTATTTTATCTTTGCAGTTTTTTTCTCTCCCTCTGCAGTCTGTTTTATCTCTATTCATAGAGCATATCCACATTTCTCAGACCTATTTTAGGTCAAAGCTCACTCAACTCGCTGGAGGCCCCGTACCCAAACATGGGGTCTGGCATGTTTCTTTTGCCCACCAGTTTGCATAGCAAGAATGATTTCAAAGAATGTCCAAACTTGGTAAATATTTGGCTCTCAGTCATGAGCCCAGGTGGATAAGTGTACCATATACAAACTTTATTGATTAATTTTGCTGCAGTTGGAGATGAATATGAAGTATGTATTTAAAATTTTTATTAGAGCAAGGTAATTTTTTTAACTAAACTCCACTTTATACTCTAAAAAGGAATGTTTGATACAGACTTATGCACCCATCTCATACACTCAATTGCTGTCTATTAATTTGTCAGATACCTACTTGGGGAAAGTGTGACAGTCTGTGAACTCTGCAGAATCTATAATAATTTTGACTTGTTTTGATTCTCTATTGGTATTTCAATAATGTCAAGTTTTCTTTAGTTACAGTTAAACATAAAAAAAAAACATTTGCTTGACTTCGCGGTTCTTTAAACCAACTGCAGATATAAGTTGTGACATTGTGATGTTGAAGCAGGCGAACTGTGAAAGCTTTTTGTTAATAATCAAACTCCTCCGTATCTGCTGACTTTGATACTTTGGTCACAGGATTTTCTTCTTCTTCTTCTTTTTTGTTGTTGTTGTATTTCTTATCTGGTTATTGTTTTGAAAGTGGTCTCCAGTAATGTCACTCCCAGTTTTGGCTGAAAGGTCTTCATTCATAACGTGATTCGTTCAGTGGTGTGTGTGAGCAATCCAAACCCAAAATGGACTAAAATGGGTGTTTGGGCGTTTTTTGTAGAGTCAAAGAGAACGGACGTCTGCAGAATGACACGTCTGCACAGCCATTGTGAAACTATTTTAAGACAAACACCGAGGTCCCTGGTTTTCCTCAGCCACTTTCCCACAGTCCTCCTCCATACATACTTGGTCGCATTGGGAGTAGAGGTTATCTGAAAAAATTTGGACATAATTTGAATGAAGAGTTTGGAATATTTGTGACACAACACAAAGTAATTTGATTGCTTCTTCTCACCAATCGTGTAGACTTGTATATCTTTTTCTTCTTGAGGATGATTTTCTTTCAGTATAATATGCCCTGTGAACTTCAGTGAATATTCATTTTACTTAAATAGTCTTATTTCACTTTCCTTTCAATAAATGAACTGTAGTTTAAGCTGAACTTTGGCTGTTTTAATGGTATTAAAGCAGCTCTTTGCTCTGTATTTCTGTTGCTGCTGTGTGCATCTCCTCCTCCATCAGTCGTGTTGGCAGTTCTCCATTAAGCCAGCAGGTGATGCTGCATAACAAACTATCTACTGTCGCTGTCTGTCTACACACACACACACACACACACACACACACACACACACACACACACACACACACACACACACACACACACACACACACACACACATTAAACACATCCACGATCATGTTGTATAAAAATCTACATTTAGTGGCCATGTTATTTGGTACACCTGTACAACTTAATGTAATTTGATACAATAGCCCAACTAGAAATTCTACCTTTAAAAAGATAGTACATTTTATTTAGTTGGACTATTATTTCTGCAAAATTATTAAGTCACTTATTAGAAAACCTGGATCTGAAATCAACACCACTCTTCTTCTCTGATCTTATTAGACATTAAAAAAAAAAAAAAAAAATAGGGCAGAATTATAGATGATCTTCTATCAGCTGGGTTGAGTTTGTATTTCAGTTTTTCTAATCAAGTTCCTTATGTGGAGAGACTGTGTAATGGGTCTTTGGGGTCGGCACTGGAAGGCCGTACACACATCATCACAACGCTTTCGTCTGGTGCACAGAAATTACTCCCAAATGAGTGTCAGAAGAAAGAGAGGAAACGGGCCTCTGCTAAGGAGACGCCAAACGTCACCATAAAGTCCTCCATGACACCCACGCGTTGTAGTATTCCTGACTGTCTAGGGGATTCCTAGACACGATCCCAGACATCAGCATCAAAGTTCATTTTTACTCCAAGCATCCCTCCAGTGATTACCTCACTGCTGGGTCAGGTTTTAGTGAGTCACTCTCCGGCAATCTCTCCGTCTCGCACAACACACGGAAAAGGAATGCGGCTGCAGACCGGAGGATGAAAACAAAAACACATGCCGGTCGCCACTCGGACAAATGTGTCCTCTTTTTTCCTTGTAATGTAGGTGAGATTCCTGCTGACTGTTCTTGTCAAAGTGATTTCTGCAACCGTAGTGTTTGACTTCTTCAAGCAGCTCGGTAAATTGGTGACTCTTGTGTTCACAAAACAAAGGACAGTTTTTATTTTAAAGAGTTTATCATGCTCCTCAGTAGACAGACTGATCTGACCACACACACGCACACAGACTGCTTACGACTGGCTAGACGGAGGCAGACAAACTCCAAATACAAAGCAGCATCCTGCCAGATTTCCCCACTACAGCACATGAACAAGCCAGCACAGTAAAAAAAATCTGTTTCGTCTGTGGGCCACAAGTCTGTGAGTCATATGCGGGGAGTCAGCTGGGTAGGAATGCTAACAGGAGCCCCCTAAAACCCACACCAGTGGAGACAATGATGTATATATGTCACAGTCCTACAACTCAAATGAATCATTTCATTTGTCCACCATCTGTATTAGTAATCAGTTTTCTTAATTCATGTTCATAGGGAAGGAACACCACACCGGCTAGACGATGACTTAAAGTGAGGTCACGTGGAGAAAGTTTGCCTGTCACTCGGTCATTGTTGTGTCTGAGGTTTATTTCTTTATGTTGAAGTACAAGCCTTGAAGTGACAATATGAAAGTCGTCCGCATGTCTCTGTGTTATGGATAAGTTTAGGGTAGCGGGTATCTTTGATTAGTGTCAGCTTCAAATGGTGGGAAATGATACAAATAAATATAAATAACACATTTAATTGTATAATTAAATAAAATGTTTATTTCATTTTACTGCTGCTCCCACTGTCTTTGGTCATGTTTGACTAGCAGGGTACTTCTGAACAATATTACAAAGCCAGCTTGTTGACTTTATGACTCTCCACTTCCTCTGTGTTTTAGCATTCACCATAGGGGATACTGTTAAATGTTACATATTCTAACTAAGTAAATGTGCTGCAAACACAGAAGCACTCCAATTGTTTGACGACATTTTGTTCTTGCTACTGTGGATGTTACACTTACTGTAAACCAACTTTGACAAAAAGGCATCTGCAAAATGAATGTAATGTAATTATGTTTCATTAAATCTTTTCTAGTTTCGTGATGGTTACCATGTAAGACAAAGACTATTCATTTTTTTTGTCCACTAGGGGGCAGAGGACCTTCAAACCAGCCCAGTGACACAGCCAATGTGTTAGCAAAGAGACACTCAAAGACAGAGCAACATCAGCATCCAACATCTGACTACCTGATGAATGTAAGTCTGCATGTCACTATTGTTTTATTCTTGTTTTGGTTCTTACAATCTCTTGAGTTGCTGTATCTCCAGAAACAAAGTCTTAGTGTGCTACTTTAGAGTATCTTCACCACATGATCATTTACTCGTAGTTACTAGTGCAAGTAGAGTACAGTGTGATTATCAGAGCCTGAATTAATGAAAATAAGTTAATTGGAAGAATGAGGGAGAACTAAACAGTAAATTTGCCTGCTATAAAACAAAAACAATTTGCTAAAAGAGGCTACAAAAGCCTGTGGAGCTCCACCATAATTCCCCATCACAACCTGAGACCCCTTCACATTATACATACTCATTTTATTATTATACTTTAATATAGAATATTGATTACTGGAGTATTAAATACTCCAAAAATAAAACCTATAGTTTTGTTTCATCGCTTATTAATTTATTTATTTTCTCTTATATAAATCTGCTTCGTCATTAGTTATTCCCAGCTCTCTGGCTGCCGTACATGGAGCTGCGTCTTTTGGCAGGACTTTGTGACGGCTTGTTTCCATAAGTTGGCATATTGCGCTGGTCTGATGTCACAGAGGTGAAGACTGTTCACTTTACATCTGGGTCTGAAGGGGTGGCGATCTGCTGAGTTAAGGCCTTTTGGAGAACAAAGGACAAGGTGTCATTGGGCACCTGCATGAATATGAAATAGCAATGGCCATGATGTTGATTCACACTCCAGACAAATACTGCCAGAGCTCAGGCTAAACAGAGTTAGCATTTCTGGATTAGCACTCAGTGGGAGTAAGACGGCATGAAAGTTGCTGCGCTCAGTGATGTTTGTTGTGATTACTAATGGCAGGGCTCGTGCGAATGATTGATGGCAGAGGCTGTCAGCTCAGTTTAATCATGTTACCAAACCATGAGGGATTCTTTTTCAGGGACTTAACTTTCTCTGGTTTCAGCATTGTTTTTATGTCATTTGGACTTAAACTCAGCTTTCACTACCACATTAATGGTTATTAGGCTGATCTGCTGTAGTAGGACATCTAAAGAAGAAGGAAGGAAGAGGAATCTTTAGGTTCTTTACTACCTTATCCTTTCTATTCGTGTGAAATCTCAGAGAAAACCACATCAGGCCTTTTTTCCACTTCCCTCCAACTTTAACCCTCCACACCCCCACCTCTGTATTCCCGTAAGTGCAGCAAGCTGGATAATGAGGAAATTGGCTTTTGGAATCGCGGCAGTTTTGGCACGCGTGGAAGAGAAAGTGTCAAAATAACCACCAAAAAAAAAAGACAAAAAGGAGTTTTTATTGGAAGCAGTCCAGTTAAAAACAGATATTGGACAGTGGGTAGAGGAGGTCAAAGGTTAATGTGTGTTCTCTGGTTTGGACAAGAACAATGATAGTGTGCAAATAGTCTCCCTAAGAGATAATGTAGGTTTGTGCTCACACATACATTAGTAGCTTGCACACAAGCACAATGGTAGTGTGCTTGTCTGCATTCTCACACACACACACACACACACACACACACACACACACACACACACACACACACACACACACACACACACACACACACACACACACACACACACACACACACACACACACACACAGTCACACACAGTCACAGCACCGGCCAGGTTAGAGCTGGCCTCCTCATGCAGAGTCTAGACAGGAAGCTGATCCATGCCAGATTAGGGATTTTCTCCCTCACACCCTCACACCACTACACACACACACACACACACACACACACACACACACACACACACACACACACACACACACACACACACACACACTTATACACATACACACTGTTATGCTGCTAACAGTCATCTTCTTTCAATATGTCTGCGAGTATTGTGTGCTTGGATGTGTCTCAGACAGAGAGAAAAAAAAAGAGAGAGAAAGGGAGGTAAAAACAGAGACTTGGTGACAGAGCCCTGTGTGTGTGTACGTAGATTTGTCTGTTTGTGCTTTCTCTGTCTTTGTTTGAACAACTCTCACACAAAATATAAAACAACTCGGCCACGACCAAACGCAGATTCAGCGTCAATTTGTCTGCTCTGTTCCTCATTTTTCATCGACTTTTCCACCCATCGAAATGATGAGTCTGAGGCGCAGTGTGAAAAGTTCAACTCGTCCTTCCCGGGTACAGGGGCGCACCGCGTCCTGTAGTGCTTAGCTAAATTAAACCGAGCCCCTACTGTTCTCATCTGCTCACCTGTAGCCCCTGCCAGGCCTGGCCATGACCTTTGACCCCACACAGATGGGTCTGCATAATAAGACACGGGCACACACGGCTAAGTGCCATCTTGGACATGTTTGATGGGTAGCTATATCGCACGAGAAAAGTTAGAATGCGGTATGTAGCTGAATGCTAATGTGTTGACCTTTCTGAGCAGGTGCGGGTTTGAGTGAATGTGTGTGTTTCTATATTTCACAGTGTGGGTTTGACTAAGCTTTTCAGTGTAAATACAGATACCAATAGAAGGGCGCTTACTGTACATAATCTTTGTCTCTCTGTGCGTTGTTGGCCTGAGGCCAATGACCTCTGTGCCCGTTGTATGGCAGGACGGGCTTTACTTTTCACTCCAACTATATGAATATGCATGACCTCCTGGCTCATTAGAGATGGCAGTATAGACATGGATTACAAAGAGCTTTCTTTTGAAATGTTACATACAACTGAAACTTATATTTGGTTTTATACAACTTAAGAAAATCCACCTGGCCTCCACAAGGTGTTTAAATTTTGTCAAAGGAAAATAAAACAAGAATTTCTCTTGATGGAATAGTTCAGTTTGGGGTGGATTGTGCTGTTTTTCACAGATACCTTTTTATGACCCTGTCTTCAGTTTTGAAGGTATGTTGAACTGTTGTTTTTAAGAGGAGTTGTTGTTATCTTCCAGAGACGTTCATGAATTTAAAAAAGACATGAAAATGGTCTCTTTAAGATGCCAAGAAGGAAAACTGTAAACTCTAAATGTCCCCCAAAACTGAACTTTAGTCTGAAAGAAAATCTGAAAATCCTTGCTCTCAAAACTAAATAATGTACTTACAGTATATACCGTGTATATTATATATAATATACAGTATATTTGATGTCGAAAAATCAATCTGAATCTCTTTTTCACTCTATGAGGTTTTAAGTGCTGTTTCGAGATAGCAGTCATCTCCTCCCAAGTTCCTGTATTCGACACTGAATATATGAGCATATTTACACCTTGCCTCACAGAATATATGACATATGTGCACTGGCCACTGCTGCATTAAGAGTATATTTCATCCCCTTCTTGGTTCCGTGTGTGAAATGGTCCTCTTCATTTCCCACATGAGTGGTTTTCTTATCATCCCGGGCCCTTCTCGCCTGCCCCGAGGGCTGAGTTAAAGCCGATAAAACACCCAAATATTCTTGTTAAACATGGGCGGCCTCTGCCATGTGGCCACTCCCTGCAATGCCTCCTGGGTAATTATGGTAATAACTCAGCCGTCAGAGGCGAGGCCAGAGGCCCTGGGATGACGAGGTCAGACAAGAGCGAGCCTGAGACGGGAAGAGTAGTGGTGGTGGAAACAGGGTGACAGGGTCATGGTGAAGCGGGCAGGGCTTGGACTTTGCTATCCCATAAAGCCTCGCTGTCACATCAGAGGCCGCTGGATGTATGTGGACATTCCCTCTGATCTGTCCTCCTCAACAATCAGGATGCTGATGAGGGATGATGACAAGTGTTTGAGTAGCTCGGTTATTTGCATGGCCTTGAATGGGAGACGCCTGGTGGGGTGGCCGGCGTGAAGGTCAAAACATGCCACTGTTTGAATTGTTAAAACTACAGATTGCTAATTGTTGTGAGCCATTGTTCAGCAAAAATATTGACGTGGTTTTGAAAAGCTGATCGGGCAGTCCACCTTGTCATTTTTCTTCTTTACTCAGATGGTCAGAAAATTGAGAGAGGACAAACTGTTCTGGGGCAATCTGATCTATTATGGGGGCACTGTGGTCCCAGAGACGGAGGTGTACACCATTACTCTCAGAAATTAAAATCGACTCCTTTGTATTCTCTGTATTGTCTGACTGCTTGCATGCTCAGACGGCAATCTTTTGTGTGATGAATAACTGACAGACACAGAAGGACGGACTCCGAATTTTGACTTTTCTTTTCCATTTGTATCAATCTGTCCATGTCAAACGTTTGATTTTTACATGTTGTATTTCCACTGAATTTGACTCTGAGTCATCTATATTTTATATTCCATTTTATACATATACCAACATCAATGTAAACGTGCCATGCGTTTGCCGGACAGCTAATTTGCACCCGTAGTGTCAACACAACACAATGAGTAATGATAGAGTTTGTTCTGAAAGATTTCAACTAACAACACAATCAGACAAGTTTAAAACATTACAAATACAAGAATCTATAACAACATCAGACGATAAATCTGGGTAGATTTTTACATATGTTGACAAAGTTTGATTTTGAAAATGCTCAATGTTTGGCAGTTTTTTGTTTCCATAGCTACAGGGTCACTGCTTGTTGAACTGTAAGGCTGTTATAACACTTGTAAATGGATAGTTCTCAAATCTTTCGTTCACATATAGTTTTATGGTTCTTGGTCAATTTTAAATGTCAAGATTACAACAAAATATTAGGTTATTGGTTCATTTCGGATCATGTAGCCTACTTTCAAAATATCTGAATTATTTTGAAAGGTAGAAGGATTACTATAGTTTAAAAAAAAAAAAGAAAAGAACTGTCATTACAAAATAAAAGCACACAGTGTTTCACTTAGTATATTTGTGCGTGTTCATTTCTGTGCAGGCTGTCTGCATGTGTAGCCCGAGGCTCTCTTTCATAACCTATATTTAGACTCGAACTTACGCTAGACCAACAATGACAGAAACACAACATTTCCTTCAATTTCTGTCCCAACTCTGGTCAGAGGGGAGACCACAAGAAAATGTTACCATTCAATCACCATTTTGGCTCCTTCAGCATTTCTTCATTTCCTTAAATTTTCCCCTCTTGCGCTACTCCTTCATCACCCAAGCCAAGGCTTTGTCTAGGTCATTCCACTCTCTTTGCATAGAAATATCCTCTCCAAAGTATAAATTTGATAGGAAGTGGAGTGAAGTGACAAGTGTAATAATTTCCAGCGACACACATCTCCATTCAGACTGAAGTTTAATGTAAAAGTGATCAGTGCCAGGGGCTATTATCAGGCATCCAGATGTCAGGGAAAATGAGAAAGCTGCATTTAGGGAAAGTGTGAGCAAAAATCTACCACCACATTGCAATGAATAACCCCATGAGGCACCGGGAAGCACTCTACTTAAGTTATTTTGAAGCTAACCAGTATTAGAATTGATAGATATGGGCTCAGCCTTAATTTTGCCCCATAGATTATAATTCTTATGTGTATTTTTTTTTCTATTTTAAAGTATGAGCAATTGCCAAGCCTTGAATATCTCAGTTCAGAACCCATTATTTTATTTCTGCCCTGCTTTATTGAACCCATATTCATGCTTACACAGTTACATACTGTAGTTTATTCACTGCCATCCGCCCTGCAGTTCATTGAGACCCTTGACCTGCAAACAACTATAAATATTTATTTGCGTCGGCTTGTCTAAAAATAACTGTATTACAATAGAGTGTCCTGGAAGAGGTCCAGGAGAGTTGTGCAGTGAACGGTAGTCAGCATTCAGAGTCCAGCCTCCGTGTCCAGAGAGAGATAGGACGGTGTCAAGAGGCAGACATATCGATAGCTATGTGGGCAACAGGAAGAAGAAAAAAAAGAGTCACTCAGCAAGTGATCCTTTGGGTCCAAGGGTGTATTTCTGGGACATGCAGACTGAAACCAGGAGCAGTTAGGAGAGGTGCATCTCCTGTGACATTTGTAAACACCATCTCTGACTTTTACAGCATCACAGTGCTGAAAGCAGCAACTCCCAGACTACAATTATTATAAACTGTGTAACAGACCAATCGCTGAAAAAATTGACTCAACACATCTGTCTATTGATAATAATGTAAGTTCAACAATAGGGGAACATCCCATCTATAGATTCATACAGGAGTTATCGTATGAAGGCTAAGATACGACTGCTGTAATAAATATGTAGATGTCACATAATTGTGAATTAAAAAAATAAATAAAAGCAGAATAAAATCTGTGATGTGGGCAACTGATAAAGTGTGTGTTGAATCAAACATGTCATTTTTGTCCAGCATTATTGACACAATAATAAAGTATAAAGTATTATACGGACAAATAATAACATGCCTCATTCAACAAGTTTCACAGAGAAGAAACCCCAAAATCCATTTTATCCTTTCAGATCTGAATAAAACAGTGGAGGGACTTTAATCAGTGATCGATCCTACTTCTGCAGTGTGATAATAACAGATCTCTTAGGGCCAAAACTTAAATTAAAAGACGTTTGTAATCCTGAGCACACAACTTAAACTAACCTGTAAATTAAAGCAAAAAAAAAAAAAAGGGTTTTATTCCACTGTCCTTCAAACAAACATACATTTTATTAGAAAGTTAAAAAACAGAAAATGTTGACTTTATACTTTATATACATTTATATATTTTCCATAATATAATCAGACAACTATGTGACTCCACTCCCAAATCTGTAAAAAGGACGTGTTTGTATTTATTTTCTGAGTGTAAACATACATTACAAAATATAAATATGAGACCAATATAATGAAACACCAGCACAATAATAATCAACTGTAAATTATCCATATGTCTTAAGTGTGTTGGGCCCAGGTCAGGCTGCACTTGATCTTGACTGGTACCACATGATGTGCAGTTCTCCACAAGTTGACATGTGAAGGCTTCAGCTCAGACCAGTCTGCTCAGAGACAGACAGATCCAAA
Source organism: Brachyistius frenatus (assembly GCF_029030835.1). Classification (NCBI taxonomy): domain Eukaryota; kingdom Metazoa; phylum Chordata; class Actinopteri; family Embiotocidae; genus Brachyistius; species Brachyistius frenatus. The sequence goes on along the minus strand of NW_027210620.1, from coordinate 5,316,410 downwards.
CCCAGCTCTGCGGCAAATAATGTTATTGTCCTGGTATTGTCTTCTTTCTTTGTGCCAACAGTGAATGCCAGTCGATATCAAACTGTCTGCCAGTCTCGCTCAGTATGAGACACAAGTCTCACTCCGCAACTTGTGCCTCTCCTCCCCAATCCCTCCTTCACCCCCAGAATGCAATAAATGTCCGGCCATCATTTATTTTAATTCACTCCCCTCTTGCACAGATGAAATGGATTCGTAACCTTGTAGGACAAGGACGTGCATGCCGTCTGCCGTCAGTTGCTGAGTTATTCTCTATTCTTCTAGCATAGAGAAAGAGAGAGAGAGGGAGAATGAGAGAGTGCGAGAAAGAGGCCCAATGATGAAGAGAAATAGTCTGGCATGCAAATTGCCGGCTGCCATGTCCAATGAGGAGGCCTGGCGGAGATTGTCACCGTAGAAACTCTGGACAGGGTTAACGAGGCTCAGGGAGGGACAGACAGGAAGACAGGAAGAGTCTGAAAAAACTCAGAGTGTGATTTATTTGCCAAATCAAGGCACGATGAGTGGATTATGGGTAGCCTAATGAGAAAGAGTGTTTAGGGGATAGCTAATTGAACGTGACCAAGGAGGAGAATGCTAAGAGCAGGCAGAGACGGGGATTGGGTGGCGTATGTCATTCAGCTGACAGTAGTTCAGCTCGCAGTGAGGAAGAAGAAGAAGAGTCCAGATTTGTAGGGCAACAACTGGTGGTTATTTTCGTTCATGACGGATCTGCTCAGTATTTTTTTCAATTTATGGATTAGTTGTTCAGCCTGTACTTTTTTTTTGTAAACGTTTAATATAGTTTTTGAAATTGCTCAGGCATCACAGTGATTTTTTTTCAAGTTTGTTTGTAAAAAAACATAAAAATATTATGTCAATATAATATGTCAGAAGTGTTTGGCATTTTTGCTTTTAAATGACTAAAAACATTTCTAGTTTCCATTTTTAGATTAGGACAATCACAGGATGTTAATTATTATCACTTCCATTGCAACAAATATTTAATATTTGATTGTGACTTGATTCACGTCACAGATTTGTGTAATCAGTTTGAAATACTCCACCACCGCATGCGCTCTCATGGAGACTCAGACTGGACTGCATTCAGATGTTCATATTACAGACTGACTCATAACCCTTAGTCATGTTCATATTTCTGTGTCTTTTTCTCAGTTGTATCGGACATTAGAATAACAAGAAAGCTAAAAAAAAAAACATCTGTTAATAAAGTGCAGCCGGTGCTCTCTTTAGATGGGTCTTGACATCCAGTAATGTTGTAATGCCCACTAGAGGGTAGTATTTAACTACAGGCAGTATTTAATATACATTCATGCTTTCTGCTACGCATACTTGCATCCATGGCTTGTATTTTAGTTTTCATGTTTTTTTTAAAGTAAGCTTTGTCTGCGGGATTCAAACAGTTTTTTTTAAGAAACGTATTGTGGTCATAAAGTTTGTAGAGTTTTAGGGTGTTAATTCACTGTGTTCATCAAACCTCTATCTACCAAATAACATGCATCTTTTCATCTCATGATTGTGGTGATTTCTTGATTTTTTTTCAGATCCTGTTGATATATTGCATCACACTACATCACAAATCCTTGACTTCATGTTTTTGGTTACTCTTCTACATGAACTTAAAAACTGAAAAATTAATTACAGTTGATTACTTCCATTTCAAATTAAATGCACAGACTAGGAAGCCACATCTGAAATTATGATTTATGTAATTAGTAGGAGCAGTTCATCAAGTGTTTTAAGAGGCATGATACAACTATTAGTGTCACCACCTGCTGCTGTTTCTATTTCATTTCTGGACATGATGTGGTCATGCTCTTGCAGAGATGCTTGTGTCTCCCTGTATTTGCAGTTTTTTTTTTTTACAACATAATGGATATTTTATCATTTAATAACCATGATTTTTCACACCCAAGTTGCAGCTACACTACACAGCCTTTAAATTTGTATCCTATATTTAGTTTCCACTTCTACACTTTATTAAATCAACTCCTCTACATTTTAAAACCAACAGAGTCTTTCCTTTTCATTGAATGCAGATCCTCTTAGTGATGACATATCCTTTGTGTGGTACCCAAAGTCCTTGGAAATGTTTGTGTTGCATCCATTTGATAGCCGCAGCCTCCCTCTCATTTCATGAGTGCAGCCGAACACACATTGGAAATGGCTTCAGACACAAATTGGATTAATGTTTGCAAGACATCTCCTAAAGCGTTTCCACCTGTAATGTTGTTTGCAGATGCACTAAATGAGACGTCTCAGCGGGAGCGTGCGTCTCTATGCAGAGCTAAAGGAGGGAGGCCTGCGCCGGGCTGCTCCGTGACCCTCCTGATGCAGCGCCTACTTTCTGGCTCCAGTTTCAGCAGTACGGTGCATATAGGGAAAAGGGGGACAACATGGGAAATGTGATTAGACGTCTGCCTAATGTAAGGGAATCGCATTTGTTTTTGTCGGCCGTTTGATTGGACCTTTCTGCGCCAGCAAATTCAAGAAAACACAATGCAGATGTGGACGAGGGCGAGCAGTCTCTGTTACCACCCAATCAGAGGAAGTGTGTTTTGACTTTGAAAACCTTAAACCCTATCTTACTGTAAGAAACTGAGGAAAACATATATTAAAAAAAAAAGTCTTCTGCAGATTTTTTTGTAATGTGCAATAATACACCATCATACTGGAGACACGACTAAAAATAAAAACTGGGAACTGGTCTTGGAGAGTGTCGACCGTAGTCGCAATGCAGGATTATGATGTAAGATGTCTATTGAAGGAAAAGACTTTCCTAACCAAGATGAATGAGTAGTATCGAGCTCTGGCATGACAAACGAGGGCTGAAGTGTCGCAAGTGTTTTATGACGGCCCCTAGGGTCCTTATCTCCCATAACCCCTGACCCCTCGACCTTTTAAACCACAAGGGTGATTACAAGTGGCCGGCCAAAGGAATAAGTGCAATACTATGGCCATTAGAGGACTGTTTCACATAACCTCACCCGATGGTGGAGCTGGTTATTACTTAATGCAGAGTTGTAGTGTTTATTTCAGAGGCAACTGACTGAAAACAAAAAATGTGCACACAAACTCGTGTATCATGTTGAAATGATTTAAGTCAATCCGTGAGGTACAGTAAAAAAAAGAAATTCTGATCGTAAAAAGACAAACTTGTTCATCATCTGCAGACCTCCACCCCAAATTTTCCAACGTAACATGGTTTTTCTGCATCGCGCACTGTCCGCTGCCACCTTAACCGGTCAGCAGAGTGATGAGCAGAGGTCTCATTCACTGCTCATCCGCCACGCCTGTCATGTAACAGACTATGATATCTGTTCCCTAGGAGACGCATAACTGCGTGACACTGGCATTCTTCACCGCTGGCTTTGACAGCAACAGCAGCACTGACCGCTCAAACCCCGGGGCACGTCGCAGGTTATTGAACGGCATCAAGGTGAAAGAGCCGGGTTGAGTGGAATTTTCAGCCTTTGAGTGGAATTTTAGAATATATTTTATACAAGTTAAAACAAGGGAGGCTGTAGCTCAGTCGGTAGAGTGGGTTACACACTAATCAGAAGGTTGGCGGCTCAATCCCACCTACTCCTGTCCAGATGCCCAAGTGTCCATGAGCAAGACACTGAACCCTAAAATTGCTCCCGATGGTGTACCATCGGTGTGTTGTAAGTCGCTTTGGATAAAAGCGTCAGCTAAATGAAATGTAATAATAATAAAACAATGTGACCTCATGACGGTGCAAGTGGTAAACACATTGGTTGATTTTTACTCCTGCTGCAGTGTTTGATTAGGTGTTTGTTCACTGACAGGGTGATTTTTTTGGGGGGAGAGCGGGTAATTGATGTCCACACGCGCTCCTGTGGATGTGAGTGTAGCTGGTTACCGGAGATGTGTACATCATTTTCTGTAACACTGCAGTCTGAGATTAGTGCGGGGTCCCGGGGGTCTCACTCGTCACTCCATTTCCTAAATTGACAGCTGGAGAAACTCTATTCCACCGGACGTGATAAACGACACGGGGCGTCGGAGGAGTGCGTCGCCGAACAGAGAAAGGAGTGATAAATGGGGGAGGTTGGGAGGAATCAGGGCAGATGAAAGTTGTTGGGCAGTGAAAAATGACTGACGGCTCATTATGAAAATCCAAGAAGGGAGTCAAACTCGTTCAGCCACGCCTTCTGCTTTATTTTATTTTCTGTTCCAAAGCTAAAATACACTGAAGGTGGACACATGCATTTAATTATCTGTGACTGTTATTTTTTTGCTGCTGAGACTGCAAAACAAGAAAACCCCAAAATCAGAGGAGAAAATAAAAGCAAAACATGAACTGTGAGTCCATGTAAATAGTCTAATGTGTTTGATTTTCTGTAGTAGCTAGTAACAACAGCACATCTCTTCCTTGTATCATTGAGACACAGTGTGGCTGCTAGAAAGAAGTTTTGGCTGAATTAAGCAGTAAAAGAATAAAGACATGTTTTTAAATGTGATTGGTGGATATAAAAAAAAAATTATGTTTTTGAATAACAGACAGTTGTATTTATCATTTTAGTGGCAGATCGAAGCTTTCGGAAAACATTTTGCTTTTTATTTGGGGACAATTTAGCGATTTTTGTATTTTCATCTTTAATCGTTATAGTTAGCTTTTTGACTAATTGTTTCAAAGCCAGGAGTCCCAATGAAACTAGAAGTTCCCACGTATGATGAATTTTGACCACTGGTATGTTTGCACCTGACAGAGGTTACGTTTTTGGCACGAACACTACCATTTTTACTCTTTTTTTTCCCCCTCCCACGTTCTCTGCAGTGTAACCCCCTTGTCATTTACATTTATAGCATATACAAAGCTGTAAGTCACCCATCAGGACATTAGAAAGCTCAAGGAAACCCTTGAGATTGCCAGTTGGCAGTGCTTTATTGGGTATTTTTTCCCCCAGTACTCTTACTAGCTTCTTGCAACCTCACTCAATTTAGTTGTTTTACCCCCCTATGGCCGTGTTGCTGATTTTGAATAAGTGCTCAGGGCAAGAGGGGTCAGCTGCAATTTCAGCCGTAGCTAAACTGGTCTTTTCTAATGTGAGATCTGAGGTGACTTTGACTTTTGATTAATGACAGTTCTCCAAAGGACATATCACCAGGAAAACTTTCCACAGCATGAAAATCACTTCTAGTAAAAGAAGAAAACATCTATATCTTTATGCATACACAATTCAACACCGACTGACTGCATTCAATGTGAAATAATACCCAGGTGCCGTTACAGGAGGCAAACACTGAAAGTGTTTGTTATTAAAATATTTGTTCTTTTTGGGCCCCAAAGGCCCACTATGCCTTTTCTCACTTATGCATATTTCCATTATAGTGACATCAAGCAAGCAGAGAAACGCTGCTGCTGCCTCTCTCCTGTTCCCTCTCCTTCTCTCTCTTGAGTGTTTCTCTCACAGGCTGTGAAAACAGCAGCCCCAGGGAGTATTCGTATCCCATGAGCCCTTGGGGCAGAAGGCCCGAGGACACGCGATGGGGTTGTATTGAGGGGTGTCGTGGGGGAAAAGGGTGCTCCACATCTCAATAATGAATGCTATAGATAAATGTAAAGCAGATAGTAGTTTAGTAGAATTGGCCCATTTGGGATTTTAGCAAAGAGATTTAAAGATGATGTGAAAAAGCGGGAGCAGCTCCTGCAGTATAAATACCAAGACCACAAACATGTGCAAGGAGGGTTTTGAATATTTGAATTTGAAAATGCTGTTTACATATCAGATGGTTTATTTCCACACTAGCATTTTAACACGTTGCCCAGACAAACATTTTTTTTTCAGACAATAGAAAATGGTAAATCTCTCAAATTTTTTGATTTTAGCAGTCGGCAAAACCACACTACTACCATCATTATCAGTAAAAGTGTACGAATGGATAGACCGTTTTGGTGTGTATCTTATTCACTACGTAGGGAGAAACATGTTAGAAATGACCAAACGTCCTCTGGTGACTGATGCTGCCTCCAAATGAACTCATGGAACGTGTGCACGGTATGTCTGGCGTTCAAGTGGTCAGGTCATAAGCACGCTATTGCGAAGCGAAGGCAACGTGGACGCCAAGACTCCTGTGTCTGTGCTCATTCACTACTCCCTACTCCCTATCCATGTCGTTCGATATAGAGGACTATACAGTGAGAGATTTCAGACACAGCCCTCGTTGTTTATCTAAAAGCCACAGAAGCTAACAATTTAGCAAGCTTGCAGACAGGTAATGTTTTTGCTCAAAGTCATTTTTCTTAACCGCAATTATAGACTGGAAACACTGTTCACGTTAACGTTCGCTCAGCCACTGAGGAGCACACCCCAAATCTCGACATTACATGTGTTTTAGCCATGTGTTGTTGTTTTTTTAGCAATCGGTTGATTTTTAGTATGATTTGTAGAATCAAAGTTATGATCTCATAAATATACACAAGGTCAAATGGTGTCACAGGAAGGTCATGATAAATCAAGTGAGGGCAGACATGAGATACAGGTTGACTTCTCTGGCATTACAATGTAATGTTTATGAAATACTGTCTGTAGTATTTACTTTGACAAAGAAGTTTTTACCAGTTCACTGCGCATCCCCAACACTGCTGTCCTGGTGTTTGTGATGTAGACCAGGAGCTTCAGCAGAAGCAAGACTCTTGGATTGTGGGACAAAGGTCTCCGTGTCTGTACTCTCTGTATGATCTTATTATCTGTCAGCCAATTTAACAGAAAGGCCTTTGGGGAGTGACAATGGGGATGTAGGGAAGGAGGAGGGGACGCCTTCATACACACAAACACGCACGCACGCACACAAACACACACACACACACACACACACACACACACACACACACACACACACACACACACACACACACCTCTGCTCTAATTCACACTGACCGCTGTGGCCTCTCCACAATGCCTGTTTTCGTATTTGATAGAAAAATCTATAGGCTTACCGGCAGAGAACAACCTCCATGAAGAACTAAAGCAAGAAAAGTGTTGGTAGTGGTCAACCATTTTTTTCTTTCCACTAACACTACACTCAATGACGCAACCACGAATGAATGTCATCCACCTCTTAGAAACTTGCTGTCATTGCAAAGTTGATGGTGCAGAAGATATTTGATCCATTCCAGAGATTCACTACAAAATATTCCTGGTCAAAAAGACCTTTGGCAGAAAAATCTAAACATTTCTTTTTTGGAATACACAGGATTGATTTTTTTTTTTTTTCCAAAAAAGTTCAATTAGCCTCTTACAATAATGCTGTTTTCTTCATTCAAAGACAAATATTAAACAAAACAAAAACATAAACTCTGCTGAAATTACAAGAATAAATACCCAGATTTATTTGGATTTTTGCATGTAATCTGAGGCCGCCTTCGTTTCTCTATCAACAGGGGAAGACATGCTGCATATGACATCAGTAATATTACTTTCTTGTTATGCAAATGATGCCAACTTTTATCTGCTGGCTTTGTGTTTCTAAACCTGGGTAGTTTTCTGTTCTTTCTAGGTGGTTCTCCTCAAATTTCAATGGGAAACCATGCTTCTAATCTTGATGTCATGTTTGATCCTGAGGTGGGCTTTGGTGCTCAGTAGTTGAGTTGCTTCGATGCATCAGAAGTAAACTCCACTACATCTTTTAAATAGTAACCATACTTTAATTTCCTCTTGATAAAACTTCGATACGTTTTTATTTTACCATCAGTTTCACTACGGACTTTGAATATCAGACACTGCTGCTTTTAGCCACCTCACACCAGCTTTGGATAGAGTTAATAAATAGATTTTTAAGGTTTTACTCACCTCCTTTTACACAGTCAGAGGTCTCAAGCCGATGTGCACTTCTGAACTATTAACCCGTTATATGCCAAGGTGCACTCTGACCAGATTTCAGTTCCTGAGATCACAATCTGTCCTTCATAGGACAATTAAAGTTTGTTATCAGACGGTTTCTTATTCACAGAGCCAACAGTTTAAAGCAACATCTTACGGTCTTGTTTCTGCCCACCTGATGAATGAAAGTCCAGCTTCACTCTGTTTTAGCTCTGGTTTTGGTCTTTTCCTCCTCTTGAATGAAATACCAGGCTATTTTGCTGCTATGTGGTGCAGTGTTCATCAGTTAGTTGCTAACTGTGTGTCTGCTGTTGTGTGCTGAGCAGGTAGCAAACACTTCCACTGTAAACAGTGACTATGTGACACCATGAAACTGGTGAAAGTGAACCCAAACAATAAATTTGTTATCTGGCTGTGGTCACGCTCAATTGAGGAGTGTTTCCAGTCATTGCATCCTGATGGGGGTAAAACTCAGGTTAATTTTGAAACTATCGGCATTGACCACCATATCTCGTATACTGTGCACTGAAACTCTACCACTGCCGCCAATGTTGAAACTATTTCAACATAGTTTCACTGCACTTAGCCACCCCCACTCTTTGCTGATTGGTCCGCCCTTTAGAGTGGCAGAGCAAACATTAATGAAAACAGGATTCCCAGACTAAAATTACGTTGAAGAATGATGCTGTTACCAATAGGTAGGCGGTGCCTGGTTATAAAATTGTGCGCTGGACAGGTAAAAAGTAAGAAAAGCTGAGTTTGATTGCCAAGTTGGGTGATAATTATCTGGAGGTTTGTCATTCTCTGAAGGTTTATCATTTTGCATGCTTTTTATCCATTGTTATTGAAAACAATATTGACTGAAGTTGGCTTAAAAGCAACATATTAACAACTGAAAATGTTGTTTTTAACGATCCCCTCAGGTACGCTTTGTACGGTTAGAGATAAAAAAAAAAAAAAAGATCTGCCAAGCACTACTTTTTAACTTGGAATTAAGTCATCTCTAATTTTCCCAGTTCAGTCATTCCAAATCATCAAACTTTAACTTGTACTGTCAATAATTTGAAAAAAGAGAAAATGTGCTGTGTGGACTGCTTGCGGTATGTTAGCTGACATTATAGGAATGCAGCGAGTCAATTGCAGTAGCAGTAATATTTCCAAACGTGGCCGTTGATCCAAGGTCAAGCAGTATAGACAGGCCTCTCTCATGCCAGTCTTGAGGCCATTCTGAACAGATGTTGGCACAGCCAGCTGGACACAGCGACCTTGAGTAAATCTCAAAGGGGTCTTCTTTGGCAGCATGGGCACCAACTCTTCCCCCCTGGCAAAGGAGACCCAGTGCAGCAGCCTATAAGGAACTGATATGTGTGTGTGTGTGTGTGTGTGTGTGTGTGTGCGTGAGAGTGTGTGAGTGTGTGAGAGAGAGTGAGCGTCTACAAACCAGCATTGTGTGTCATTCAAGCTTCAGTGAAAAAGTACCAGTGAATCAATCACATGCCCTGTGTAACACCGCACTAAATGAAATTCAATGGACTGATTGAGTGAGTGATGGATGATTCACGTACATACAGCCAGAATTAAGTGATGGAGAAACACTCAGAAGGAGAGTGGAGGAGGTGAGGGTTGGTTAGACCTCTGAGGACTACATGTGGTGTGTGTGTGTGTGTGTGTGTGTGTGTGTGTGTGTGTGTGTGTGTGTGTGTGTGTGTGTGTGTGTGTGTGTGTGTGTGTGTGTGTGTGTGTGTGTGTGTCGGGGAAATGTAGACGTAGAGTGTACAGACTCTGAAGGCTGAGCGCCCTAAGGAGCGGCTGTGTTCGTACCCCACATCTGCCCTCCCAGGATGCGGCAGAATGTGTGTGTTTACGCGTGTGTGTGTGTTCAGGAGTGTGTGTGGTTACCATCTGGGCAGAACATCAGGGGTACGCCTGGACTGCACGGTGAGCCAGTCCACTTTTAATCTGCCCAGCGCCCTCTCCTAACCAACGAAGGTCACCGCCTCGGCAAGGACAGTACTGTCACCCCTGTAACACTAACAGCGGGGGTCGGCACTGGCTATCCATAATAGATGGCAGCTGGCTTTAGTGTACGTCTTCATTTTGCCTGGGGCAGCGGTGTTAGCCCATCTTTCATTCCCACTACTCCGCTGAACTAATGTGCTGTGTTAATGCTTGTGTGAATCAGGAGGAGTGCTCAGTCGTGTGTCTCCCCTGTAGCTACCGAGTGCCCATGTCATTGCCAAAATAGGACAGAAGGTGCTTCAACAAAGGAAACATTCATCTGGAGGTATCACAGCATGGCAACAAAATCAGCCTCAATGCATTAAGAGTTCACAACTCCAGCGAGTTAAGAGAAATGAGATGTGATGAACTTTTGTGGGACAGCATGCCTTTGGTAAACAAAGCAGATCCAGTTTGTAGAATTTCAGATCAAGTTTTCATGTTACTTTGGTGCAGTCATTGAAAAGTTCTTGCACTTCTCATATCAGAACTACAAGTCTATTTTTCTAAGTACAATGAAGTTCAAAAAGCCCAGTTTCGGACTGCGACATTTCACTGAAAATGCATCAACCCCAATTTCACAGGCTTTTATGTTAAGTGGCTATACAGTCTGACTCACCCATCAAGCATGATTTCCAAGAGCATGATTTTTTTTCAACTTGCCAGAGAGACCAAAACCATTTTAAATGCAAATGACCTAAATAAGATTAGCGAGGTAGGCAGTCCGCTCCCTGTTAATTATCACACGCAGTAGTCAATTAACAACGCTAACGATGGGACACTTAGTGTGCGTTAACCCAATTTACCACGGCTGAGAGCCGGGTGGACACAGTTGCAAGGGGTAACTTAAGGTGGGGTCTGGAGGAGGAGTGGGGAGGTGTATGGGGGAGGGAGGGAGAATGGGGGGGGGGCGGGGCTCACGTCTTTATTGAGCTCTTACCCCCATTAAAGAAGCTCAGAGGTTAGTGACTTTGACTAGAGCTAAGGAGGAGAGTTTAGCACTTAGCTGAGTACCAGACAAGAGAGAGAAACTGCTCAGCGATGCCGTGTGGTCTCTGCTGGTCTATTCTCCCCACCACGACGTGGATTTGGGCACCATGTCGGTAGAAGGAGGGGCGGGACTCATCCGGGGGTAATTAGAGTTACCCAGGATGTGTTGGCCAAGATGCTGCTCTACACTTAACGGCATTAGTCACGGCAGGAATTACGGCATGCTCTGATTTAACAGTTGTCACTAGACCTTGGCTGTGAGAGGCATGGGTGACTGACAGGTCGAAACGAGGCCCTCATTTGTGTATCTGGGTGTGTACACGTGAACACGGGAATATGTTTGTCGCATTGATTTGATCAGAAAAGACTATTGTGAATTTTGCCTCCGCATATTCTGTTATTCTCTGTTAGTGTAACCTCGTAAACCAACTTTGTTCCTCTCAAACCATCTGGAATAATAAATAGTCTGAGCCTGAACTGACATGTTTGAGCCTGACGGTTCGGGTTGTGAATTACAAACTCTTTAATGTTCAGACGTTAAGAAATCGTAAATACATAATAAATTCTTAAATGTTAAGTGCTTTAAATTTAAAAAATTTATGTTTGGCTTGAGTGAGGTAGGATATCGTCCATCAGCCCAACCGTAATAGCGCTGTAGAAGTTTAGATTAAAATTGAAATCAGGTCAAATAAGGATAAAAAAATAAGATCTGATGATCTTACTTCATAAAAGAAGTATCTTGTGTTGTTTTGACAAGTTTGGTTTTAGATCATTTACAATAAACACACTCACTTTTTCCAAGAACGTATCACACTGTAGCATAACCTGTAATGAAGACACTGCATTGTATTTGAAATCTAATTCAAATTCAAATCATTATCTAATGATAAAATGTCATCAATGTTACTGCAGGAAAATGATCTATTGCCTTGGTCTTGGTTGCCATATTGATTGAGATCTTCTTCTTTTTTTTTTTTTCAACTTCACTGACTGCATCCTCCTCCAAAATCTAATTTCTGCAGACACTACGTCTGCAGAAATTTGATTTTGGCCCACAGCACAACATATTGGGTTAATTATTAGAAATGAGTCAATGAGTTTACTTAAAAGACAGACAAAACCAAACCTTGAAGTATTTCTTCTTCTTTCTCTTTGCCAGATTTTCAACCCCACAACTGAGATGAATTTTGTTGGATGAAAATTGTTGATTGCATCCAGTACTTTTACTTACACAGCTGCATGGCAGCCTCTGTGTTTTTCCCTTCTTAACTTTTTGGCTACCTAAAAACACACGACTCAAAGGATTATATAAAGTGCTCCTTCATATCCTTGTGTTTCTTCTGAGTTTTTTTTCTACTTTTTGGAAATTGTGATTTGTACAAGACCAGCACCAGACCATTGATATGAACATTAAAACAGTCCAGGCGGTGACATTCAGGCATCTCTACCAGACGGTCTCTCTCCAAAATGACACATGTGCCCAGCTAACATAAATCATCATCACTCTCTGGCCCCGCCCACCCATTTTCATCTGTGTAACCAGAGCTCCGAGCGTCAGCAGGAAGTATATTGGTGTGAGCGGCCTATTGATCATTGATCTGGCGCCATCGATCCGAACCTCGCCTCTTTCCCTCCCACCCAATGCGCTCTCTTTCTGTAATCTCTTCAGATTCACAGGGACATCTTTTGACTCCAATCTCCCAGTGGAATATACACATAAACTCAGATAATGAGAATAAATGGCACTTCTGACCGCTATTGGTATTTCTTTTGGCGTTGTTTGATTTATTACCTTTGATCAATATTTTTAACTTCAGATGCAGGAATCACTGTGTGATGCTGCAGAACATGCAATGTTATCTCTTGGATTGTGATTTTACATTTTCAGTACCTTGCGCAAATGCTGTATTGATCAAACCGTTTTATTTTGCACTTTTTCAGCATTTGCAACTTTCCTTTAATACACTTTCTTAAAAAGAATAAGGTTTTTTCATGATTAAGTGTTTTCATCAATCTGCCAGCCTATTTAAATACTTAATACATAATCAAATAATCGTATAATTATGTATTTATCTGCAGAAGAGTTAAAATGTTAGTTTTTAAATACTGCAGAAATATCTAGTTTATCAAAGAAAAAATGTTACGTATTTTGATTACAGAGTTCAATCTTGATCTCTTTATCAGTGGCTCGAATATGACAACAGTAAAAGCTACAACTGTATGATGAGTAGATCAATATACATGTAATTTACAAACTACAAAGCAGGTAATCAATGAATATAAAAGTATATGAAATATACATTACAGTTCTACTATAGTGCCGGCTGACCGCAGACTTTGATAAATAGTTGAGCCATTTATTTTTGTCAGTATTGATTATTCAATCCAAAGAGTTCACCAGAATCGTCCGTCTTCTCTTCTCATTTTCACTCGATCTTCTTCCGAGCGCTGATTTATGATCACTTGGGTCGGATGAGCAGCTGTTGTTTAAAAACACAGTGGAGATGAGTAAAAACGATACGGAGTAAAGATCCTTTAATGCGAGTTTAAAAAGTGGCTCGCCTTGTTTGAAATATGTCTTCATCTGGGGTACATTTTTAATTTCACCACTTCCAGATGAGACTTTTGTGGAGAGAAGAGTGCAATATTTTACTACAGCTTGTAATATGAACCCTTATCTATCATCATTTCCATTTTTAGCGTAACCCCCCTCCCTCCCTCCCTCCTCCCCCAAAACACATTGTAAACACCACATGGTAAAACTAAAATAGACGTATTGGATGTCATTGTGCACTTCAGTCTCCTCCCTGAAAACCTTGCCTTGGTTTTCCCTTTTAGTCTTTTTTAGTTTAGTTTTCTTGCAACTTTGGATATCCCAACTCAAAACAGCCCCAACATGGCTATTACTTGTAATTAGAATAACAAATGCACCGGAGCTCCTGATTTAGTGTGGCGCTCTGGCCCCTGATGTATATTAATACCACAACACGGCACCTCTTACCCGAGGTTCATCATTCATCCAGGTAAAGGAGGTGGAATTGAAAAGCAGTCCTTGTTTTTGCTGGAACCTGTATCACAGTCATTTATTGTGTCACGAGACGGGACGGCCCCTCCGCATGTCCTTCACCTCCACATGCAATGCCAGCTCCTGTTAGATACTAAATTGTTTGTGTGTGTAATTTTGTGCAACACGCAGGTGTCAACATGGGATGACAAACTTGACTTTTTGTGCGAAAGGCAGGATGAGACTCCGACGTGGTTCGTGGAATTCAATGTTCACTGTTAAAGTTTTGTCCAAATGTGCCTTTTATCTTATATTCAGATTTCTGCGGCCACTACGAAAGGGAAAGATTTGCATTTCATTTCATGCATATTTTTAATCATATCTTTTTCTGGCTCTGCCCAGCATTCCCATTTAAGTGTGGTGAGATTCTCACTGAGTGAGTGTTGCAGCTCTGGGCCAAGTTAAGTGATGACTGCTGATGACAGATTGTCCTCCACCACACTGCTAGCACTTCTCCCAGACAGACCGTCCGTCCCTTTTTCATCTCTTCCTGAGTGGACGTGAGGGCTCACCCGGCAATACAAGACAAATAACACTTCTGCCAGGCCATCACTCTTTGCAGCAACAAGGCAGCTTACCTTTCACTTGACTGTAGTCCATGTAGTATCAGACTCAGCATCACCTCGACTTCCTCTACCGTTCCCTGACCGTCCTCGCTGGACTGCCATGAGTCCGAAACAACAGACAAGAAACAACGCAGTGAATCAGAGCTACAGTACGCACGCTATCTGTTTCTGTCATTTCTATCTGCAGTGTTTACATGCACTACAGAAACTACTGTTTCTTTTGGATTTTTTACACTTACATGTTCATTTTGTCATTGAATACTCAATGACTAAAACGAGACTTAAACTAGGTACAAATAATTATTTGATAACAAAAACTATGATGAATTGTGTTAATATTTCTCAACAAATAAAAACAATAATGTGAAAGAAACACAAACAAGAAAAAAAAAACTAATTTATTTAAGAAACTGCATGATTTGTGTGTTTGGATTCAATCACTGTAGTTCTACAGAAGGCGTTTTGTATTTTTCATGAGTTTTGTGGCCACTTGTTACCTGCTTGGAAGTGGAGGGTGAGGTGAGCGGTGTTCAGTTGTTTGCAATCTGTAAACTCACCACTAGTTGCCACTAAATTCAACACTACTCCTTTAATGACTACTACCATTCTGATGCATACTGTTACTCTACCGTTGTAGTTGTGTAGTTACTGCCTCGTACAGAAGCGTTACTATGAACATATAGGAGTTTGGAATAAACCGTATTGACACAACACAAAATAAGTCTTGCTGTGACGGCAATGCTGAAAGATGATATTCAAGATCACGATTCACAGCTGTGTCCGGAGCAAAAATACACATTTCTACAAGTGAACATTAGACAAGTTGTAAAAAGTCATTATATCAATCATAAGCACTCATAAGCCACTCTTAAATGGCTTTGTTTTAAATAGTTGGGAGTGGGGAGAAAATGTGGCTTTACCAGTAGTTCATGTAAACATGATTTCTCTCTTAACCTTGTTAAGGCCTTGTTTTGGTCTTGTTTTGGATTGCAATCATTGTGCCGGTCAGCTGAAATGTAAACTGAGTTGCACATTGTAGACTGTTGAATTTATCTTTGTATAAGCAGAAAGTAAAAGTGTTTTTTTTGTCTCTTACAAAAAAAAAAGGATCATTTTAAGGTTTTTGTCTGAATTGCAAAAAGCAGTTAATGGGTGTTCTGTGTAATGGTGTATCACTAATTCTACCTGCCTATTACTCAGGAGGATACTGGTGTGAATGTGCTTGTATGAAAGAGGAGCTTCGGTTGAGTCTCGACTCATGATTCGTTAACTTCACAGGCGCTCTCTGGGAATCCTGAGGCCACACTCCCCCTGCCACCGCCCTGGGCAATTATGCTCTTTTGAAATGCAAATGTATGGCATGTACATGTGTGTGTGTGTGTGTGTGCATGAAGTGTCGCTGTGTGGGTGGTTAGGTGGGTATACATACAGGTTTGTGTGTGTGTCTCCATGCACATCTGTGGGTTTGAGTGTGTTTTCCCGTAACTTATCTTAAAAGCACCTAAATCCACTGGCACCCCGGTGCAGCAGCAGTCAAATACAATTACATCTAAAAGCCCTGTTACCTTGTGCTCGCTCGGCCCATAGAAGGGACCCTCCAAAACGCAGAGCCGACAAAGAACATACCTTCAATTAGCCAAACGATTAACATTTTAGAGGAAGTCTGTGTTTGGGTCCCTTGGGCTCCCACTGCTCCCCACCAGTTTCCTTTTCATATTCAAATCCACAACATAAAAGTTAGCCATATCTAATCCTAAAAATGGGTCTTTTACTATTTTGTAAGGAGATAATGCCTGAAGTTTTTGCAGGCAGCATAATTGCCAGGTTATGGAAGAAGGCGTACCATTATGTTTAACAATCATTGTGGACCATAGGTGCTCCTATCAGTCGGAGCAGACAAAGCTCTCAGAAGCAGCACAAAGCTGTATGATATTGTCTTTTCTAATTTAGTAGGCCATTAGTCAATCACACTAACCTACATTCATTTAAACAAGCGCCTCTCTGGGGGTAGCCTCAACGCTTGAGTGCATTTGTGGTCATTATCATGTTGTGCTGTGGTTCGGTCTTCTCCACAAGAGACGCCACTATTGATTTGTTTCATTTTTGTGTCTGGCTGCTGTCACTTTACCATGGCATCTTGGTGCTATGTAGGCAGGGGTGCCCATCTGCCCGCCTGCATAACAGAGTGCGACAGGCTACGAAATGGTATTGTGTGGAGGCTGTAAACTTTGTGTGAACTTGCACCACGCTCCTGTGCCATTAGGACCGGATGAAATTCCTCTCAGACACTTAACCTGGGGTCAGGTGAAGTGAATTTTTCCCAAATATGCCACTCACAGGAGGCACAAAGGCGTCTGTGTAACCTTTTATTGTGAATTTAGAATCAGCTTATTCCGACTAAAAATTCATGGCAGTCGTCTTTTTTATTAATGCTAGACCTCACATTCAGTAGATTCAAATTCCTTCTGCATTTGTTTCCATCCACTTGAAAGTGTCTTATACAACCTGCAACAGGAATCAAAGGTGAATCATTATTTATTTACATTTCTTTGCAAAATATGAAACACAAAGAGAGATTTAACTACAAAAAAACAACTAGCTCACACTGGTGAATTGAGACGTTGATTCAGTTGAAGGAAACACCCTCTGAAATGCTGAAATTATGTATTGATTTTCCTCCTGTCTTTCGCCCCGATGACTCTGGATAATTGCCTCTTTGCTGCTGCTACAGCTGAACTGAACCATCAGGGTGTCTCAATGTCGCCGGCCTTTTATATAGACTGCTAGAAGACAACCCCACTAACTTCACGTTGCATTACGCGTCTCCAACAAAATCAGCTGGGACACTGCAGATCTGTACTGTAAGTTAGAGGAGAGTTTACACACTGAGAGGTTCTCTTATACTGTGTAGCTGGAATAAGAATAATTTATGAAACCATATTTTTTCATGAAATGTCAAGTTAATCATTTCTTCTATCAATGGCAGTAAACATCAGAAAATGAATCGTTAACTTGTTTATTGACCTAATATTAATCTGATAAATTGTTTAGTAAATACATTTAAAAAATCCCATAATTTGGCCTTCTGGTTTGTAACCAAACCTGTTGAGCATTATTATCACGCATAAATTGGAAGTTTCTGAAGCCGTTTCTGGCAAATATGGTGCCTGTAAGGCCAGACACCATGGGATATGTAACTACAAGAGCTGATATTGTAGAAAAATAAATGAAATATACCCAGAATCTAATTTTACCACAAGGAGTCCTTCTAAATGGCACTAAAAAGTTCCTATGGTAACTATAGGAAGTTCCTCTTGATATGTGTTCACAAAGCTGCTGAGATCAGCTTTGGTGCTATGGGCAACAACATGGTTCATAAATGAACTGTCTACAGTGATAGTTGGTTGACAGTTCACTGGTATGTATCAGTGAATTCTTTTTCATTTATACACAGCAATTAAAAGCAGGGCTGGGTATTATTAAAAAAAATAAAATGTATACTGGTACCGATACATCAATTTTATTAGCGATTACTGAACGAGTGAACTAAATGCCTCACCTGCAAGCTATCCATAGACACTATAAATTGTCGATGTTCCTTAGACGCCTCACACTCTATCAGTTTATAGTAGCTACTGTAGCTTGCTGCCTGCAGAAAGAAACTCCAGTCATGGTAGCAAACGCAATTCAGACAGGTATGTGGCCAATATTAAAAATTGTTGTAAATATTAGCCTGCGGTTTCCATTCAAATTTAGAGCAAGTTTTATAATATAAAATTCCTGAAAAGCTGCAGAGGAAAATTGTAGGTACTGCATTTATACACTACCGCTGGTCAAAATAAAATAAAATGCTTCATCTGTTACTGTTAATTTTTTTTTTTTTAAATGAGTATATGCTTTGTGGAGGTTTTGATTTATAGTGGTTTTATCAATACAGCAAATTTCTGTCCCTCAGCTATGAGTAAAGCCTTTTTTGCAAGTTATATTTTTGAAAATGTTCATAAACAGGTGGATGGAAACAGTCAGTCAACCATCTCCAAATTCATTCTCTATGAACATTTAGCAACGTTCCTTAAAATACTTTTTCAATTTTTAAATAATAATCATAATAATAATTATGTGAGCAATATTTCTCTCATTTGCAGTTAAAAAAAAAGTATCATAATTTAAATACATAATTTCTGTAAGAGAGAAGTTGCCTCATCCACAGGATAAATTTGCCTCCTCGCGCTCCTATTCTAATAAACATACTTACAGTCAGTAAAGCTGTTCCAAAATAATCTGAAGATAAAATATAAACCTGTATTTGCATTGTAATATATTTACAGCACAGTGACACACTCTATTGCAGGACACTTACTTTTTGAATTACTGAAAGTGTTGTGTCTCTCTCTGACTTTAAAAAGCTGGAGGTGAAGCCTGATAATTGTGATTTGTCCGCTGCTCCTGTTTGACAGGTGTCAGCTTTTGTGCTACCGAGGGGGTTTAATAAGCAGGACCTTTTCCCGGAGAGTTGACTCGAGCTGGTCCCAAATATTTCTACCTTTGTGTCTCAGATACCGATGAAGGCTTTTGACGGCCTGTTTTGAACTTGGCAAAATAAATTATTATTTTGTTACCGGGGGTCTCATCCCAGCTCTACACTTTAACTTTGTCAGGATGCTTGGCTGCCTTCTGAAAATGGAAGACAATGAACCCTCTGTATGAAATGTCTTTTTTAGGACAATGAGCCTTGTGGGCTTTAGAGAGCTATGAAGACAAACTGTTGATGACAGTCCCTAATTCCCAAGATCTAGAATAAATGTTTTCCTCCTTTTATTCTGGTCGAGAAAAGAACTCTATCCATCATTAAGTACTCGGAGCAGTCCCATAAAAAGCAGGCTCCTATTTCCAGTTGTAGTTGAAGTTCATTTGGATGAAAGGTGCGCGGGTTTTTTTTTTTTTTAGTTTTTTTTTTTAAGGTTAAACTGTCGTTTAATTTGATTCGCAGCTGCCTATAAAAGGCCCGTAACTGTTTTCGAAAGTAACACACGTCTTCACAGAATTACAGAGCGTACCAAACATGAGACACAAAAAGGGATAAAAAACTGATTCAAATTCCTTCGATGTGGCATTGTTTCACTCGCTTGAAACACCCAATGAAGAGAGAGCTGTGGTAAATTGCTCTGTGAATGTGGCTGCTGAAACCAATACTGTTTTCTTTGCTTTGCTAATTATTAATTACCCATCTCCATGCATATGTGTTTATTCCTAATTGTATTTGATGGATGAGTGGCAGCTTTGACACCTCATTAGACCAGATTAATTGAACGACACAATATTTATGTCTCGGCAATGACCAGTTATCCTACCATCTATCACTGAGATGATCTCGCTGATTGAAAACCACTGGTCCGTGTAATCCTAATTATTTTGAATTAGAAAAGAATTTATAGCTTCTTGTGGCGTTTTTCTGTGATGATGGCAAATTGGAAGCATTAAATGCATAACGAGGGAGAAAATGAGAGGAAGACACAATCATGGAATTAATGTGGGTGAATGTCGGGAGAAGGGGGAAGGGCGCATAAAACAAACGAGGTGCATGCCTCGTAGACCCGCGACTTTCTACTGCACTGCACAGCCGTAGACACATCTCAAGATCCTGACATAACATTTGTCTCTTTCTCGTAATTCGGTAAGGTAATGCCCACAGGATGCCTATTTAGAAGAAGGGTTACTTTTTTTTTTCACGTTTAACTAAATCTCTATATTCTTCAACTCCCCATTCGCTCACTTCCAAACATGCTTCTGCAGAACATCTCGATCCATATTCTTTTATTAAAAAGTTGGCTGAGTACTCGAAAAAACATTTCCACTGAACTTCATATAACCCTCCTCTAACTTCTGCAAAGCTTTGCCCCTCATGGGAGGAGCACAAACTAAAATCCAGCATTTGAGCTCACAGAGAAGCAACAAGGCCCAGAAGAGTGGAGCTTTTACTATCATACAGTATAGGAAAGCCTCAAGGAACAGACTTCTTTCCCAGGTAGTAAGAACTTCCTCAAGCTTATTTTTCCAACTTTTCAAGTTTCTAACACCATTAGCTGGCTCCCTTGTGGTCTTGAAAGAGGTAGCACTGATTGAATTAAGCTGTTTCCTTCTTTGAGAAATTTTGGCTATAGCTTTCTTATACAGAAGTCAGCCACTGCTGTAACTGCACAGACCCGTAGCAATGTGCACATACAGCACTCGCACACAAACGCCTGTACTGTATATGCATGCACATATCCAGATGCGCACATGCAGTACACAAAAGCGTGTACGTGTGTACAAACACAAACCGAATCTGACAAACCATCGATAGAAATCTGCTGACCAGAATCGCTCAATGGGATATAGAACCAAGACTTAGACGCGGCTCCGTAATGCCATTTACACCATAGTATTTTAATCAATTTAACTGGCCTTTTTAGATATACTTGGCTCAAAACGCTCTTTTGAGTTTTAAAAATAGGACAAATGGTCTTTTGGAATCAGCTGGGGAGAAGTTTAATCTCATTGAATGGAGCCAAAGCCAGACGTTTAGCTCCACACAGTGTAGAATACAAGATTATACCGGCCTGATATAGCCCTTCCACCACCCAGTTTATTTTTATCCTCTATTAAGGCAGCGATATCCTTAAAGGCTGCCAAAATTATCCTGTAAAAATGCTGACTGGGAAATATGAAAGGTTCCAGGCGGGTCTAGTAAGCAATCTGCGCGCATGGTGGAGCAATGTGACTGCTGTGCTTGCTATACCAACAGGGGTGACCCCAGTTGGATGGAGAGGTGAGACTAAATGAAAGTCATCCCTGGATCTTAGGGGAGCCAAGCCTGGAATACCAAACCTTTCTTCGGAATGAGATTCACCTGGCGGAAGGCGCTTTACATAAATGTTTGTTTGTTAACTTCTTAGATTTTGAATTGAATAAGCATCTAAAATAATGTTCAAATGGCTGTTTCACAGAAGACAGCACTGACCCTCCACTGAAGTATTTAGATAATCCTTTCGCCCGTGGAGGTAATTTATACAGAAACAGCCTCTTTTATTGTGCGTTTGGGACAAACCAGAAGGATAATTTCCTTATCAAACACACTCGAACTCATTTGAAACAGAAAGTTTTGTACTTAAGTTAACCGTTCCTCCGAGTGCGGCTGGTAATTGAAGAGTTACTAGTGCCCTGTGGGTGTTCTGAGATGTTGAAGTCGGGATGAGCTCCGTGACGTGAATTCAATGAACACATAATATTTTTCTTCTTTCAGACATTTTTGTTAAGACTTGCAAATTAACAAATTTTTCTATTATCATACAGATCAGTGTACGTACACATAGGGCTGTCAAGATCAAGACATTTTGGTTGACAATTAATTGTAATGATTAATTCATGATTTAATAGTTTTTTTCCTTTTAGTTTATGCCACTTTTTAAGTATAAGCCTGATTATAGTTAAATAATACACATACTGTACACCTTATGATGAATAAGACACTTTTATTGTCATTGAACATTGGAACATAGACATATAGTGCCTTGGGCCGCCATCTTTTTGTTGCAAATTCGACAAATCGTCTTCTCCAAGTTATCCCATCTTCCTTTTTCATTTGGTTTTAAAATTAAAAAAAATGTGCCCACAGCAGCACTGTGGTGTTTAGCTTTGCAACTAAATCCATGTCAATAAATCATCTCTGGAATACAGTCAGTCGTTTATCAGAAATTAAGAACCTCAAATCTGAAACGATGGAAAATGATGTTAAAGTAGCGAAATAAATTTGGCACTTCTGTTTGGTACATACAGCTGTTTTTGTACCGCTGAATGGAAATGATTCAAATGATTTTGGAAAATGATTGCTGTCCGCTCAAATAATTGGCACCAGAATATTTTTGAATAGGCAAACACCCACACATAAATGTTCAGCCATACCTGAGTGTATTTTCTTCGATGGCATTTCCTTAAACACAATCTATCCTGTTGCTTTCTAATTTTTTTTTTTAAAACATGCTGCTAGGTGTTCTTTCAGAAAGTCTCCTCATGTTTTGTCCGATCAGTCTGTTTGTCCAGCAGACGTTAATAGCCACCGTGTAAAGTTACCCACTTCTCTTTGGGCTAGCTGTTTTCCTCTGTAGCCTCTAGACGCAGCAGCCTTGCGACGTACGCACAAGCATCATAAAGCTTTAAAAAGCTGACACCACGAGGGCCCTTTTTTGCCAGCTGCCATATTGGAATGAACTTGAGATGAATGTATTGATCCCACTCCTGGATGGCAATGACACAACCTGGCTTTGCTTTAAAGGTGACTCCATCCAGACCCTCTTGTGTTATGCAGGTGACGTGGACGAGTCGCAGAGGATTCGACTGGTGTCAAGGAGCTATTTAAGATTAGAGCACAGGGGGGGTACAATTGATTTTGTTTATATTTGGCATGATTAAACATGGTGGAGAGCGTTTGCTGTTGCTGGAATCACAATCATGGCTTTCACGGGAGCACAGGTGCAACGCAGGTTGGAGAAATGTCCTCAAGATAATGCATACCATTTGGTGATTGCCTTTAACCAAAGTGACTGAAAACAGTTTAAAGGTCGGACTAAGGCTGATTAGCTGATACAGGTGTCAACTTCTTATCTTAATATAATTATAATACAAGTGCTGACAATATAATATTTTGTATCATCTAATGACCATATAGCTTCTCCTATAGCAGCTGAAAAATAACCAAACAAGCATAATTTTATATAACATTTTGGGACGCACCCTGCGTGTTGCTTGTTATCAATTATACCACTCTAATGATTTAGTGTGAGTTGACCAGATATTTCACATCACGAAGAAGTCACAGATAAAAGCAGATCCTCTCAGTGCTACAGGTCCCAGAATTAATTTACTTCCCTCTTTGTGTTAGACCAACTCCCTCAATCAAGATATCGGAGTCCTGCTACAAGTCTCTGATTAACAGCGCTGCTCTCGTAGTTTTGTTTTCAACCGTCCTCAGTTAAATGAGAAATTAAGAGGCAAGAGATGGAGGCTAATAGCATTTATTAACCCAGTGTGAGCGGGCGGCGGGGCGACAGGGCTCCTCCACCAGCCCTGTCTGGTCCTGGTGGCTCAGTCATCGTGGCCCAGAGAGGCAAGTGGAACATAATAAAACCCAACAAATGCGCCCAGCTGATTAATGCAGCCCTGTGGCTATAGTAATTATCCCTCTCCACACTCCTCCAGCTGACGAGCCAAACAAGTGTGTGGGAGCAAAAATGGAAATGTGCAAATGATGGATTTGTGGGACTCGGTGTCTGTTTAGTGAGCTTTGTGAAAGGAGTTGGATGAAGACAGGTTTGTTTGTGATGTGGTTAACTGTGGAGGTGGAGTTGAAGCTTTTACCCTCACTTTTAGAAGTTTATTTTCTGCAGTACTTTTGTCAGGTTTATGTGTTAGATACAAATAAATTTGATTTTTAAAATGATTCGATTTTTAAGCTCCCGAATACAAATTCCTGACATTGGCTCGACAGACAGAAAGCATGTAAAATAAACAATAGCATTATAAAACCAAAAATACATCAGTATAAAGTTAACCCCCAAAAAAGAAATACAACACAACAGGCAGAAATTATAAATCAAGTTTTGATATATGCAACCTTGCTACTGTATATTGCTACAGCACCTTTATACTGGGATAAATAATATATTTTATAAAATAAAAACCAACATTTTATTCTTAGTGCTCATTTAAAAAAAATTAAAAAACATCACTTATGAAATATGTGAAAGAAAACTACTTTTTAGTTGAATTCTTCCCTCATACAGCTTTTCCACCTTACCTATTTTTTTTTTTATCAACTGCCAGTAATTTGATTAAAGCAGCAGCTGATTAAATGTCATTCGATAAATTCATTAAAATCACAGTGGCAACTATTTGAGTGGTGATTGGTTGAAGTGAAATATGAGTCAAATAAAACTTTACAGCCATCAGTTTGATCACAAAATGTGCTGCTCCACAATAATTCAGGCTCTTCTTAAGTAAGGAAAACAGTTTATTCTTTTATTTCTTTTGTATTTTTCTTAATCGATAAACTTTTAAATACATCGGTTGAGAAACGATTAAGTTCAGTCTGTTTCTGTATGAGAGTTTTGTTGACTTACAGCAGGTGTCACAAGTTGAATCCACAACAGTTGAACTGCTTGCTGAGCCACTCGGCCGCACATGATACAGTGTGTTTTCAGAGAGGTCAGAAGGTCAGACATAAAAGACCAGTTTGCTAATGAATCAAAGAATTGTAATTGCATACAACTAGTGTGACAGGGAAATTGTGTCCCTCGGCCCATCACAATACGTAATTACGATTTATTGACAGATAACGATTGGTTCTTTTTGAACTTTTCAGAAACATGCTGCTTAATGCACTCAGTTAAAACTCAGCCTTTTTAGTCATTTACAATTCAGGTTTTGTGTGTTTGTGTCCACGAGTGCACACGTTTTCAATTATGCATATTACACAAGTCAAAATTTCACTCCAAAAACAAATCCAGATCCCCTCTCTACTCATCTGCTCTCTGCTAAATTAATGATGTAGTCGAGCATTGAGAGACACTGAAGGTGGGGAATACATCACTGAGAATAAAACCCAGCAAATGAGAGCCAAACCATTATGAAAACATAAACTGCTGCCTCCAAGTGCACAGTGCTTACATCCAAGACTGCTCTGATCTCCTTAAAGAGACACATTCTCTGTCGTAGAGCTGAAAATCTGCTTTTTCTTAAACTACAGACTTAATGATTGGATTACTGTTTCTTCGTTTGGTGATAGCGTGATGGTGGGATTACAGGCTCAATAGATTTCCTGTCAGATGCCATGAAGCCCTGGTGTCCCCACCCTGTGTGAGTTGGCTTGCTGAGAGGCAGATGAGCCTTCGATGTACGTATGGTCCACCTCAGAAAACTGCCAACACAAAAGTGGAGAAAGAAATGAAATGCTGTAAATGTTTTAAGTCTGATATAAATTTACTCATATTTATTAAGTTCAAATGTGTCTAATAAACTAAATTACCAGATTTATATTTAAGAAATGTCTTATAGCTGAGTATGTGCACTCTTATTTTGCATATAATGCAATTTGAAAATAGGGGAAACATTTGTTTTTTTATTTAATTAATATCCACTCCATTATTCAACATTAATGTGAAACCATACATGTCATCTGAGGATTCGTTCCTTTTCTTTCTTTTCTCTCGGCCTTATTAAAAACATAAACATATCTCCTCTATTGATTATGTCTGGATGTCTTAATCACATCAGCAGGAATACACTGCTTTTGCTGTGCAGGAAAGTACATTAAATGCCAAAATATTGATCAAAAATGTAATTGGGAATGCACAGCTCCTTTATTAAAGCAATTGGCCTTTGCGCCTATGACTCTGATATGGACTGACATGAAAAGAAAACGTTCAAATTTATAATTCCTTTTTTATTTAAAAGACGGTAGGGAAACAGAGTCTGTCCCGAGGCTTCTGGCGACACGGCAGCGCTGTGATCAATAAGAGCTTGTGATGGGTTTTGTATCGATCAGGAAAATGTGGGTTGATGAAGTGGGTTGGAGGGTGGGTGGCAGGGGGGCTTTGGGTTTCCTCTGATGATGGCTACCACATTACACAGACGTGGTAAAGCTCCGCTCAAACATCTCCGTCGTCGTCATTATTCCCATTCCCGCCGAGGTCATTATTGCTCCGTTTCTTACAGGCTGCCTCTGTTGGGATTGGTAGATCCCCCTCTCTTCCCAGCATGATTGGTGAAATGCTGTGGGAAGCAGCTGTCATTACTTTAAAGGAGGGCAGGCTGTGGAGAGTCAGATCTGTTGTGCGAAGGATAAAAGACTAAAGGGAACAGTTTAGCTTCATAAGTTGGCACTGAGCCCTTTAAAGCACCGTAAACAGACCTGTTTAAATCACCCTCAGTGAGCGTGCCGCTACTTCTGTTGCCTGTCAGTTGCTGCTGTCAACTTCTGTTTACCTCTGCAGTTCCTAAACACAGCTATAACTCCAAAGAAACTCTATCTATCTGTCTCTCTGTCTGTCTATCTTGTCTATCTGTCTCTCTATCTATCTTCTTATCTGTCTGTCTCTCGCTGTCTCTCTGTCTGTGTCTATCTCTCTGTCTGTCTTTTTAGGGGGGTATGTCTGAGTCGCTGTGCTTTGCAGCGCTCCCTTGTGAATGGACCCCGACTGGTTGCCCATTAGCCGATCTCATCTCAGTAATCTTTCATCACCATTGGCCAGGACTGCCAGGACAGCCTTCCCGTAGCCGACCAATGGCGGCCGCTCCATATGCACCAAGCCACTCCCTCCTGCTCTTAAAGAGCCCCCTCGTCTTCAATGGAGACTCAATCCCCTCACTGACTTACTCAGCCCGAGTGCGCTCTCACCGCTGCTGCTCTCCATCCATCTGTCTCTTATCTTTTATTCTCTCTTTCTCTCTCCGTCACTCCCGTCCTCTTTATTCTCTCTCCTCTTCTTCACACTTGCTTCCCCGTTTCTCCTTATCCTCTCTACCTCAAGGTCTTTTTTTTTTCCCCTCTGCTCTTCCTCTGTACTCTTCCTCACACCATTCGTACTCCTGAGCCTGAGCGTGCAGCACCTGTGCAGACTGGAGTTTGTTGGGCCGAGGCAGACAGTTCTTTTTTTTTTTAATTTTGTGTGTGTTGAACAGGGAAGGGAGGGGAGGCAACACCCAGGAACACCTGACCAACATTTCATGAAGATATGTGGAGACTTAGGAACTGATCTCCTCCTCCAGCGCTTCCCCCAGCTGTTTGTTGATCTGTTTTTTATTGCAACACCTGGAATGCTTAACGTGGACTGATGGATGTTTCCGAACTGTGCATCCCCGACCCTCTGTGCTACCACAACCAGTAGGTGCTCCTCTCTATGCATCATTTTTCTTTTTTTTTATCTACACTTCAGTTTCTGACTGACCTGACAGAATTTCTGCTGCGATTTCTATTTAAAAATATTTTATTCATTTGTGAGAAAAAAAATTGAAGCAAACTATTTCAAAAGATGGCAGTTTCTTGTATTCATCCCTTTTCTGCGGGACAGCAGAGCTCAGTAGTACCAATGAAGCTGTAGTTGCGCAGCCCGCAGGGAGTCCGGTCGGATGGTTGCCCTACAGCTGTCTAGCTCTGCATCAGGATCCCGGGTTTAACCTCAGCCACAGGGAAGAGCCAGAGGCAGATTAATGAAGAATACTCCTCTGTAGCAGCAGCCGGTGTCCCAGGAAAAGTAAACTGTGACTGTACTGTTAGGCAGTCTCTGTGAGTAAACGTAAAGAAAGTGCAGTTAATTCTATTTAAATACTCACTTTGCACACACACACATTGTTGTTGTGCATTTACTTAATAGGAGCAGGGACCAAGCAGCTCGTTTTAGAGTAGCCGCGGGAAATGAGAAGTCAAAGAAACTCTCAAATCCCATTCGGAGCTCCGTCCCATCCCGCTGCTGCACTCCTGGCATGGCTGGAAAGATGCGCCTCTCATAACCAAATATGACGAGGAGACCGTTCACTGGGATCTTCTCTTAATGTTTAAGCTGTAGATGGGATTGGAAAGGTTTAACCTGCTTAGTACCTTTTACAGGACAGGGATATTTCAAACTCCACAAGACTCTAGGGGGAAAAAAAGAAGAAGAATGGGAAGAACCATCCCGTGTAAAGTTAAACAAGTGTAATCAAATGTTTACACTGTAACTGCATCAGAGCAGCAACTCTAAACAGGCTCAAGACAAAACTCATGTCAGTGAAATTACAGCCTGTCATTGGTCAGCATAACAAAACACTTTGTATTGAAAAGCTTTTATTAGGAGTTATCATCACAATAATAGCTTTAGATTTTATGCACTTTGCAGAACCTCATTCTACTTTAGAAATAATATTTTGTGTTGCTTAATGTCCAAATTTGCACTCGAGTCTTCTAATGACAAAAATTCTAATAATTTCAACATTGCAGTTTGAGACGGTGTAGGAATGTACATTAATTTAATTTAATTACTGCAATCAAATTAATTACAGAACGTTCCTCAATAAAAGGACAATAATTGTTTAAGAAGTGTAATCTTGAACCACAGCTGCTCAGAGAATTTGTGAGTTATATTGATATTTTGTATAAAAGTAACAGATCTGGGTTAAATATATTTGTTTCATGTCTTGTCTGTAAAGGCTTTGACATTCAATACCGCAGTTCCTGTGCAGATTGTCAGTGTAGTTAAAAAAAAAACAGACAGTTCTTCTTTTTCACATACACCACTGTCCAATTAAAACTTTAAAATGGATTAACAAAGTTTCTGTTTTATGTTTAAGCAGAATTTAAATAAGAAAAAAAAAAAGACAATTCCAGTAATATGATGCTATTAACCTATTGTGACCCTGCAGGTCTCTGTGTACATTTTGTGTGTGTGTGTGTGTGTGTGTGTGTGTGTGTGTGTGTGTGTGTGTGTGTGTGTGTGTGTGTGTGTGTGTGTGTGTGTGTGTGTGTGTGTGTGTGTGTGTGTGTGTGTGTGTGTGTGTGTGTGTGTGTGTGTGTCATGCCATGTTTGTGGGACGGCATGTTTCTGTATAGCTTCATATATGAATGCATGCAAAAATGTATGCGTGCGATTTAAGTCAGTAGTGGGTTGAATGTCCATACGCATACATTCCCGCATATGTTCAGGTAAATAAGCTCATATTTATGTTTGGAAGCTGTCAAATTGTCCGTTAGGTCACATTTGATTGGCTTCTAACACTGAAGGGTGTGGGAGCCACACAAACACTGGCATTACCCAACCAACACACAAATGAACACTTTTTACACAACTCTTAACAGTTTTTACCGAGTTCTTCGTGGAATCAATGCTACATTATGTAAGAGAGTATATGTAACTTAATGCGCATTACTATTACATTATATCGCCGAAAGCAAAACATGATAAATAAAACTGCCTTCCCTAACTATAAACTCAAGGAAATCTTCACACTCTTGAGAAAAATTTAATCACAACCAAATATATGATTTTCATGCCTCAACCTTTAAGTAGCGTCAACCTTCCTGTCATACATTTAGCCACCTGGAAGTAAATGTAGTGTAGTTGCTCATGCATTCTAGTGTTACATGAAGCAGTGTTTAGTTCGGTTTGGCTTTGAGGAATGCTATTAACCCCTTGAGGACTTTTGGCCCGATGACCAGCCCACTGGCCCGAGGTGAAAGGTCTGATGAGTGTAGCGTCCAACTGCCACGGCACATCTCTGCTGGACAAGGAAATATACTCTTCTACCAGCAGACAGATATTAAATGACTTAATCTTGTAAAATGTGGACTGTTTTGGTGTCGCTTAAAGCTCATTTTAATATATCTTAACTAGTGTATAACCAAAATCAAAATAATGTGCAGCTATAACTGAAAATTGAAGAATAAAAACTGGACCAGAGTTCATTAAAAAATATTAAAATCTGCCTCCTCCGATACTCTCCATTTTTAAGTCAGTCAAAATTCAGAGATGAGAAAAATTTCCCCTCTACTGTCTGCTTTTAAATTGTTTCTGGACTATTTTCACGAGACACACTTCTCTTCTAAAACATTTTTTAAAATGTTATATATCCATAATGAAAAAAAGATAAATTGTTTAAATGTTGAACAAATAATTATTAATTTTAAAAATGGTCAACTTGAGAGCATCTCCAGTTGTAATCTGATGAGCCCCAACGCTTTTGACAACCACATCACTTAAAGTTTAAATGTTCACTTTGCTCTAATAAATCACAACCAGTTAGTTTTTTTTTTCTCTCTCTCTCGTCCCACCTCCTGTTCCCATAGGTGCCCTTCACCAGCAAACAAACAGGAATTCATAAGCGGTCAAATGTATGCACACACACACACACGCACACACACACAATCATAGACTCATACACACATACTGTACGTGCACGCACATACTGATTAGACCAAAGAATCGCAAACTGACCTGGGATCTAATATTAGATGTGCCATACATGGGAACACCTGACTGTGTCTGTTAAGAGGAGCACATCATCTTATCATGCATTGCATGTGCATTTATTATGCACATGGTCATACTGAGCCTATAACGTTACTGAGAAACGTTTCCATTAGTCAGTGTCAGTCAAATCTAGAATTTGAATAGATAAAAACTCTGTCTTTCAAAAGTTCGTTTTTTTATCTTTTTTTTTTTTTTTTTAAAATTAGCGGCACGTATGAATGCGCAAATTTTAAATAAGGAATATTGGAAATATATATTCTTATTAAATTGAGGCAGAATATTTCCTGGAGTTGTTTGTGTTGTTTGGCAGTGGACAGGTGAATTTAGGCACTACAAATGTTTAGTAACTGGAAGTATTCACCAGCTCAAATATTCACATATAGTGTGGAAACCGATACGAAATCATAATAGTAATAAGAAGATTAAGCGCAGAACAAACACACTTTAGTGTCATAGCAGTGGTCATTTCAAAGTGATTTTGCCACATAGTGTTTGAAACAGATTTCTGAGATTACATTTGAATTATTTCTGATTGTGGTCTTATGTGTTCTTCAAGAGCATTTTTGTCCACGTTAGAGATAGTAAGTAGAGTTTTAAGGTTCACTCGTGGTGGAAATTATGAAAGCTGGTGTTGTAGAGTCTTCTTAATTACTTTAATGAGTGGAAAAAGTTTGCTGCTTCCAGCCACCTTTCAGCACTGCATGGAACCGGCCAGCTCTCTGCCCTGAACACGACATTATCATGGTTCGGTTTTGTGTAAAAATTTATAAAAAAAAAAAAAAAATTCATATATGCACCGCGGCTGTGATCTATCTCAACTTTGTTTGATATAGTTGGCTGATCTGACCAGTAAACCTGACAGGGGAAGCCAAGAGAATCCAGAGTCCACTGACTGATGGAGCGAGCAGGTGGTGGGAAAGTACTGCGCTGTGTTCCTGTTGTGTGTGTGTGGAGGGGTGGGGGTGGGGTTCTTGCTTACCTCCAACCTTTCATTTACCACCAGCTTTCAGTTTTCATAAAGTTAAGGAAAAATTGCCAGAGATAAAAAAACAATTCTAAACATCTGAAGTCGCTGCTGTATTTTCTCATGGCTGTCATGTTTATTAATGGCGATGGCTGCTCCATACGAGGGTGCAGCCCAGCTCTATTGTGTGTGACGGCAAGAGAGGAGAAATAACTTCATTACGTGTCATGACCCCCCCTGATATAGATATATCCTTTAGGCAGCCTGTCAAGGACTCTGAATTCATCAGGATGTAGATGGACCTTTTTTTTATTATTATATTATTTTTTTTTTATATTTTTTTTGCAGCCGCTGTTCAATCAGAACATGAATGTGCCTTTATGTGCCTTTCATGTGTTCAGAGCTGAATGTAAGCAGCAGAGAGGACTTCTTAGAAGGAGTTTGTTTTATTGATCAAATGAAATTAACACGCGCACACACAAACACACACACACACACACACACACACAGAAGAGGCAGCAGCAGTAGGTCTAATCATGGAGTGTGGGTCAGCCGGCATGTTTAATTTAATGGGCCTCATTGTAGCTTCACGAGGTCTCACATTGTGAACTTAATTCCTCTTCACCACGTTCATTTGCATTGTGTCAATTGACCGGAGCGCTTACTGTATCAGCTAGAGTCTCACTTGAAATTCAGCCCATGCTCTAATACCATTAGGCAAATGCAAAGTTGTGTCATTTACACATTTGGAAAAAAAAAAAAAAAAAAGGTGGAGGGGGGCGGGAGGGTTGAGAGAAAAGCCAATTTGTGCCGAACAAGACTCGCTTGTGATTATCAGTGGATGTTATTACTGTGGAGAAGCAGACGTTTGAAGGTTATGTTTCTGGGCAGTAATTGAAATGCAAAATAACATTAGGATCGATGGCCATCTCTGTTTATTTATGAAATCAATATCGTAACTGTCCCTCATGAGTCCTCCTCTGATTCTCAATGACGGCTTAAGTCTCTGCTCGTTTATTCTTTCTCCCCCGTAACCTCCGTCTTCTGTCTCTTTTTAAAAGGCAGTTAGGGGTGTGTTTGACTTTGCAGAGAGAGCAATTTCCTAGAGGTGGTGGATGTGTATGTAGATGGGGGTTGATACTCCAGGTAAGGAGACATCATCCATGTGGGAAATCTATGCAATCTCTCCTCGTGGCAGTGACATTGAAGAGGCCATATGCTGGAAGTTCTCTCTCTCTCTCTGCGTGTGTGTGTGTGTGTGTGTGTGTGTGTGTGTGTGTGTGTGTGTGTGTGTGTGTGTGTGTGTGTGTGTGTGTGTGTGTGTGTGTGTGTGTGTGTGTGTGTGTGTGTGTGTGTGTGTGTGTGTGTGTGTGCGTGCGTGTGTGTGTGGGGGAGGCAGAGAAGCAGAAACGGCATACATCAGTATATAAACGTAGTGCTGCATTTTACTAGCTCAGGAGTGGTGACTTTAAAGTAAAGATTTAGTAGAACAAGTGAAAATGACCTCAGAGCAGAACATACAAAGAGCATGGAGATTAATTGTGAACATTCGCTGCACATATCTGTGATGTAATATACAACCAGGTCCACTAACTAACTTCTGGAGCTTTCATCACACTTTCTCCCGCGAGTGCACTCTTTGTAAGCGGACGCTGCATTTAGATTAATCGCTGCAGAAATCTGATACAGTCTTTCAGTTAAACCACAAAATATAAACTCCAGCTTTAACTTTGAGCTGACACAGTTTGTCAATTAATCTATTATCGATCAACTGTTTTGATTATACATTTTGTAATTATTTGTAGCGTAATAGTAAAAAGTCAACTCTTATAGAGGTGTATTTAGTCTTTGTCTTATTTCTCTGTCATAGGAAATGGACATATGAAGATTTAGGATGGACGTTTTTCATTCATTTCAAACATTTTTAAATGTAGACGTAATTAATTGACTAGTCAAGAAAACGATTAGCAGATTAAACCATAACTTAATTTTACCAGAGTTTGTCATGGAGCCAGGTGAAACATAGAATGCATTCATACTTAAACGGAAAGCCTAATGAAATACACACAATAGAGATATGTACATGGAAACCTACCACAAAGAGCAAAGACGCACAATAAAATCTCAATTAGATCGGGAAGCAGGTAAAGGTAAACTGAGGTAAACAGTTCCTCAGCTCAAACAGCTGAAGGTGCTACATGGATGCAACAATTACAGCAATGCAATGCAGGTCGTCACAGGTAGTAACCAGAATTTAGGATGTAATGTTTACGCGTGTTTGCACTTAAGTGAAGCGCAAGGTAGGAGCAAAAGCTAAAATTTATGTTTTCATTGTCAAATCAACATATATGGTGTATTTTCACTTGTATCTCCTCTGTTTAAAAAAAAAAACAACAACTGCGTTACTCTCATGTATTTGAATTTGAGAACACACATTTCTGATGACCTTCATTTGCACCAGCGCTGTCACCCGCATGGTGTTGTTACTACTTAACACTTGGACGACACACGCTACCCCATTTTCCCACTCGCATGACCATCCATTTCCCAGACACCCCGGCCACGGACTAACTGTGTAATCTATGTGTCAGGCAGGAAGGGGCACTCAGTTTAAAGCTGATAGAGTTTGCCCCAAACAAGGACAGCCTATCATAGAAAGATTAATGAACTAATTTCATGCATGGCTCCTTGCCTCTGTCCTTCTGTGCTTCCATGTACGACTGTGTTCAGCGCCATGATTTACGCCGTGTTCCCTGCTACAAGCTTAACCCCAAGCTTAACAATAATATTTCCCTTCAGTGGGAAAATACCGAGTAAAATATGGAGATCCATATGTTTAACCCATCACTCAAGACAAGGACGGCATGAGGTCGTTGTGGAGAATTGTTTTCCGTGTGCATTTTATTTTTATTTTATTTTTATTTTTTGACTGGGGGTGTAATTTTAAAAACATATTTCATGGAGACGAGGTGGATGGATTCAGGATTTGTGTAGGGAAGCTGGGGATCTGCAACACTGCCAGCATGAGGACGCATGCCAAAATATACACACATGCACATGCAAACATTGGAGATTTTAAGCTGCTCTGTTGGGTCGTTTTCGCGTCCATCACTTTACAAAATAATACGAAAAAAAAGAAGTGGTTCGTGATCTAAGCGTGCACCGCATTCCAGTCACATTAAACATGGTGTCGTTTTTAGAGTTGTGTCTAGACGCTCTCGCTCTTCCAGCACGGTGGACAAACTGAAACCTGTGCATCTGCTGCTCGGAGGCGTCCATTGTGGGACCGTCTGGGCCTCTCAGAACAGAGAAGGCAGGTGACCTTCATGTCTGTCTGATGAGTCTTGCTTGTCTGCTCGGTTTGTACTATTTTTCTGCGTGGCGGAGCAAACACTACCTCATTAGATATTAGGCGCACTGCGTTTGTGTGTGTGTGTGTGTGTGTGTGTGTGTGTGTGTGTGTGTGTGTGTGTGTGTGTGTGTGTGTGTGTGTGTGTGTGAGTGCGTGTTGCCAAGGGAGCGGTTCGGGTTGAGGAGAGTCAGGCTGTGCGTAGAAAACTCCACATCTCTTTATTATAAGAGGTGGAAACCAAATTATGAAACTATGAAGCTATTTCTGTCCGCGCGAATTGGTGGTTCGTGCCATTATTTCATTTCGACAGATTTGAAAGGACCCATTAGAAATTTCCATTAAAGCTAACACAAAAACATCTCCCCAGCGTTGCTGTGTGCTAAGTGTGGAATGAACTACTTTTTACATATGCCACAATGTACTATTCCATAGGGAATCCCCCCCTATCTGGCTACGATGATGTATTAACTGTTACCACGCCGCTCTCCAATTCCCTCAGATGGGAGAAAATATACCGTCCAATTGACTATAGGTACATGCTGATTGCTAAAAAGATTTAACATGAGTCCTGTGAATCTTTTATAAACCACAAAAGCCTCAGAATAAAGACAAACATAATGTTGTATCTTCTCCATCTCGCGCTATGTTAACAGTCTTGACTGATTAAAAATGCATAAGGAATGTCTGGGACCCGTAAGAGGAGGGTTTATTTTTTCATGCCTCATCTGGAACAGGAAGGAAGCAGAGGATCAATAGATCTGATCTAGGGCCCAGGGGTGGAGGCTATCACCTCCTCCCTCCTTCCACCCACTACCCGTTAGCAGTTAAAAGAGAGGTTTCATGTCATCGGGGCCTGATGGCTTCCTGGCTGTATAGAAACACATTCACACAGAGGTAAAAGAGGGAAAATACACTGCGAAGCACAACACCAAATAGATATTTTTTTAAAGGGGTGGGGGGGGGGGGGCGGCAGCCTCTGGCAAATAAAAGACAAAGTTGGGAGGAAAATAAAAACATGAACTCACTGCTGACATTCTTAACGTGGCTTTCCACCACTCTCGCCCAATATTTACGACTCGTAGGGACGAAGTTGTGCAAGATCAACACCAACTGTGACAGACGGAGCCAGCAGTTCTAACACAGACCCGGGCCTCATTTCATGCTTCGTTTGAGAGAATATTATTGAATGTACTGCAAGTACAGCAACGTACACGGACTTTACTGCCTCAAAGAGAAATCACTGTCCTCCCACAGCAGCAGCAGAAGTTTGTTGTTGTTGTTGTTGTTGTTGTTTTGGGTAAAACAAAAGACGTGTCCAACCCACATTGAGCTTTGAGATAATTTCTTATAAAACGTAACATTGAAAAAATGTACTTTAAACCTTCCAGTGAAATGTGCGAAAATAAGTTCCCATTCTAAAATACGAAAGGTTTTTATCAAACCCCGCAGCGATGCAAATAGTCCTTCCGGCACCTTTTTTGGTTTGTTTATGTGTGTGTTTAAAAATGCACCATATTTCTTTAATTCAGCCCTTCCAAACTTTATGTTGAAAATTTAGGAACGAGCAACTTAATCTCAGGTCTTCGTCAGCCAACTGCAACCCGGCCCCTTCCACTGTCAAAATCACCGGAACTATTGATCGGGTCATGCATTACCCCGATCCTCCGTATGCTGAACGTAACACCTCTCTTTGTCCATTAACAGCCTTCTGAAGTTTCATTCATTCATTTACTTCTGGCAGCCGCCCAATTGTGGGCATTGTATGCAAGATGTATGGGGCATCTGTTGACATGGTCGTTAGTTACCATTTTGCCTGAGAGGAATCGGCGACCGCAGTACATCACTTGGCATTCCAGCACATTAATGGTTGTGTCTGTAACATAATCTATCAAACTCAGAGGAACCAGCTGATGAATTTCTCGCAGGATGATTGGGCGACGACGGTAGAAAAGCCACACGCAGCGCATTGATGCTGCAGCTTACTGATGTCACGCGTGTGTGGTTCTGTAGAAAAAGGCACCCGTTTTATATGATTGAAGCCTGGTTCATACTTTTTTTTGTGTGGACGAATTAAGTAAATTTGGGAGTTTCTCGCACTGTTTGGGTTCATGTAGGTCAAACAGAATTATTAGATATAGTTTGAAGATGCCCTGTAAGCCAGGAAAAACGGTCTCTTCTCAGTTTCCAAAAATTGCCAAACAAATCCTGCTGAACATTTGCATCACCTGCTCCGTATTTACTGTAAATTTTAAAACTGACTGCAGCTCTGCTCTTGTGTGTGATTTTCCAGGTTGCTAACCAGAATGCCCTCTGAGGACCGGCACCTCTCCTCGAGCTGCGGTTCTTACGTCAAAACTGAGCCTTCCAGTCCTTCCTCCTCGCTCGTAGACACCGGCAGTCACCACAGCCCCAGCGGCAACTCCGACGCCAGCGGCGGCTACATTAACGCCGTCAGTGGACGCTCGCACACCCTGGACTCCCCGCCAATGTTCAACCCAGGCATGCTCGGAGGCGGCAGCGCCTGCTTGCGCCGCTACGAGGAGTGCTCCGGCGGCATGGCAGATGACTCGCCAATCAAGTGCGAGTACATGCTCAATGCCATTCCCAAGAGGCTGTGCCTGGTGTGCGGCGACATCGCCTCAGGGTACCACTACGGGGTGGCCTCCTGCGAGGCCTGCAAAGCCTTTTTCAAAAGGACGATACAAGGTATTTCCCACCTTCTCTCTTGACTTTCACTGGCACGGCTGAGTAAAACTGTTTTCTGTAGTTTCCCAGGTGGTGAAATATTCTGCAAAGATGTTTGCAGAGAAATCTTTTACCCAATCTGGGACAAAGTACTCAAATAATTTGCTTAAGTAAAAGTACCAATACAACAATCTAAAAATACTTAATTTATGAGTAAAAGACCTGCTTTTAAAGTCGTGTTTACATAAAAGTATTATCACCAAATTATACTCAGAAAGTATCAAAAGTAAACACACTTCCCCTTTCACTGCTTACGGCACATCTTTTTCTGGTGCATTGAGGTGTAAGTAGCATTTTATTATTGAAGCTGGATGAGGATGATCTAATTTTACCTACATTACATACCATTAGATTGTTTAGTCAAATAATTCCCGACCCAGGGATCGTTCCCAAATCAGCGGGGAAATGGATCACCTGATAAATCTGGGGAGTCGTGAACTGATTAATGGAAGAGAATAACAGAATCAATGAAGTACAGCGACACAAATATGTTTCGATTTTTTTTTTTAACTTTTCATGAATCTTTGTCTTTTTCTGTGAAATGCTGCAGTGATTCTACGTCTGACATAACA
Organism: Brachyistius frenatus; assembly: GCF_029030835.1. Classification (NCBI taxonomy): domain Eukaryota; kingdom Metazoa; phylum Chordata; class Actinopteri; family Embiotocidae; genus Brachyistius; species Brachyistius frenatus. Next base: position 5,278,239 of record NW_027210620.1, on the reverse strand, counting down.
TCGAATAGACATCTGAAAAATGAGCCTCGCCTACAAAAATGGCCACAAACAAAAAAATATTTGGAAACACCTGATTTCATATTAAACAATATGTTTTCATTTTTTAAATCTTAATCTGCAAAATATCTCATAACAAGTTTAGCACATAAAAGTGGTGAAATAAAAAGTAGAATATTTCCCTCTGATATGTAGTGGAGTAGAAGTACAACATAACGTAAAACTGAAATTTGGAAGTAAAGTACAAGTACCTCTAGACTGTTCTTAAAACAGTACTTGCTTAACTTCGTCCCACTTCACAAGTGCTTTTTCGTGATGCTTTTGAATACTTTACTATAAGGTTTACCACGACAGTTGTGAGTCGCAGGAAAGCGCATTCACCAGATGAGGAACTCATTGTGATGTGTACCACGTGTTGCTCGGTGCTGCTCGTTGCTGCTCTCCAACCCTCTGCTCTTACGGGACTAATACGGCGTAGTGACCACGAGTGGCTACAGCTGGCTTTTCACTGTAAATCTGCTGCGAGTTGTGATTTTTGATGTGTCTGCATGCGAGTCATACATCTGGCATTGACTCTGCCATGTGTGGGATTTGTTCCAGAATATTCACTCGGACAGAGATAATGTGCCGCAAACTGAGAAGCAGATTTGCGTATTTCATTTGCGGCATTTATGTCTGGATACGCAGAGTCAGACAGGAGGTCAGCGAGGTCACAGCGAAGCAGGCAAATTTGAAAAAGGAAAAGTATTTTGTCGAAAACCTGTCAGCGTCGTCTTAATTCCTTTTTAATTTTATTGGTGGGTGTTAAAAACATAATGGCATTACTGCCAACATAAAGGAGTTTGGCTGATTTAATAAACAGCTGTGCTTCTCTGGATCTTCAAGGCGAAGCTCTTTGCTGCTCTCTCTCATCACTTTGCGTTTCATTATTGCCCTACACACTTTTCAGCTGTTCCTGTTACTGCTGTTGGACACCACAAGTAAAACGCGTCCACTTTAGTTTCTGGGCTGCTACACAGATAATTCATATTCACATTGCCGATAATGGTGGTAACAGTTATGATAAATTGATGAGCAGGCGGCAACGTACTCTAAAATTCTTAAATCTACATCCACTTTGAAGAGCATATTTTTAAAAGAATCTTTTGGGATGAAGAATGTCCAAAAAAAGTTTAGTTTGAGGACAAAACAGATGCATTTGAAATATATCTGATCCACCAGCTGCTTGCTGGCCACCAGATTACGGCCTGAAGTCAGGTATTATATTTCAAGAACACTTTTCTCATGTGCTGAAAATTGTACCATCATACAACCCGTTGGATTTAACAGAACTTAATGTACAGTGTTGACAGTTTTACTAAATGGCTCTCTGTTTTTTTTAATAGCCTTGAAGTGTTTTTCACGTCCGATTCAAAATATTTAAAGGCACAAATAAAAAGAGAATAACTTTCATGTAATTAGGGCCTTTTATCCAAATCTCAAATACCAGTTTCTGTTTAATCATTGGTCATTTAGAGGCTGCGTGTGTCTCAGTCTGACCAGCAACAGTATAGTAAGGACAGTAAATAATGCTCGCATTTGACAGATCCATCCTCTTCCTCCTGCTTCTTCTTCTTCCTCTCTCTCTCTCTTCGTGGAGGACAGGCCTGTAATGAGCTTAATCTGTCCGTCATTCGTCCAGAGCCACGGGAGTTTCAGTCAATAACAATCAGTGTTGGGTGACTGTAATTAAGAACCAAGCATTTCTTTGGGAGAAAGTCAAGAAAGGAGGGTGGGAGGTGTGGATCTGTTCTTTGCCCCCAGGCCCCTCAAGCCCACACCCGAGGGGGACGAGAAGGGGGCCAATTAGAAGCTCAGGCACGTGTTGTCGGGGCAATAACAGAGGAGAGAGAGAAAGAGAGAGAGAGAGAGACGCTGACGAGTCCTCTAAATAAAGGCAGAGGGACAAGGGACAGGGGACGTGGTCATTCACAGAGAGGAGAAGCCACTTTAATGGAATGGTAATCAGGGAGGGGGGTCCCGGCCTTGGTAAGGAGGAGGACAAGGAGAGGTCCAGCTTGAGTGGAGATGAGCACGTGGATAATAGCATGGCATAATAATATATCAAAATTTAGAGGGAAAATAAGAGAGGTTAAGGAAGGATATTAGAGTGGTTGAAATGTCCTTTGAGAAATAAAGGTGGACACAAGACCTGATTAACTAAGAGGGTATGCCGACAGTGAGCTTTTAGAGGTAGGCAATTTGAGTCTATTGTGGACCCCCAGTGCAGCCTTCCCACCCACACAACACACACACACACACACACACACACACACACACACACACACACACACACACACACACACACACACACACACACACACACACACACACACACACAGCAACACACACACAGGTTGTTTCTGCTACCACTGTATTCTGTTACTTTTTTTTTTTTTACAAACAAAAAACATGGAAAAGAGATGTAAACTAAAATTATCTGTCAAAATTATATTTCCAAAGAAGTTTTGATTGTGTTCATACCAGAAACTTTATAAAAATATACAAAAAATGTCAGGAGGAACACTAAAAACACTCCGTTCCCTGCATTACAGATACACTAGTGTATTTCATAGTGAACTGTAAATTGAGAACATTTTTCATAAGTGACAGTCACTCTGTCGTGTTGCACAACAGTAAAATGGGATTGTCAGCAGAAAGTAACTTTTCTTGTTCTATTGTAAAGAAAATTTATGGTGCCTGACAAATAACACATCTAACACTCAAATAGTGAATATTATATGAAATTCACTACAAATGGAGAGTATTTAAGGATTGTCCCACAATGCACTGCTCACCACTGCAAAATGACAAAAACAGCAGATATTAGTGGAGCAGCTTGAGCAGATTTTAAAACCTAAAAAAAAAATTAAGCATTTTAAATCTTGAGAAAAATGTTAAGTTTCTTTTCATTAAATTATTTTTTCAATTGTATAGATTAATTTATGTTCATTAGCACACATATTGCATCTTTTTTTTGTTGGTACAAAAGAGTGCAATAATTGTTCCATTCTTACATTAATTGTATACAATACATAAATACAATATGTATCGTTTAGTATCTGTCGGACTGTAAAAAAGCAATCATTAAATAAATGTACTTCACCGCAATAAGTGTGCTATCAGTGTGTGACTCTGAAATACCCCCCAAAAGTGTTTTTCCAAAGAATTAATTCATATTTTTGCTTGTCAAAACTCTCTCTTGTGTGATGGGACATCAGTGTTCGTCAACAGACAACTCAAAACGTGTGTTTTCGTCAATGTGTACTTCATTTACATTTAGTCTTTCTTCCTGTGAACACGCAGTTCATATTCAAACCCTGTTCAGAATCAGTATTTGGTCCGAAACAGGGACAAAGTCGTAGTCCTGTATAGAGGTAGTTTGTAGTGTAGAAGTGGTACACAGCGTGCGACGCCACACATAAGCACCGCAGTGTACTTTATTCTCCCCCTGCTAATGCCTCTCAGTTTAACAGACTTCACCCACCCTGAATTGAGCAGCAGCCTCTGCCAACATCCTGGCATGGTGCCCCGGGCCCCCTAACTGTGCATGTGACCCTGCTGGCACCATTGATGCCAGGGATCCTGATAAATGTTGGCACCTTCTCCTTGACCAACAGGAGGTTGTGTGTGTGCTGGCTGGGGGGGCAACTCTGGCAGATCTGCAACGGACAACACCTGGTTTTCTGTTTTTAGGTACCATTAGGACATCTCTGGACTTACGGGACTTTGTTTAAACATTCAATCATGGGATACTTGGGGAAGAGGATTTGTCATTGGATTCTTGGGGTCATGTCAACTTTTGAAGTGTGTGTTTAATGATTCGGGGGAAGGGAAAAATAGTTGACCGGAACCTGGTGAGAAACAGAAGCAGCGTCTACATGGCAGCAGATTCAATATGTCTGCATTTCTGGCTGTTTTTGGACCTGAGTGATTAAATTCCATAGGAAATACTTTACATAGTGAGCCAAGAACCGTCAAGACAGACTTGAATAATACATCGAGCTTTGCTACATGATACGGGAGCCTCAGATCGTCCAGTCTAGCAGCAGCTCCTGGTCTTTACTGGAGAACATTATGCAGAGTGCACGGCTCTTGAGTCCATCTCTTTGCCCGTGTGTTGTTAGGGGAGGGCAGCTTTCCCATCATCCTTTAGGTGAAGAAGGATGGGCTGGAAAGGGTCGTGGTGAGCATTGCAGAGAGGACGCTCTGCATTAATGAAGCTAATTTATCTGGGAATCAAAATGGGAGTGGGACCGCGGGGCGGGGAGGTGCTTTTTACATGTCCCATCAAAATGCCACTAAACCCTCCTCTCCTTCAGGAGTGTCACACAGGGTCACCTTGGGACAGGTGTGTGTGTGTGTGTGTGTGTACGCACACACACATTATGTCTTTTATTATCTCTCTGTGCCTGTTGTTTACCCTTTCGGATTTGATCTCCTTTTCAGTGCAATAATTTTGAAACAAATTATTCCTAACTGCTGATGCGTATCTTTCAGGCTCACAGAAGAGTTAATTCATGTTTCTAATCTTTTACAGGGAATATTGAATACAGCTGTCCGGCCACCAACGAATGTGAGATCACGAAAAGGAGACGAAAGTCTTGCCAGGCCTGCCGCTTCATGAAATGTCTTAAAGTTGGCATGTTGAAAGAAGGTGAGTTCTCATTTTTCATGTTCTCCTTTTTGTGCGTCATGTTTTCCTCATTATTTTTTTCACTTCAAATATCTTCTGGAGAGATGAAACAATGAGTTGATAAATTGATTAGTCGGACAACAGTATAAAAATAGTTTTAACTACCATTTTAAAATGTTGGTAAGATTTCAAGAAAAAGTGAAAAAAATTATCTGAAATTTGCCTCTCTTTGTATTCATTTTTTGGGGGTATATCATTCAATGTATTTTGTGTTTGAGATTGTTGACTCAAATCATCTTGGGTATCTTGGAAAACTGGCATTTCTCACAATTTTGTGCCGCTTTATAGATATTATAATTATTAATATTTAAAATAATTGTTGGTAAGATTTCAAGCAGCTTGTTGGTTTCAGCAATTCAACAAAATAATAATGAAAGCAGAAGGATGATAAATTACTCATGTTTGACCAAAATCCCAATCCCAAATTATAATTTACCAGATGATTTTATGATCACTTCTTTCAAAAATCAAAACAAATTATATGGCGTCAAGATTTTCGCTCGAGCCAAAAAACAAAAAAAAGGCGGGGTAAAAGTGAAGTTTTTTAAAGTGCAATACCACTGAGGGCCACCAGGGCTGACTCCAAAAAACCCACGTTTTAGGTTAAGTTAGGTTAGGTTAGGTAGTTACTTTATTAATCCCCGAGGGGACATTTTTTTGCTACAGCAGCATACAGGAAGCAATAGATAATAATAGAATAATAGAAAGCAATAAAATAGCAGTAAAAATATAAAATGCACAGTATATGCAGTATCTACAGTACAGTATATATCTATATATATTATATACAAACAACCAAGAACACAGACAACAGTGTTATTGTTGTGACGGATTTTGCCAGAGGTGAGTTATTGTACAGTCTTATTGCGGTCGGCAGGAATGATCTCCTGTATCTGTCCTTTCAGTTAGATTGTTCCCTCAGTCCTCCCCAGCTCGACCGTTGTGTCCAAATATATTCTTTTCTGGCTCCAAAAAAATTTGATTGCGACGGTTTTATTCGGATATCT